>NC_088909.1:4830769-5132692 GCF_037157495.1 Lathamus discolor | reverse complement strand
CTCTTTTCAGGGATGAATTGTTCCAGTTAGTGCTACCGCTGGCCATGTCCACATGAAAAGTGGGGCTGAGTTTCCTGACTCCAGTATTGTTGGAATTTTCAGTCCAAATGATATCTAAGTGTAGAGCTGGTGTATCTCCCATTTCTAAAACTTTAAAGTTCAGTATCTTAACTGTGTAACTTTTGGCCCTTCTGTAACTTTTTATTTGTTAATTCAATAATTTGAAAATTCCATTGCACTTCTAAGTTGCTTTTTGTTGCCTTTTATATTTGATTTCTTCATTGCTTTGTTGTTGTGTTTTTGTCTTGTGTACAGTTTAAATGACTTCATAAAACAAAACTGTTGCAGAGAATACATGTAGTGACAGCCTCAGCATTTGTATCAGTGCAGGCTGACTCTACCAAATATTACATGAGTTACTGTAATTGTATTTAAGTGATGCACTTTTTGTATTTATTTACTCCTTCATAGTCTGAAAAATTATTAATCTTTGTAGACATTTTATACTGTTCGGGTATTGTGTTTAAGCCATCTAAAGTACTTGCGTTGCTTCTGAATAGGATTGTGTAATACATGTTTATAAATAGAAGTAATGTGTTTCTGGAAGCTTAGATGAACAGTTTAGCTGTTAGATGGACAATTAAAACTTGCTTTCTGCATGCTATGCATTTTGTCTCCTGTTGTGTATCTTCACTGAGAAGCAAACACCTTTTCACCTAAATCATTTATTTCACAGTTAAGTTTGTAGGTATGACCTGCTGAAGAACATAATTGACAAAAAAAGACTTTTTCTGATTATGCTATGAAATACATAGGACTTTGTAATACGCAAGTCATGATAAGTAAAGTTGATTTTTAACAATAGTATGTTGTGATAGGACAGCAATAAACTTAGCAGCTCTGAAAATAGGTCTGTTTCTGACTTCTGTACTTCATGTAGGTATCTTGTGATTCTGTGATCTGGTGTCCTTATATTTGTTTAGTTTTACCTATTTTGTTTGTTACTGAATTTGCATTTTTCCCATGTTTTGTAGTTCACGTAGGCATTAAATAATTGTCAGGTTGATACAGTCCTTTGGAACAGTTCTTCCTCTGCCCTGAAAACAATTGACACCTAACACTGGTGTAGGTCATTGTGAGTCATGTGTGCTCATTTATGCAGTGAAAAGAAGTTCCTGATAAGCGGGTTTGTATCTTTTATGAGCAAACATGGTGTTGGCTGAAATGGGAGTTTCCTGCAAAGTGTCATTTTGATCTATGATTCCTCAATGTAATGAGAGCAGAGAATAAAGCCACAAGAAACAAACTAATGGAAACAAAACACAGCTGTAATAGGAGACCAGTAAGAACAGGATTTAGATAACTCCAGCTTCAAAAAGCTGACAGTTTAATTAAAATTCTTATTGGGAACACTACATAATATAGCTTCATGTTTAATAGGAATATTTTGCAAAACAAGTGTGTGACTATATTTTAATATATAATTTAATTGGTTCCTGGCTAACAGAATGACTAAGATGGGCCATTTGTGCCACCATCCTGCACTGTTTGGTGTCTTGCCATGCTAGAGGCACAATAAGATGGTGGTCTAATTTTGCATGACCAGTCTTACAAAGCTGAGCTATTTCAATGTTTTGTTAAGATTTTTGGGTGCTACTGAAACAAGGCTGAAGCAGTGCATACTTCTAGTTAAGTCTAGAGCTGTATGTCATGACAGGAAGAAAAAAAATATTAAGGAAGACAAGATAATTAGTGGTTTTAGTCTTACTGGCACAAATCAAAGATGTGCATATTTGTCCTAAATGCTTTTAATAAAAATGGGCTGAATGTCATGTAGAATTCATTTGGAATGTATAATGAGAACCTTTTTTAATAAGAATATTGATAGTTTCCCTTCAGACCTCATAGACAGTTGTTTCCAAGCTTATCTTTGCAAAGGTCATGCAAAGCCTAGTGTATGTCTTGCTTATCTCTTGCATGTTGTAGTGCTTCAGAATACTGCATGACAATCATCTATTTTACACCAGTATGAATTAATCCAGCTTTACAGCTAGGCTGAAAGAACAGAGGCAAAGCAATTTGCTCAAGGTCATCCAGAAGATTATTGGCAGAGCTAGGATTAAAACTTACTTTTTAAATCCTAAAAGATAAGAATGTGTAACAGGGCCTGGGAGGGGGGTGAAATGGGTGGTGGTGGTGTCTCTTATGGATTTTAGCAAATTCAGACACTTTCTTGTAAGCTTGCTTCTGTCCACAGAATACCGTGTACACATACAAGAAAAGAAACATAATTTTTCTTCTCTTTTGGCTTTCCTCTTTAATTTGTGGTACTGAAGATTAAGTGTTAGGGCCAAATTCTTCAAATCTTCCTTTCTTATGTCCCTGATAGGTAGGTCCCTTTGGAATTAATGTTCGCATAAATGGGGAGTGCAAAAACTTGAGTCTGACTGAAAAGCCGTATTTATGTATGCTTTATTTTTAACCTTCATATAAATTGCTAGTGTAAGAAGATTAGAGAATGCAGAAATTTGAGGGTTTTAAGAAGTGGCTGTCTATATTTCTGTTTTGATAACTTTAGCTGGTTTTCTGCCAAATATAGTTTGATTCTGCCAGTGAACTGCTTCTAAACAAAATCTGAGTAGTCCTAAGAAGATCCAAAACCTGGAAGGGGATATATACCACTAGTAAGATGATCGTTCTTGTTGCGCTGCAAGGGTTAAATGCAGTGATTCTTTGCATGGTTACTATAGTGTGTTGATTTCTGTTTATACTGTAAAGGGTATTGAAGGATCAGGAAGCTAAATGAGGAGAGAGACTTAATTAGCACTTGTTACCCCAGTTCCTTCTGAGCAGGCCTAAAGCAGTCTATTGGCTGGTTCGGAGTTCAAGCAGAACTCCTGATAAATAGAAACATAAAAGCTAAAAGAGTGAGATTGTTACACAGTTAATTATGCCAAATATCACATAGTCTGTAGAATACATACATCTATGGAAACATTGGCAAACAACAGTATTTGGCCTATTTTGTTTTAAAATTTTACAGTGCTTATCTTATGTTAAAAGCACATTTAAGGTTCCAGCTTTGAAACTTTTAGTAATAAATACTTCTTGAGCAAGCCTTGATATGCCCATTAAAAACCTTTTGAAAACAGACTCCTTTTCAACCTCTAGTGTTTATTCTAGTTAACTGCTACATAATGCATCTTTGCTTTTTCTTGCCAAAAGAGCCCTTGAGCACAGATGCTTCATCATGATTCTGAAAGCAGAGTTCCAGTTTTGGTATTCTGTGTTACTAAAGGAACTCCTTGGTTGTTTTCCTGCTGTGACACACCACAGGATTTCCCCTCTTAGGTAAACCAGAGGCAACATAAATAATTCAAATATCAGCCAGAAATCAAAGGACCAGCTGATATCTCTTGCTGTTCAGAAAAAACAGCTCTGTGAACTTTTTGACAGTATGCATCTGTTTCTAGTAGTAGCCTTATGAAGTAACTTCCGATTATCATTGCATGTTGGAGTCAGAGTTCAACCAGATATTAAGATGTCTATTTATTCAAGAAATTTGTAGATCTCAGTTGCCTTAAGGTTATGCAATAATTCAGGAACCTGAAGGAATAAATATTTCTGTGCAAGTAAAAAAAGGGCTGCATGGAATGTCTGTCAATTGCTTGGATTTACTGTGATCAAATACTTAAGACTTTTCACAACATGAGCTCCAAGAGAAGCTATTCGTGTTCAGACTCATCTTTTGGTTATAATTTTGTGTGTATTAGTTCACAAATATAATGGGATCAGCAAAGCTTGATGATGCCAATAACTTCCCAGGGATTCCACAGTAATAATCTAATTAAAGGGGAGGTGATTTGAGGATTTGGCATGCAAATACTGGGATGCAGATTGAGCTGAATCCGTAAGTTTTTCAACAATGTGCTACTGCAATTTGCTGGACTTCAGCGAGGTGCTTATTACAGCACATCTGGCACTGCATGCCCACTTGTTATTCTTCCGATAACTTACTAAAGTGGCAGCTTGAGACATCGCTGTGCTGTCCAGTGGGCTGAGGATGATGACAGAACAGTGTCTGTAATTTGGGAGGGACATTCTGGCTGTGTTTTGAAAGTACTTGATGAGCCACAACAAATTGGGAAGCGTTATACAAGTCACCAAGTCTCTTAAATATTTACTGCATTTGTGACATTTAACCATGGGCAATAATGGGTATATAATTGTTGAACTTCAAAAGTTCAAGCCCCAGTGAAAATCAGTCTGGAACACACCTTATCGTTGCTGGAGCTAATGCATCCTCTTGAACCTTGCTTGCACTTAACATGGCAGAACTTCGCAGGTACCAAGCTTGAAGGAACCAGGCTGTAACTTTTCAGCTGCCTATGATCTGTAGAAATGGTTTCGTAGTAGAGGGATTGTTTCCTGAGGCCTGGAAACAAAATCAAATTGACAAGCCAACAATAAAGCCTAAATCTCAAATTCTTTAAACATCAGATGTCACATTCCTAGTTGGAACAGAAAACTTGTTAGGTTTGGAATAATTTTGGTCAAAAAGTAAGAAAATAAAACTACTAAAACATTCAACTGACTCAAGAGCAGCATTTATTGCATAGTATGCTTATGTAATATTTACTTAATGTACTCATTTACAAGTCTTCTTTTCCCCACCTGTTTAAGACAAACATAGCCTCTGTCCTTCTAAGTCTGTGCATACATTTACAACTTTTACTGTGTTCTTCCGAAATGTGATGGAGATCTTGACAAAGAGGAAAGAAAAGGTTGAAAACTGCTAAAAGAAAAGGGTTCTTAAATCAAGGACCTGTCAATAGCATCATGCAAACTAAATTCAGCAGCTAATTTACTGGTGACAGAAATATAATCCGTACAACATGCGTCTAGTATAATCTGTCATTGGTGTTTAAGGCGGAGAGCAAGGCAGCAGCTAATAAAATGTAGAAGAAAAACAAGTTTGTAAGGTGAGTGACAGAATGCTCATTACCACAATTGTTTCCTGTGGTGTTCCTCCCTTTTCAGGCAGGAACCTGAAGAGTTTGGTACTTATGAAGTACAGAATTATTACTTTAAAGGACTTGTTTTTTTCCTCCTCTTTCTTGTCAAAACTTCAAATTGTCCCAGTTCAAAATCAATCTGAGAAGAAAGAGAAGATTTTGACTTCATCCCTGCCCAAAGAGAGCTAAATGAAAAGAGGCCAGTAAGTGTTTTGGAGATGAAAGATACGTATGAATTAATTTAAAATCACCATGAATCTTTCCTGATCACATCCAGACTATGTATTAGATACTTAGAGGTGTATAAAAGAGGTTAGTGCCTTCTGCAGTCTGTGCCAGATGAGAGGAAATCCAGATGCTATGAAAGACAACTGTAAATTGTGGTACTATGATATTATAGAACCATAAAATCATAGAATCATAGAATAGTTAGGATTGGAAAGGACCTTAAGATCATCCAGTTCCAACCCCCCTGCCATGTGCAGGGACACCTCTCACTAAACCATCCCACACAAGGCTCTGTCCAGCCTGGCCTTGAACACCACCAGGGATGGAGCACTCACAACCTCCCTGGGCAACCCATTCCAGTGCCTCACCACCCTCACAGTAAAGAACTTCTTCCTTACATCCAATCTAAACTTCCCCTGTTTAAGCTTTAACCCATTACCCCTTGTCCTATCACTACAGTCCCTGACGAAGAGTCCCTCCCCAGCATCCCTATAGGCTCACTTCAGATACTGGAAGGCTGCTATGAGGTCCCCACGCACTGGGCTGCGAGCGCACACTGAAGCCGGCTCATGTTCATTTTCTCATTGACCAGCACCCCCATGTCCTTCTCCTCAGGGCCGCTCTGGATCTTTTCTTTGCCCAGTCTGTAGCTGTGCCTGGGATTGCTCCGACCCAGGTGTAGGGCCTGGGTCGTGGTTGAACTTCATGAGGTTGGCATCAGCCCACCTCACAAGCATGTCAAGGTCCCTCTGAATGGCATCCCTTCCCTCCAGCGTATCAACCGGACCACACAGCTTGGTGTCATCGGCAAACTTGCTGAGGGCGCACTCAATCCCACTGTCCATGTTAGCGATGAAGATGTTGAACAAGACCGGTCCCAACACCGATCCCTGAGGGACACCACTCGTTACTGGTCTCCAGACGGACATTGAGCCATTGATCACAACTCTGTGCATGCAGCCATCCAACCAGTTCTTTATCCACTGAGTGGTCCATCCATCAAATTGATAGCTCTCCAATTTAGAGACAAGGATGTCATGTGGGACAGTGTCAAATGCTTTGCGCAAGTCCAGGTAGATGACAGCAACGGCTTTACCCTTGTCCATCAGTTCTGTAGCCCCATCATAGAGGGCCACCAAATTGGTCAGGCAGGATTTGCCCTTAGTGAAGCCATGCTGGCTGTCACCAAGCACCTTGTTGTTTTTCATGTGCCTTAGCATGCCTTGCAGGAGAATGTGCTCCAGGATTTTGCCAGGCACAGAGGTGAGACTGACTGCTCTGTAGTTCCCTGGGTCTTCCATTTTCCCCTTCTTGAAAATGGGGGTTCTATTTCCCTTTTTCCAGGCGTCGGGAACTTCACCTGACTGCCATGATTTTTCAAATATGATGGCCAGTGGCTTAGCAACTTCATTCACCAGCTCCTTCAGGACCCACAGATAGATTTCACCATTTTTATTATTAAATTATTTTTGAGTTGTGCCTGGAAATGCAAAACAGGAGTGAGAAAAGTGTGGGACACAGAAAAAAAAACTTGAATCAAAATGTAAGAGAGATTGTTGACTTAAGTTCCTAGTGTATTTTTGCTTTTGTAAATGACATATGGAGATAGTGATGTCAAAGTCCTAAAGACGCTGTGGTACAGAGCAACATTCCCATCTGGTGTATAACACAAGCTGTCTACACTTATCACACTAATCCTAGCGTCGGTTAGAGGTCTTGAAAATCAAGGTATTGACTTCAGGGCATTGACTGTAACCAAGAATAAGATAGATGTAAAAGTATCTGCTGTAACTCTCTTTTTGACTAACACATTTCCTGTTGCTGTGTGATTTGGGGTTTTTGCTCTCCGTAGGCTTTTGGATGAGTGGGAGAAGGCAACATGCAAACCTTACAAAGCTGCTTTCTGTAGTTAGTTAAGAAAGAATCTGAGACTGTTAATATCATGTCTGAGGGAAGACAGGAGTCCTCCAGTTAAGTGCATCTTAGCAGTGCAAAAGAAGCTTCTTTACGCAATTGCATAAAAAGAATATTATAATAAATATAAATCTGGTGTAAAATCCTTCTTGCTGTGACAGGCATTATTTCCTGTAAAAAAGTTTCTATTTATTACATGTTGTCATTTGGGAGTTCAGAGATACTGTAGTACATTACAGGCAATGTGATATTTATGTGGTATGGTAAGCATTTATCCACAGGCAGTTTTCTATTAGATTAAGAGATACTGTTGATTTTAAAATGGAAGAATGTTGTGTTTGCAGAATAGGCAATGGAGCAAAAAACCTATCACCTCTGGCTTTTTTGTTTATTTATATTGTAATCTTGTGATGATATTCTTTCAAACGAAAAGGCTAGCTCCCTTGCTAATTGAGTCTGTGGCATTTACCAACAACATATAATGAAGACAGCATATTGTCTTTAAACAGTTCTTAAAGACATGGAAACTTAGAACTTGCTTATCAGTTTTTAAAGCTAATACTTCTAGTTAAGTACTCTTTTAAATTTTAAATACTTCAAACACTCAGATATTTAAGCTTGAATAAGCAGTTCCAACTTTAATCACTTTTGCTTGAAATACAAGAATGAAGCTGGAGGTACTGTGTTCCAGCAAAATTATGCATGTATGTATTCCCTTATGCAGTTTTATTTCAGATGTTACTTTGGGGAAAGAACTTACTGCTCTAGATTTTCACGGTGCCTGTTTCTCTGCCACCATAGTCTGCTTTTCTGGAGGCTCTTTTAACGCACATTGCTGTAAAAGCATCACTTTTGAATTGGTTTCATACCCAGCTCATTGGCCATTATTAAATGGTCACGTGTTTATCAACATGGAATTTAAATTCCTTGGTGAGTTTTGGGGCTGTCCTATTAACAAAAGAAGGCAGTAGCCGCTTCAGAGCCAGGAATCCAAGCAGTAGCTTGAGGAGCAGAGGAAAAAAGTAGCATGTACAGTGCAACTGTCACTGCTTGAAACCTTTCCAGCAGAACATTTTCTCACTAGAAAACAGTTTTGCCAAAATGGTGACTTTCCAGAAGTTTATACCAACTTCAGTATAATGTAGTTGTGAAAGAGAAATCAGAATGAGTCATTTCAATAAATGTCAAAACATTTCTGAAAGAGAACTTCTAGGGGGTTTCTAAGTGTGCTAATTATTATTCTGTGTATTTTAAAATATAATACTGAAATCAAATGTCTCTCAAAATGCCTGACATGTACCTGTTAGCTTTATAGGAAAAGCTAAGTGGCAAATTTAGAGGAAAATTGCTATGAAAATAGGTTTCACAATGGAAGCTTTTGGTGGCTTTTATCAGGGCTAAAAAACACAACAACTCGCACACTCATACAGGCTCCTTGCGTGTTTATGCTATTTTGGGGTGAAATTCACATCTTGGGTGTATACAAGGGCAAAGGTATCAGAAAATAAAAAGTCAAGCAGAAACAGATAAGTGACATATTGCTAAACAGAGTAAAGTTGAAAGGATAAAGCTAGAATAAGGCTAGAGTGAAAAGATGCAAGGGTGGCTGGATCAACCAGTGATGGGAGATAAAGAACACTCAGCAAATCCATCTGACATCAGTGTCAGAAAGCCATTGCTTTTCCTGTCTTTAGTCTTATCTCCATTTGGAAGGCTTTCTCACTTCTAAACCTCAAGCCTGATCATCTTATCACGGTGTTTAATATGATGTACTTAAGTACTTAATATTTTAAAATCACTGAACCCAGAACTAATACTAAACCATATATTTTGGTTTTTTTAAAGTCTCTGCAAAACATCTTCTTGACCTGATAAAAAGGATGAGCTCATATCTTGCTGTGTCATCAGGTTAAACCTTTAAATAGCAATTGCCAGGTTTGCCACAGTCATTGCTGGTGAACATTTAGTGTGTCTGGAGTGAATTAAGTGCATGCAATAATAAGATACTAAGCATTGTGAAGAAAAGCCAAGCTAGGTGTAGTCAGAACTCCCCTGTGCCATCTTCTATGACTGCCAAAGTCCTTTGTCTGTACTTGCTGTAATCCTTGCCATTACTGCAGTGCTAATCACACCAGCAAGGGAATAGCTCTCAGGTGGCCGAGTATGCTAGGCACCAAAATGGCTCTAATGCTTTCAGGTTTACTTTAAATCTGAATTTGGTTATAGATTGTAGGGGAGAATATGCATTGATCCTGATTCATCAAGATGAGTTCTTCAGGTTAGGCTTCCTCAGATTTGATGAATCTAACTATAGTATAGGAAAATACTAGTAAAAAATCCTTTTTATTTCAGCTATTTTCTTTTCTGTGAAGCTCTTTTTTTTATTATATATAAAATAATTTGAAAAACAAAGATAGGGAATGTTATGTGAAAATGCTACCAATTTGCTACTGTTAGTATTTGCTGTGTGCATCAGTTGAATTTCCAGTTCTTTATGTTTCTAATGTGTACTTTGGATAAAAAATAATATATATGTATTTCCCTCATGTTCAGCTGAAATGAGATCAGACTGAAGCAGAATTGCTTCTGACTGGAAAAGCACACTCTGCTAATGGAAGTGATGTTGTATCTAATTTTATCATTGGCAGTTGGTTCAGCTTAAGCTATGGCTGCACAAAAAGAACAATCTCCAGTTCAAGACTTTCAGGACAAAAGCGCACCGGAGTAAATCTCTTAGGCAAAATCATCACCAAGGGAAAAAAAAATATTTTTTCTATATTTTTTTAATTTTTTTTCAAATAGTCTATATCAAAGTTAACTGGTGATTTGGTTTTGAGTCAAAGGATGATCATGTATATAGAACTGTCATTTGAGTCTGTTTAAACTGTTGGGAACTGTCTATTTTTCAATTCTTAGATCTAATTCCTTATACATCATCAGGGAATGATGAAGTGGTGGTAAATGATGGCTGGTCTGCTGGGATTCAGGTCAGTAATTGCTTCTGATTGGGGTCAGGGGAAGAATAATGTGGAAAGTCCATGTGAGCAAATCACAAGCTCTTCCAGGTGAAGCTTAGCTGACCTTTTCTGGGAAAAGTGAAATTTTCTCCGGACAGGTTTGATTCATTCATAAAATCATGTTACCACTCCCATTTTAAATCCCATTAAGTTTAAAATTCAAAAGGTGCCGGTATGGGAAATGCCGTTAGTTAAGTTTCTCATGTAGGTTTGGAATTGGAGGGAATAAACTATCCCTTGATTTAGCATCATTAGCAATGTTCACAAGACCTTTCTCCAAAAGGGGTGGTTACTGAGAGTTTTGGAAAGCAGTTGCCTCAGTGTTCATAATGTTCAGGAGATTAAAAACGAAATGAAAATAATAATATCCCTGAGAGAGCTAGGGAACCAAAGCCAAGTGAGTTGTAAAAGGCTTGCCTCATGATTGCTCTAATTTTGTAGAAAGTGCTAAACCTAATACAAAAGCTGTCTTGTATTCCAATTTACATAAAGTGTTTTAGTACCAGACAGAGTTATAATTTCTCCCCCTAGAGGATAGTAATCTTTCGACAAAAAAAAAAAAGATATAATGGGTTGAAATAGTGGTACTAAGCTAGAAAAAAAAAAACAAAAAACACAACTAAATAATCCACTTTTGTCATAAGCATAAAAAGAGGAGAAATAAATGTTGTAGTAATTGGGCTCATAAGAAAAATACAGCTACTAGTCTTATATATTTCCTTGCTTTCCAACCAGTGAGAAGTCCAAGAACCATATTTGGTTTCCTCTGAAGAAATAGTCAGAGCTCTTCAAAAAGGAAGTTACTACTTTTACTGAAAAGTTAAAAGAGATGGTCTTTGTAATGTATACGTAAAGGTCCACTCTTATTCTTTGCAGTCAATCTATGTGAATCTTACTAAAGTGATGATATCCTTGCTTTCTTATGATTATCTCTAAAAAGCAAGAGTAAGTTGTGTCTGTGCGCTTCTGGCTTTTGCAAACATACCTCAACCGTCTGACCTACTAGAAGGGGTCTTCCAAGCTAAGAATATGTGTTTGTTGTCTGTAGCATCCAAACTCTATATCAGTGCCAACCCAGAAAATACCTGCCCCAGGTGATGCTTGGAGAATTAGCAATTTCTCAATTTTTTGTATATCTCCTTAGGAAAATATGCTGTCACAAAAGCTACCTAGAAATCTTATAGTATCCCTTTAGAACATAAGTATCCCTTGTAATAGTGTGATGTCCATGGACAGAAGTCTATGAAGAAATAAGCATTTTTTTTGTCTGATTATGCTTCCTAGAATCAATGGCATCTATTTAATCATCAGAAAAGCAGTTGTTCATTAGCTTGTAAAACCCTGACAGTTTATCACTATTGTTTAAGTTTATCTTGAGATGCTATAGGACTACTAAGCAAAACTACACAGTGATAGGTGAATTCTCAAGAAGTGATATGGTTTAGTGCATTATAACTGGCTTTTCTGAATTCTAAACCAATGAGATAAACATTAAGGCTGAATTATAATACAAGTCCTGGTTTGTAGTCTGATTTAATTGGGTAAATGTGTGTAGGTTATTCTTCATTAGTGCTTTCAGTTGTACCATGTGACTGAATTGTGACTATGGTGTTACACTACGTATCAGTCAACTAAGGCATTCTCTGCTTAGTCTTAATTATACTTCCAGTTAACTGTGATTTCATTTGATTTTAGTTCATAGTATAGATTTGAGAAGTTCATTTGATTTCCAGTTAACTGTGATTTCATTTGATTTTAGTTCATAGTATAGATTTGAGAAAGGTTACTTAACTGACTTGGTAACTTGCACTTTCTGAGTAAGAGACAATTCCTAACAATTCTCAGAACAGGTAGGAATACATCTACTTGGTAAGAAAACACGTGTATTGAAGACGGTGACTGACATGGAATGGAAACCTCCTGTCTGAGGCTGGGGCAGGCAAACCTTTCTTCCTAACATAATAGTCAGAAAGAGGAGAAAAGCAGTTTTGAACTCCTGTTTGGCTTGAGGATGAAGAATTTGTACATTTTCCTTAATCTCTCCAAAAAATCATCCTGTTCCTGATGTACTTCTTAAGGAGATTTATGAGCAGTTCCTAAGGGCAGGCATTCTGCACTTGCACTGGCTGAGTAGGTTGCTCCCTCCAAGCCTCCCGCCTCCCTGAAGCTGACACTCTTCTAAGATTAGTGGTAAAATGTGCTCCTGATCTGTCAGTAAGCCATTTTATGGCTCTTGGGTAGTGATAAGAGCCCAGGGGATTGTTGTTGGGCTTAAGAACCTCAGTGCAATTTCAAATTCTGGGTCTGCAACCTGAGATTCTAGCGTCTCAGTTGGGGAACTCAGATTTTCAGTGCAGCACCTTGTATGAGCATCTTAACCTCTACAGCAGGAGAGGCCCAGGGTTGCTTGTTTAGAAAGATTCTTGTGTCTCAGTGTAGGAAAAAGGTGGTCATTCTTGGCTTTGATTTGTTCTTCTACTTTTCAAAAAGTTAAGGCCCTTTCTCTGTTTTACACAGCAAACATTTCATGTTTCAGAATTCAGTAATAAAGCAGTATCTTTAAGTTTGTCTTAATGTTTCAAGGCTGCAAAGAGAATAAGGTAGCAAAGATTCCACTCTTTTATGGCTCCTGGCTTTTCTTCACTGTTGCATTGTAAAGCAAAGCTGCGTTTATTCTCTTTTAGAGCAGTACATTTTATGGTGGTTAAGTGATAGATGACTTCAGGCAGCACAATACATTTTCCTTTCCTGAGGTTTTCTTATGTGAGTATGTATGCCTGTACTTAAAGGGAAAGTGGAATTATCTAAGACATTAAAAAAGGAAGCTAAGGAATGGGTGGAGAACAGTTCTGTGGTGAAATTGAAGTGAGAGAAAGCAACAAAAGAAATGGTAAGTACATACTAGAATTTACATTCTGGTTTAACAGTAAAGCACCAAAATGAGGAAAATCTAGCCTCAGACTCTTCAGCTCTCTAGGTAAACATATGCAAACTGCCATTTAAAAGATTCAGTTGTCTTCTGTTGACAGTATAATCTCTTCTTTAATTGACAATCACAGTTACACTTAAAAAACCCGTTTGAATACACTTATCTCTCTTCAAATTTATCACTGGCATAAAAGCTATCAAAACAATAGAAATAGTTATATTTAGTACTTCAAGTCTAATTATTTCTACAGATTTAAATTGCTTTGTCTGGAAGAAGCGGTGTTTTCTGGTTTGATTGGTTGGGGTTCTTTTCCCCCTTGAGCCATTCTCAATATCCCCGTAACAGTAGATTTCTATCACTTTGCTTTTTAAGCAGGATCAAAACATGGTAACACCGAATCCTGAGAGTTTTGTGACAAATTGAGATGCCTTTTCTTCTGAAGCTTTCTCTTTTTGCGTATTTATAATTTCTTGCAAAGAGAATATTCCAATGTGTTTTTATTATACTGTATGGACTAATGTTTTCTATCTAGGAAGCATAAGCAGAAGGATCAGGATGCTAGACCAGACTAATCTGAGGCCTGAATACTGGAATTATTAGAGATGATAAGTTATAATGCTGTATGGGTTTGTTGTAGATACCACTTTTCAGCTCTGCTTGTAACTAGACAACTAAAGCTAAAGGCTCATATATATATATATATAGAGAGAGAGAGAGAGAGAGAGTATAGTTTTATTTATTTATTTATTTATTTATTTGTATAGTTTTATTTATTAAGAAAGGAAGGGTCAAAAGTAATCTTGACTCTTAAAGCTGGTGTCCTTCATATGTTGAAGGACAGGCAAATGGAGCTGTTGCACTCTGATTTGAGTATTGATTCAAATGCATAATGAAATCTAAACGTTTACTCATTAAAAAAGTATCTATATGTGGCTTTATTTCTAAGTCAGTTGTTACTTTGGTTTTACATTCTTGGAAAAAAATCCTACCAATAGCAGATGAGGTCTGACAATACTGAAGAACCTATTAACTGTTCACCATAAAGAGTAATTTGCTGCCTTTGTACTGATTTTGCAGGTTGGATTAGCGTTGGCTTGTTTCCACTGTCCTGATTGTTAGTTTACAGATAAATGGTCACTTCCTATACCTGCTTTCAATAGGATAATTAAGGCTGAATAGGTAATAACAATTAGAAAATTGAAAGGTGGCTTCAGTGGCTAATGTGTAGGAACAATTTTTTTGTGACTCTCATAAAAATCAAAAGATTGAGCTAAATTATTTCTTTTACTTCTAAATTTGCAGTTGCAAGTTCACTGCTTAGTGCACAGAGGAAGATGATAGTCTTTTACATGTAATGGTGTTTCATTAGCTTCCCTATTTATTCAAATTATGCTTTTACTGTTATAGAATGGTTGTGTTTATATTTACATTTTATAGTCTTATGTTTACTTAAGAGAATAACTTGAAAACATTCCACAGATGTAGCAACACTGAAACCTACCACAATCCAGTGCGAAAGTGCTTAGTTAGTAATGCCATTTAATCAAAGCCATTCACACTGTTAGCGGGGAAAGCCACACTTTGATGATAATTGCACTGGGGTAAAGGATATGCTACTGTTTCTTGCCTGGTATGTAATTGGAGAGTCAGTGTTCATGCTTTCAGTAGCCTTGATGGGTGGGTCAATGTCTGCAAGTGCCTAAGGCCTCTGAAAGAATATTTTAGTTAATATAAAACTCTTCATCAGCTGTGACAGCAGAAAACTGACTTGATAAAGTATTCCACCTATTGTCTGGAAAAGGGGTTTTTTGGTAGCATCGTCCATAGGCTTCAGGATGGAGGAAAAACATAAATCAGTAATGTGCAATCCTTACTACTTCTTACCAAGTACTCAATTTCCTATTCTTATCTAGCATTCCAAGACTTGCATGGGCTGTTCTTGTCATTTTAGAAAGAAACTCTTGAATCATGGAATAGTTTGAGTTGGAAAGGACCTTTAAAGGTCAACTAGTGCAACCCCAAGACGCCACATGGATACATCTGTCTTTAGCACGCAGAGTTTGAACTGACTCCTCAGGCTAATGAAAGTGTTAGAGGATGCTGAGATTGCTAAATTAAGATTAGCTGGGTTAAAATGTGCTAGTTTTAAACCATGCAGCATAGCCTTAATGCATAGGTACAAGGTCAATTATTACATTTTTTAACTAACATGAGGAAGTCTGAACACTGCTGATAGATTTCAGGCCAGTGACTGGGATATAAAGCAGAAGCTTGAACACTGCGCTCAGGCTGTCTGTACTTGAGTTACTGGGTCCAGGTTTCCAAACCTTTTCTATCCAGGACACCCAAATCTCGTTTTCTTCCTAGCAGAGCTTCTGAGGTCTGACAGTCTGAACCCCTCTGCATGAGGGGTGAGTCAGACATTTTAGTGCCAGTTTGTACAGCAGTGAAATGAGCTTTGAGAACCTTACTACCTGGCTTTAGCATTATGTTTCCAGTTCATGGGAGCAATGTGGCCATGGTAATTTCAGGTCAAGCTGCTGTAATTCCGTAAATTGTCTTCTCATCCCTGTTCCTGCTGCTCAAGGGTGTCTTTCTTCAATCAGTGAGAGGGTTAAAGCAATGTATCCTCTATGAGGACTTTAAGGATTTTACCCTGCTAAAACAAGACAAGTAAAGATCATGTTGCATAATAAAATAGTTATAAATTTAGTAATGTATCTTGCAAGTCTTCCATCTCATTCATAAGGAGGGCGAAATCTGGATGTATTAATTGTTAATTGACAACACTTAGAAATAAATTCCAAGCTATGAATTTTGGCTGAACTACCCATTTGGAGTATCAGACTTGTCCGTTTATTTGTTACTGAGTTCAAAAGGTCTTTGTCTTAAATTTTGGCTTGCTGAATCTTTTTAAAGAGAAGTTTAAAACTGCATTTTTAAACATATTTCAAAAGAAATGCCACCTTTGCAGCTTCAAGGTTCATAAATGTTTTCAGACAAGCAAATATCTATTAGAAAATATTAAACAGACATTAACAAATGCAAGTATAGAAATAATTAATTTTCAATAATTTATCAGGAAGGCGTTTGCAAATCACTTCTTGCATTACTGCATTATTTGTTCTTTTTCCACTGGAGCAGACTAAAATATTCCTTTCCAGCTGCTTGCTGCTGTTATGTCTTGAAATGAACTGTTCCCCATGCAGCACCCACAATCAATGCAAATATACTTTGATTTTTTCACAAAGCGATTACCCATAAATACCAGAGTTCATTGCCAGGTTAGTACATGTTGTACTGATGATTTAAAATTGGAGGACTCACTTGTAAACACTTCTTTTTGCATTATTGTTTAGTAGTTGAATTATGTGATGCTCCATTATCAGTTTATTTCCAAGCACAGTTAAATGCTTGACTCCATACCTGAACACAAGAATCCCTTTTCCAGTTTTTCATGTATACAGAACTTCTTTAGAAGTGTTTTGGGTTGTGAGATCTCTCAAAAAGAATGGAATTTTTTTCTACTTTTTGATGAACTTGACTTAAATTCAGAAAGCCAACCGTATCCTGGGCTGCATCAAAAGGAGCGTGACCAGCAGGGCGAAGGAGGTGATCCTGCCCCTCTACTCTCCTCTCGTGAGACCTCACCTGGAGCACTGTGTGCAGTTCTGGTGTCCTCAACATAAAAAGGACATGGAACTGCTGGAACAAGTCCAGAGGAGGCCATGAGGATGATCAGGGGACTGGAGCACCTCCCGTATGAAGACAGACTGAGGAAGCTGGGGCTGTTCAGCCTGGAGAAGAGAAGGCTGCATGGAGACCTCATAGCAGCCTTCCAGTACCTGAAGGGGGCCTATAGGGATGCTGGGGAGGGACTCTTCATCAGGGACTGTAGTGACAGGACAAGGGGTAACGGGTTAAAACTTAAACAGGGGAAGTTTAGATTGGATATAAGGAGGAAATTCTTTCCTGTTAGGGTGGTGAGGCACTGGAATGGGTTGCCCAGGGAGGTTGTGAGTGCTCCATCCCTGGTGGTGTTCAAGGCCAGGTTGGACGAAGCCTTGGGTGGGATGGTTTAGTGTGAGGTGTCCCTGCCCATGGCAGGGGGGTTGGAACTGGATGATCTTGAGGTCCTTTCCAACCCTGTTCTATGATTCTATTCTATGATTTTAAATCCTGATAAGGCTGCTAAAAAACCCAAATAGCACTGGGGCCTGTTTTGGGCTGGACTCTAAACTCACTACAAAAGGTGAATTTGAGATGAGCTAACTGTGATCCTGCTATACTATGCTTAATCTGCATTTGAGAACTATTCTTTATCCTTTTGGATGTACAGATTCAAACTAAAACAAAATAAGGAAGTGTGCATAGTGAAAACAAGGTCTCCCTTGTCAACCTACTGGTCTTCACCAAGGATACAAATATATTTGTATTTCAAAGTATAAGGGGCTCCTATTTTCCTTTTTTTTTTTTTTTTATTATTTTTTTTATTCCCCAGAGAAACTTTTAAGAGAATTTTGAAAAGAAATTTTCACAGGGTCAGTGTTTGAGGAGATAAACTGAACTCCAAGCACTACACTTTAGAGGCATCATTCAATGCATAGGAAGGGGAATAAGAAAACCATTTCTATATCTCAGTGGAGGATCTTGGGTTTTTTTTAAAGTGAAAAGTTGCCTTGTTTCTATCAGCCTTCAGCTTCACTGAGACATAATAATAAGCTAATTCGAAGGCTGCTCTTCAATACCGATTTGCTACTCACAGATTTGCATCTATTTCATGATGGATTTTCTCCTGTGATATTTGCAATTTATGAATTGCTTTATGAATTACTTTAAATTCTTATGCTGTAAATAACGTTCCACCTGTATTTCGGGGCGGGGAGGAATATCTTCTCCAGAGCAAGCTCATATTCAGTACTTGTTAAATCCGAAGTTTTTTTCACAGACAAGAAACAAAGAGAGGTTTTCGTGTTTGAAATGCCTTTTTTATTGTTTCAGAGTTGTAAGGGAACTGATTCTGCCACTTTTTGAATGAAATACAAGTTAGTCTACCAAATCAATATCAAACCTGATAAACATGGGATAAATGAGTTCCTGGGAACTCTCTATGTATAAAGTTTTGATCTAAAAATTTTTGGACTTTTTACCCCAGAATTATGAGGAAGTCAAAAGGATGTTTTTATTCCTGCATCAGCTTCAAATTAATAATTTTTTTAAAGCTGTTTACTTACAGCAAATTTCCTGAATCCTTTGACAACACTTAAAAAGTAGTTATTAATGCTTTATTCTGCATTCCAGCACAGTCAGCGCATGGTGCTTAGCCATTTTTTATTTATTTGGCAAGACTTTGAAATGTGACATAGTAGATCATTCCTACAGACTTGGTGAGGCTAGCAAATGGCCCTTTACTCACTTTTATTTACTCCTAAACTTGTCTGTTTGGTGTTGCAGGCCTGGCAGTGAACATAGCTAAAAGCTATATTGCCCAGATAAGAAGCAAACTTGGTTTAATATTTACCCTCGACTCCTCTGCTGCCAAGTAACTCCTTCAGTTTTAAGGAATAGTTTCTCTCCTTGATCTCACTCCAGTTGCACTTTGGAGACCTTTTCTAAGGAATATATCTCCCAGGATGTAGATGTCACTTAGATCTTGATGAAAGCTTGTCCTGTGGTTCAGATTTATGTGAAACCTTGTAATTGAGGTTTGGTCCCAAAGGCTTTAGCATTCCTAATGCTTGACACTGAGAGGAGTTTGGCTTTCTTCTCCCTTTTAGAAATGCTATTTCCATCATATATAGCCATTTTTCCCCTCTTTGTTTCCAAATTTTGGGGCCTTCTTGAGAGGAGGTTTGATTATAAAGAACCTGAGAGCCAAATACTGTGTGACTTCTTGAACGATGGAAGAAACAATAGGAGACAGAACTGACCCAACAAATCTAAGCCCCCTAGTTCTCTGACGGTGTCCACACACATGTATAGAAGAAAGGCAGCTTTTTTTCCTGCCTAGCTGTTAAACTTCCTCAGGTTTAAGATGGAAGCAGTTTTCTTTGTTTTGTCCCACCTCCTCTCAAGCATGATGAAATTTTCCATCTGCCCTCACCTCAATGTGCTATTGCCTTATTTCTTCCAGCAATGATTTTTGAACTGTACTGAAGCACCACTTTACATTTATTACCTCAAGAAATGCGAAAACCTCTCAAATTGCTTAGTGCCTGTGGATTATCAAGCCTTATTGTATCCATATTCTTCCTGCTTGGTACTAAAGACCATCATATTGTACTGTACAGATGTTTAGAGCCTCACAGTGCAGTAATGATGAGATTTCTTGTTTGACTGCATAGTGCTACTCTGCCAGTTTAAATCTGCTTTTTTGTGCACTTTTTGCTTCTGTGTATTGAACTCTTTTCTGCATAAAGGAGAAAAATGAGGAAATTAAACCTCGCTCTGTATCTGTAAACTTCTTCCATGATTCTGCCTTCTCTTCTCATTCAGAGGTGCCAAATCATGCTTTAGTTCAACTGTTGCATGCAAGGGGATGCATGTAAATAAATCTACGATGAGTTTGTTGGCCTTTATCAAGTGAGAAAAAAAAAGGCTGAACTTTCTGAAGTTAGCTCATGGATGACAGTCATATAAATGAATTGTAACTTCCAGATTCAATTCTGTATTTTCTGAAATTAGGTTATCATTACTTGAAATGTTAGGTTGTTGTTAGAATTAGGTATGGTTAATACATAAGGCTGAATTTTATAGCTGCTTATAAATCAGTATCAGCATTCCACATCCATAATAACTCAGGCAGAACGGCCAGTCCAGCCTAAGGATCCTATGGGATGAATGGGGTATTTTATCCTGAATGAGTTCAGTATAAAAACACTGCCTCCTCAGTACTGACACTCAGTAGTACTTTGAAGAGTCAGAGCAAGGGATTATTTAAAGGCAGATCACTTTCCCAGTGGGTTTCCAAGACATTGGCAAAGTCAAAACTAAACATAGTGCTGAAAGTGGATGGATCTTTTCTGAAGAAACTATTTAATGCTAATATGACCTGTGTCTAGAGTATTTTTCTTCCCTGTTTGTGTGATTATGAGAAGTTCAAAGGTAATTTCATGAACTTGCAACCAAATGACTGAACGTTGTTACATGTACAACCACCCGCTGCGATTTAGCATAGCAATCAGTTTAAGAACATTCTATATTGAAAAATTATTAAGCATTTCTTTTATTCAGCTCCCCAGGATTTTCCAAGTCTTTTACACTTATGCAAGAATAAGGCTTTAATAAAAAAAACTTTAGTGTTTCATTGAAAACAAGTACAAAATTATGCTATTGTCCTAATAAATGCTTTACAGTAGGCTAATACTATAGCTAACCTTCTGCTGTGCACATTAAAATACATTTCAGAGGAAAACTTCTTTAGTGATAGTGGTATCATAGTGCTCTGCAAAATTAAACTGCTGCATTACCTGAAGGAGCAATACTTATTTAGAGAGCATGTTTCTCATAGAACATTTTCCTAAGAAATATTGCATCATTCGCCTTGTAAAAACAATAGCTGCAAAAGCATCATGTCAGTGCCAAATCACAGGCAAGTTGTCATTAATGGCATGATACTGAATTAGATTACATTAATTCCAGGGTTTTTTTTGCTTTTCATGGGCAGATATTGTTTGGTGGTCTAAGCATAATCCTGGAAGTTGTTATTTCCTGAGGTTGGTATTTTCTGCTATAATACACATTACTGTCAACAGCATATTTGACAGCTGATTCTCTGTATTATTGTAGTGGCTAATAGCACAGACTAATAAATGTTTTCCCTTTTGTAAAATGAAGATACTTTCTCAATACTCCCTTAACCGAGAACTGGTATTTGGGCTTTTAGAAGTGAAAAACTGATCAGATTTTTGACTTTATGCCGCAAAATTGTGATAGCGGTGATTGTTTGTGTAGATGGAAGAGAGCAGGGGCAGAAAGGTGGAATCCTGATCTTTTCATTGGAGTAGCCCCCATTTATAATGATGTGGCACACACCTTATACAGATGGAAAAATAAATAGGTGTAATCTGAAATGTCAGAGCTTTATCAAAATAAGTTCCAAATAAATGCTAGTTAGTTGGCTTTTGATAGGTAAAATATAGATGTATTGGTTATGCGTCATTATATAGAACAGTTTCCAATTTGCTGAATTCCCCCACCCATACACACACATATAATAAGCTTTGAGCATTTTTCAGATCAGGCAGTGTAATTGCCTATCCATGAACTTAGCAATTGATTCAAAGTTAAACAGAACGTAATGCACAAGGAGAGAACAAATTAAAATTTTATTAGGTTCAGCAGCATCAATCCTGATATATTTTCTATGTTATCTTTCTTTCAACATGAATTAAAAAATGATGGTTTTCTTGACTAATTTTATTATTTTATAACTTGCTTCAAAAATTTATGTAAACTTCAGATGTTCAGGATTTTTTGCAAATGTTGACCCACGACTGGTCAGTTTAAATTGCAAAAAGGTCAGATCTACCACGTATAATTCATATAATGAAATGCCTCATAAAATCTGAAAAATAATGCACTAAAAAGTACAGAGGGAACGTTACCTTATTCAACTGGTGAAAAAGCAATAAAAGGTTACAGTATTTTTCTGCATAAGAGCAGTAACAAACACCTTTCCACTCAATAAATTGACTTCATTTTAAAGAACATTCAACTTGTTTCATTTTCTGAATGTATTATATGCATAAACACTGAACTGGGTGCCAACCTGGATAAATAATGTGGTGCCTGTTCTGATTTTTTCTGTAAAATAATCTCTGCTAGGCTTGTATTTCCATATCTGAGTGCCAATGACAGTAAATAGTGATTGGGACTAAAGTCAAAAATATGTTGTGGGAAAACAAAGGCTCCCAAAACTGCTTCGTGGTGTTTCCAGAATAACAGTAACATTTGTTTTATTAATGCCATTACACTTGAGTTGCTTTTTAGAACATGTCGGACTCCTCTTAAACTGTTGATTTTCTAGCTCGAGCTAAAATTATGCTCTAATATGTTTAAAAAATGTTTTAAAAACAGTTGTTTGGGGTTTTTTGACAAAAATGCTCTGGAATTTTACTAAATTATAACTTGAGAGAATGCTGCATGCTTTATTAATGCATTATCTATATCTAACGCTATCTCCACTTACAGCCACGATTCGCTGGGGCTCTTCTGAATTGATGCCAGTTTAATCGAGATCAGTTGGGGTTTCTGTTCCTCCCCTAGGATAATTGCAGTTAGCTGTAAGCACATTTGTTATGATGTGATGCCCTGCAGTTGCTACAGCCTAATCCGGACTCACACCAATCCACAATACTGGATCATGGAATGATTTCATATATGTTCTAGTGTTGTTTGTGGATTGGAATTACAGATGGGTTTTTTTTAATGTGAAACCTAGGGAGGTACCAACAACCTTTTTCTGTTTGCATAGATCTTGATCTAACAAAGCACATAAGTCCCATATTGATCAGCAGGATTTAACTCTGTGTTATGCATTCTACTGAGCTTCAGCCAGAATTTTGAGAGCTCAGTGGCAGTGGGACAAAACTGTCTTTTGTAAGCTATTAAATAGAAAATTTGTGTGAGGAAATGTCTTTCACATTTCTTCAACACTTAGAATTATTTACATTTCAAAGTGAAATGGGTTGCTCCTCAGTAAATGAAATGAGATTATTTTGCTTTGCTTTAGGATTGAACAGACTATCATGTAGCTCCAGAGTCTTGGACAAAGACTGAAGCTCAAGTGGGAAGAGTATAAGTGACACATTAAAGTGGTGTGTCATGAAATCTGTGATAGGTTTAAAAATGGATCCATGTTAAGAAAAAAAATATGAAAGGGCAATCGACAAAATGGCATTACTGTAATAGCAGCCACCATAGAGCTGATAGGGATAGCTGGTGGAATGATTCCATAGTTTCAGCAGAATATGATCCCTAACTTAACATACTGGTTAAAATAAATATACTTTTTACAGCTTCAAAGTTTTCGGATTAAGAAAAATCAAATACTGCTAAAATTGTCTAGAACCCAACTTCCAAACAGAACATCTGATATCACCATGAAAGTCCTTTTATAAAACCTGTGTTGCAGTAATTCTCTTCCTATCTGTGAAGAGTGTGGTATAGTGTTAAATGAGCAGCCTCACATGTTGCTCTTGCACCTTCCCACACCATTTTTTTATATGACATGTACCAGTGGAATATAGTTGTGCTTTGGCTGTGTAAACCCTTCCCAGAGCTAGAAGCAATGCAGATATAACTCGAATCTGTGATCCTTGGAATCAGTAGTTTATAGTTGCAGACAAACATATTGCAACAGCTCTGAAGTTGCCATTAACCTCTGATTAGACCATCTGAAATGAGTTTGTTAGTCTTGATTCATTGCCTGAGGCTTATTTCCACCCATCACCACACATACTAGCTGATGTGGTCTTCACCCAACATAGTCATGAACAGGCAAGCTAGCTGTAAACATTTGTGTGAACACTAACCTCTGGCAATTGATTTTCTTCCTGGGCAGGAAGTGGCTTTCTTTTGCAAATAAAAATTAAGGTTGTTTGGTTTGGGTTTAGCTTTTAGTGACTGTTCTGATGAAAATGAGGTGTCTTCTCTTTTTTTTTTAAGAAAGACAGAAATCTGGATACTCTGTAGCTCAATAGCCTGGATCTTCGATTCATATACAGAAAACAGAAGGTTTAGTGTGGTGTGGAACTGAGTTGCCCAGGGAGGCTGTGAATGCTCCATCCCTGGCAGTGTTCAAGGCCGTGTTGGACAGAGCCTTGGGTGGGATGGTTTAGTATGAGGTGTCCCTGCCCATGGCAGGGGGGTTGGAACTGGATGATCTTAAGGCCTTTTCCAACCCTAACTGTTCCATGATTCTAACAGAAAGTTCTAGCAGCCTTGTTGTTAAACTTCTGTTTAATGTAGACTGAGAAGAGACAGGCAGCACATAATAAATGAGTTGCTTTCAGTATTGTATTTGTAAGCATAAACAGAGAAAGGATTTTGGCAATTGCCAGAGCTGTACCTTTCCATGCTTTGAGTGCATGAGTTGAAAAAGGTTATTTCATTTATAGTGATGTATACACAATACCACATTAAACGCTGGAACTGGAAAACACAAATTACAAACAATGAATCTGCTAGAGCCTGTGTGTTTAATGGTTATGGTAGTATATGAATTGGCTTTGAGAGGTTGAACCTGGTTTGAATTCACTGTTGTTTGCCTATAAATAATCTCTCTGGACTAAGAAGGTAGTTGTTTATTATTGGAAACTTTATTTAGATAACACATAGTTTCTTGTAGTTAGAAGAAGAAAACACAGCAAACTTGAGTCCTGTCCAGCTGCTTCTCAGTAGTAGTTTCTGCATCTGTGGTCATCAAACTCTTTACTGGATAATTTGAAGACGCAAAATAAACCACTTGCTCAGCTAGCCTTTTATATATATCAACTTCCTAAGGTTTTGTTCTGAAATTGTCCTTTAGAGCAGCACAGATGTTAGTGCTCTTTGCCAAGTTAGTAAATTCTGCCCATGTGTGAAATAAGTACTGGGGACAACGCATGCTACGTGTATAAATGGATCAGTGTGTGAGGAAGAAGGCACAGCAAAGCATTAGTATCTCAAAAGTCTGAGGAGGATATCAGCAGTTAGGTCTTTGACATAAATAGCTTCTTCTAATTCTGTCACTTTGACTTCTAGACCAATTGCAAAGATATAGTCCATTGTAAAGATGGTGGATAGATAATGTTAGTTTCGTCATCATAGAAGTATGTAAGTAATAATAGAAACAGCAAAGACAATGTTGGCTTTCTACTGACCAAAAAAAAAAGCCAAAAAAGTAGCCTCATAAACTGATACAAATAAACTTTCTTGTTTATGCATTTTTATATTGCATCATCCTTCCCCAAGAAAGTGACTTGCAATGAGACTGTTAATCCAGCTAATGCCAGAATTCCTCTACCTAAAGCAGGTAAACAGCAGACTATGGAATGTTTACGTAGTTTAGAAATCCTGAAGCCAGGTGTGGCAGAGCTCTTATTTGAGGCGGCTTTAGTCAGTGCTAGTGACTGTCTGAACTGATTATTTGGAATGGATGAGGTGCTAGAAACACTAGAAAAGGGGATATTACTCAGAGGGCTTGTAGAAATAAAGGGTAACTCAGCCTAGCTTCAGTTCCCAGAAAGGTACTGAAAAAGTTACCAAACAATTGTGAAAGTAGAAAAGAAAAAAGACATAACAACCAATATAGATTTGACAGAAACAAATTTTGAAACAACCTGGCTTGTTTCCTTGATAGAAGAAACACTTGTGGCTACAGGACAAGCAGTAGATATTCTGTCCTGACTTCAGCAAGATTCTCGAAGCTCTCCTAAGTGACACTTTCAAACAAAGTCAAGAAGTATTTCATCTTTGATTCAAGGAATTTGATGCTCTCTTGCAGCCTTTTTTCCCTTCTCCATTAGTCCTGCAGGTGGGAATCAGTGTTCTAATGCACATCATCCCTGGAACACTTTTTTTCTTATTGGTGGACAAGGAGCACTATTTCTCCGCAGGCGTCATGAGATCTCTGTCTTTGCAGCCCAATCATGGGAATATTCAGACAGAAATCTGGCCACAACAGGGATATCCACCATGGAAAAATACAAAATTGAGCAATAAAACAGCCAATGGAAGAGGTAGAAACATGTCTGACAGGCTGTGACTGCACTAGGAATTCCAGAACCTAATTCAGGCTTTCCGTACAAGAGCACTTTAAAGATGCCGTTCACTGTTCTAATAATTTTAAAAGGGTTTGAGTTGTTAAGCTTTAAAGCTCGCTGCAAGAATAAAGTGAGAGGTAAATTTTTTCATAGTTAAATCCATGGACTTGCTCACTGATTTTTATTTTTATTTTCATTAATTGTGTACCCAGCAGCTCCTGAGAGCTATTGAAGACAATGATGTGTGTTGTGACAGATTTCTGAAAGACAGATGTTGAACTGGGACTTTAGAGCTGGGTAGTACAGGCACAGTTAATACACAGTATTCATGTGTATATACGGCTATAGCAGCCTTCCAGTACCTAAATGGGCCAACAAGAAACCTGGAGAGGGGCTTTTACAGAGATATGTAGTGACAGGACAAGGAATAATGGCTTTACGCTCAGAGAAGGGAGGTTTAGATTAGATATAAGAAAGAAATTCCTTACTAGGTGGGTAGTGAGGCTTTGGAACAGGGTGCCTGGTGAAGCTGTGGCTGTTCCATCTCTGGCAGTGCTCAAGGCCAGATTGGATAGGGCTTGGAGCAAGCTGCTCCAGTGGAAGATGTCCCTGCCCGTGGCAGTGGGGTTTGAACTAGATGAGCTTTTAGCCCCTGTCCAACTGAAACCAGTCTGTGATTCTATTTGAGGAATCTTATCCATGTGAAATTTGTCATCTTGTAGTGCTGGTGTTATCCTGCAATGGAAGGACTGCACAACCAAACAGCTATAAATGAACTGCTTCACAATCTGTTAATGGGGCCTGGACAGAGGGGGTGATTCTGCAGCACAGAAGTACACAAAGTTGGCTGTCTCAGTGCTTAACTAAAATGGCAGGCAGGTTTTGCAGTCTGTTGACTCAAAATGTTGTCATGCCAGTGTTCTTGTCAATCCCTGCAACCTGTTTGAAGCTTAATATGCATTTAAGGGTTATGAGCTGAGTAATACAATGCTCAGTCAACTCCCTGTCAAATTTCTTTCCTTTATGTCAGATGTCTCCATCCGCTTTATCTTCTATCTAGGCCTCTCTTCTCAGGTACATACAGCAGCAGTGAGTACTGACAGCAGGACTAGACTAAAGGTGAGTGCTTCTTTAAAGCCATATTGATCTCGGCAGCTTTATTATTGCAGCCAATCTGTCCATTCCACTCAGGCTGAAATGCCACCCCACTTCTCAGCTTTTCTTCCAGCCATCACCTAGTATGCCAGCAACCAAACATTTGATGCAGTTCGTAGGAGGGGGCATCACTGATGAGAGAAGCGAAGATTTCATTACTGATAGAGCTTTAAAACTTTAAAGCGGATGACAAGAACTTTTAAGATATATTCAGTTTCCTTATTATCTGTATTTAAAAATAGATCTAGCCACCTGATTGTGAGAAACAGGGGTGGCTTCCCAGGCTTTTTATGTAGACTTGAGTGTGAAGTAATTCTTTTTTGATGGGCATGATATTCATCAATAAACCATTGAATTTCTTTGACCCAGTTCATTTTTAAAGGCATTTGACCTAGATGCATTTTTAAAGGCATTACAATTTCCCAGCAAGTATTTACCTCAAGCTTTTGATACCTACGGTTTTGATATATTGTAATGAAGTATTTATATGAGGTTTAAAGCATATGGGGATTTTTTTCTGGTATGTCAGTTTTCACTTAGATCCACATATGATGCAGTATTTTTTAGGAAAGACAAGACTTGGTGTTTCTTCCCAAACTTACTTCTTTGATAGTAATAGTCACTGGTCATATGTTTCAAACATTTAATGTAACTTACTGCCTTTAGACTTCTGTTACTTGCCGGAAAGTTGGTCTCCCGTGTTTCATCCATGCACTGCCTGAATAGTTTGATCTTTTGGCTTATAATTTTACTACTTTGTGTCTTAATGCATCTCTCTGAGAAAAAAAGTATTGAGAAAGTTACTGTCTGTATCTCCTACTGAGAGCAGGAGAGGAACTGCCTTTTGTTGAACAATTATAGAGCTTTTTGAGGTTGTTTAGATGAAAACAATCAAATGTTCTAATGCCTGCTGGTTGAAATTTGGGTCTTTTTGTTGGTTATTTTCATCTTAAGCTAAAAAGGTTTTAGTAAAATTGGAGAAGTAGTGTTCTGGAACTTTTAAAAATGCAGAAAATTTATATGTGTTCTTCCTGTTCCCATCCAAGCAATATTATTCACAATGGGATTTCAATTTGTGGTGATATTTTGGGGCTCTTAAGTGACCAACTGCTGATATTGTCCGTCCTGAGGCCACAATGGAGAACAAAGGATGCCTCATGGAAAATGCCTTCTAAAATAGTATTGCATCCAGCATAAGTACCACTGCTGGGCTTGGAACGAGCCTTTAAAAGCACCCGAGGGGAGTGGGTGAGGAGCAGCAGGGACAAGGAATCTGGACAGCAATCACATTCCCGTATCATGGCCTGCTCTGACCTGCACAACCATCAAACTTGCAGCCAGTGTTACTCACCCTCACTCCCTTCCATTCTGTCTGTCTGCTACCACCGATCACAAGGAGTTTCTTGGCAATGTCCTCTTCCACCTATGTCACCATGCTAGGAAGCAGTTCAGCTTCTTGGTTGCCTTTCACGCTAGATTGTCATGGCTCTTTGCTGAAGTGACAGCCTCAGATTTCATGCAGCAAATTCTGTGCACTTCTGGGTGGTATCAGTCAGCTCCCAAGCCCTACAATTAGCTATCCTCCACTGACTTGCCCTATCTGCTGCTTACAGGCAAGTCCTTGTGCTGTCTGGTTTTGAGTAACCGTAAGAACTGTCATCTCTTCTAGAAAGCTGCTACTACAAGGCTTTGGCATCACCATACAAAGTGACTGCTAGTTTCTGAACTGCTTCCTTGTGAGCCCTTTCACTCTGCAGATGGCAATAGCTCAAAGTCTGCCAGGCATTCGCAGCTTTAAGGCTAATCCTTGTGACAGCGCAGTTCTCAACCAGGGATGCTTTTGCAGATCTTAAGGTTGCTGCCTTCCAGCCATGTGAAGTGCGTTTACAGAATTGTAGTGGTTTACTGCAGCATGCACACAACCATCCCAACATATGCAGCTCTGTTCTCCCCCCCAGCCATAGGTGACAATGTAATGTTACCTTTTTGTGACATTTCATAAAGGGATAAAGATAGCAGCATTACCTACTGATAGCAGTAGTCTCTGTGCTGCCCGTGTCAGTATCCTCAGTGAGAATGTGGAAAGCCTTTGAAAACAGCTTTCAAGAGCTTGAGCTGCAATGTAACATCCGATAGACCCTGTTTCAGGTTCTTGTTTGGGGTGGGCTGATGTTACTAGCCTGAGATGCGCAGGTTCCTTCTGTCCCCGTATATTTCTGTTTGCTCAGCTACTTATACTTTTTATTATCCTTAAGGATGCAGAAACTTCCAATACAGATTTTTCCATTACATTCCACTGGAGAACTACAGTGAAGGTGAAAGAAAAGCCTATTTTTTTTTTTTTTTTTTTTGTAATTAACAGAACAGTGTCTAGTTCTGTTAGTTTCAAGGATTTTTGCTATTTTTCTTAAATGCTAATTCCACTTAAGAAAGGTTTTTTCTTTCAAACCCTAGTTGCAAATTAAACTGGAATTATAGTACACAGGTATTTTTTAGACTGAAGTCTGTGTTTCTTCTTAGTGGGTACATGCACTTTCCTTCTAGTTTTCTCCCCCTTGAGTGCTGTGTTTTCTTTCCAGGCCATTAAAGGGTACAAGAGAGAGCAAGAGTACTTATTCTGCCAAACGTGTCAGACAGACTGACACCTTCTTCTTGGTCAAATAACGTGTTCTTTTTGAAGAGAAGAAAAAATAAAGGGGGGGGAGGGCATCAGCTCCTATGTGAAAATCAATCTTCCTGTCTGTTGTAGAACGGAGTTTGCTTTGTAAAGAGGAAGAAAAAAGGTTTCATAACTAATACATGCTTCATTTGTGTGTTTGCTCATTGGCATCAGTGTCCTTTGCACTCCTCTTTTAACACTGCATCAGATAATCAACAGACTACAACATATTAGATGTAATTAGGACCTGTAGCTACCAGGGTACTAATGGAGTTATTGCTAAGTTAGTCATTCCCATTTTGAGGAGTGATTCCAGCTTGATACTTCCCTAATTACCTGCAGGGACCATTTCCTGATGATTGCAGGCTCATACTCATTTTGAGAGAATAATACTTGAGAGATGGAAGGTGTGTTTCTAGCTTGCTGGAACACAAGAAATCCTCTATGGGGTGTCTATTTCCATTTATTAACCTTATTAAGCTCTGTTGAAGAATATAGTATCTCCTACATCAATAATATAAGGAATCTCGCGTAACAAAGTCTGTGTTCAGCATTTCTGAGCTAGGTTCTTAATGTGAATAGGTTGAAGCCCTACCAGGTTAGCTGGAGCTTCAGAAGTCTGCCTCTGTCCTGAAATGTAGTCCCATTAATACAGCTGCTTAAAATAATTAGGCATCTCTTTTCCTGTCAGTTATGCTAGGGGACTTTTCACTAGAAGGAGACCCTCTTTCTTGTCTGTAATCCATGAGGCTTAAGTAATATGAGAATTTAGCAGGGAAAAGTTGGGAGAATGGGGAAAGGCAGAGAGATTAGTACTGCCTAATTTTAGTAAAATATATTAGAAGCTTAGAGAAGCTAATCTCCTAGCATGATAAATAGAGAGCAAGACTCTGAAGTTAAGACTCTGAAATGCCTGATATAGGAACCTACCTCTCTTCCAGGGAACTGGAATCCAGACTTGGGTACTTGGAGTCTGGGTCTCTCCCTTTTGCCCCCTTTAAGTGTGACTTACTGATTTGCTCAGGAGTTTGAAGAAAAGAGCAGTAATGCTGAGATGGCTGTTGAACACAGGAAAACTCACTGTGCAGGTTTGACTGTCATGGGATGGATGCTCATCTATTTCTCTCCTGTAGCACTACCCAAGTGCTGCGTCTGTCAACTGCTGTGGCTGATCTTCACCTCCTAAAGAGCGCTGCTGCAGGGTTTAGGATTGCTTGGCTGAATAAGAAATAAGGGGGCTTAAATGTCCAAAATCAATAAAAAAAAAAAAAAAAATTTAAAAATCTGTCCAAACAAACAATGCCATGCACAGTTTTGATGGTCAGAATGCACCTAAGAAATTCTTACCTGCTGTGTTTCACTTGGTGCTTCTGGCACTTCTGAATCAAGTTGTCTTTAGTTTGGATCTCAGCTTTGTTGGAATGTGGGTCACACAGGTAGATGGGAAAACTGATGTTAGCAGGATGAGTTTCCTTGTAGCTGTTATATATGTAGTAAAACATAGCATATCAAACACTATAGCATCTAGAATTGCATTTTCAGTCTCGATATTTGCAAAACCAAGTTAGCTACATCATGAGAGGTACCATGGGTGGTATGTGTTTATAATTTTATTTAGCTTTCTTCCTGCCATTTTTCTATTCGCCTGTTCTTTTGATTAAATAAATAACATTGATTTTGACTGTTCATTTCTGAAAAGAAGAAATTCTATAGGACTTGAAATAACATCTCTGTGCTGGGCAGTTCTTTTAAAGGAGATCAGAACAAAAGTGCAAACACCTCATCTCTCTCCCGCTTTTGCCCAGCCAGCTTTCCTCTAAATGTAGCATCCTTCTTGTAACCTTTAGTCCACATTTTTCAAGCTGTTGTAAAATTCCAGCCTTTCAATAATCTTTGTATTAATTTCCTAATACTGAAAATAAGTAATTACTCACATTTTTCAAACTGTGCTCCAAATTAAGAGGCTAGACTGCATCTTCTTTTACTAATTATTTCAGGAGAGCTAATCTACAACATGTGTGACCTTTTCTGAATTTGGACCCATCTGGCATTTTCAAATGGAATTGAGTATTGATCTCAGCACTGTTAATTTATTGTTTAATTAAAAAATCATAGTGCACTGATGTGATTTGATTGCACATCCTTTTCCACATCAACCAATTAATGTGGAGAGCCATCACAAAGCTATCACTTTTTATTCTTTTTTTCTAATGGAGCTTCCCAGAAATGTAGGTCTCCTCTCATATGCTATACTAATGGCTTGAAACGCATTTTAGCATAAGTGACCTTCAGGAACTGCTGTAGAAAGTAAATCCTCAGTTTATATTGTTTTGGTATGACCAAGGTGCTATGCTTCTTAGACTTGATTGATTGTTTCTGGAATCCAACTGCACATCCTAGGTCCCCAGTACCTAGTATAAAATGTAGAGCAGTGGTTATTAAAGACCAGCCATCTTAATCAATGGTGGGTTTGCTGTGCTGCCCTTGCTTATTAAGGAAAAAAAGCTGTATTTTTGACTGAGACACTACCATCCAACTTTGTACTGTCAAGTTCCCTCCCTATGGGTGAAAAACGTGAAGAGCAAGCTTGCACTGTTGTCAAACCACCTATGCTCTGTGTATCTGAAAATATGCCTTGGCAAGACTGAAGTGTGTATTCTGCAGAAAACTTATTTCCCAACTGTATTAAAAGACACTTCTTAGAAGTGAAGTCCTTATTGTTCCTGCCTTGTATTTTTATGACTGAATAGCTTAAACTGAGGTCTTATTCAAGAGTGAGGTCATCTGCCTCCTTATCCCTTACTTAATGCTTCATCTAGAATCTTCTGTGAATGAATATTTAGTTCTAGGAATCCTGGGAGAGATACTTTAGCCAAGGAATTCTTTTAAATTCAGTTTTTTTGAATATATTACAATTCTAAAATGTTCTGGTTTGACCCTGAGCACACCCGTGCATGATATATCAAAACCAGGTACCTATTAGGTGTGTTCAAGTAGCAAATCTGATAATGGGAACTTACATTACACACTAACAACTTTAAAGCAGGCATTTACTTCCAAAAGGCTGGAGAAGCAATGCAGGACTGGAGTAACCTGGGATGCAGCAAAGCTTCTTTTTGTCTGGGTTGCTTTTAACTTGTCTGATGTGAGGATTCCATAAAAGATCAAAGGGAACTGTGAGGATTGGAAGACTGAAAATCTTGCTGTGCACATCAGTTATCCGGGCAGCATTTCTGTGGAGATCTTAAAGGATGATTGCATCGTGGTTCACAAAATATTGTCAGGAGTCATGATACATGGACCAAAATCTTAACCTCAGTTGAGATTTTTAGCCCATGAGCAGTTTAACAAGAAGGTAGGTAAAATGTGTAGATCCAGCCAGGATTGGAGAAAAAGTGGGATGGATTTTTTCCTCCTCTGTCTCCTTTCTAAAGTTTTGCATAAAAGAATTGATATTTTCCCAATGTAACATTTTTAGTTTCGCATTTATGGAAGTAGTAAAACTTCTGTAGTCTCCATTTCTTCTTCAATAGTTAATTTTAAAGCAAAAATTAAGAATATTTCATATACATATGAAGTCATTGCTAACCATAATTCAAAGTTGGCAATGATGGTGTGATTTATTCAAAATAGATATGTTCTTAATCACAAAATATTTTTTGCTAGAAATAATATGATTGCATCTAGCACAAAGGCATCCAGAAATAAATTACAGTGCTGTTAAAATTAATTTGGCCTAAATCTTCAAGCAAAAATCATGACCAGATAATAACTCTGGCTTCGTTATTCAAGTCATCTTTGCTTTTCAAAATCTATTCCAAAATAAACAGCATGTCAAAGCAACACATTGCTGACAGATCATCCTTCAAGATAGTACAGGACTAAGGGCTCCTATTTTATGTCAGTTTTCAAATGAAGAATAAACTACATAATTTCAAGGAACATTATTTGAAAACCATCTATCACTCTGGAGCAGAAATGAAACCTCAGTGTTCTTTGCAGATGAAGGTGTGCGTAAACATCAGCACAGTCTATATATTAAACCAACTAGAATCCAGTGAGAACAATTTTATCTTTGATCTTCTGAGAAGAACCTGCAGTTCTGAGTTATTTAATATCAGAACTGTAATTGGAAATAAAAAAGGAAGGGAATCTGAAATAATCCCTTTCCATTGTATTACCCTTGGAGATTCAACTCTTAAAAAAAGAAGTCAACAAATTTTCTCTTCCAACTTTGATAATGTTCTTTCTTCGCAATTCAATGTCTCAGTTATGCCAAACTGTGGGAAAAGTACACACGGAAAAGATTAAAAACCTACTGGTAAACCAAAGTTGTCATCTAAAGCTCACTGAAATGGATAAATGGAAGTCTTCCTTTGACATTTCAGGCCCTTAGATCAGGCCCTTGGTTTATTATCGGCAAAAGGTTCTTAAGAGTCATTTTCAGATGCAGTATAAAAGGAGGTTTTCTTTTAATAGTCCATAAAGGATGGAGTGTTAGAAAGCTGCAGAATGACCAGGTAAAGTAGAAAACCAAACGCTTTCTTAGCAGGTCAAAAGAAGGTCACTTGTTTTACAGTTAGAAATAAGCCCTCAGTTGAGAGTGACAGTAAGAGTTTTACCACTACAGTTCAAGGGAAGTAATGGGTATCAATGTAAACTGTGTTCTGAGGTGCTTTCACTACTCTTACAGCTATGACATAAATTAAAGGAAGTGGAGAAATCGGACAAGTGAGAAACAGAGAGAAGAGCTGGTTTAAAGAGAGATAGACTGCCAGCAGCAGCAGTTATGGGGGTGCCTATAAATGCCCAGGCTGTGTGCACAGTTGGTCAGCCAGGATTGCCAGCACATGCTGAAAGAAGACTGCAAATTCCCTGCTTCCTTGTGATTCCTGCCATGGAGAAAATAACAGAGAAGAAACTCATGGGGAAGAGTTCCTGGTTTCATTTGGCAAATATTGTCCATGCAAGTCGCCTGCTCCCCTAGAAACAGATCTGTTGTGAGCAGGGCCAGTTGAAATGACTGGGTTTAGGAGTTGCCCAGTGCACTAGCCTAATGAGGGCTCTGTGTCCTAAGGTCCAGCCTGATGCTGAGCAAGTTTTCCCACTAGACACGCTCTCAAACAATGTGCATGCACTGTTGGCCACCCTGATCAATGCAAGCAGCACCACTGATGAAGATGAAAGCCTGTTAGTGGAAACTATATACTTGTGTGTGATATAGATCCCTTCAGTAGCTGGTCTTAGTCTCTGCAGTAGCTAGCTGCTGGATGCTCTGATAGCTCCATTGCCCCATACAGACACAGAAGCACACACAGATATGGTCACTAGTTACTTAGATGAGCTGTTTTCTCCAGTATCCAGCTCAGACTTACGGCCACCTCAATACTTAGCTCTCAAGCCTCTTATGTCAGTTGCTGGCTTACCTAGCTTGATGTTTACTAAAACCCACAAACATAACATGCACACTTACACAATGTACATATACTCTAGTCTCTCCAGTTGCTGGTATCTGAAGCACATGTATCTGTATGACCCATGGCCCCGCCTTCAATGGCTAGCACTTAAACTTCCATATGTGCACAGATCTGAGAGCCTCTCATCCAGGAAAATAAGTGGGTATGGAGCTGGACAAAAGCTGGGAGAGTCTGCAGTGATGAAGTACATGGCATGGCCATGCATGTGTACTGACCAGACACCTGCTTACCTGCAAGAAGCTGTGGTGCTGATTCACATGGTGAGTAACATGCATGGATCACAGCCTAACTATCCTTCCATTATAGCTCAAGGGAGAGTGTTCCCTTTGCTCTGATGAGATACTGAGGTCCTTCCGTTGTTGCTGTTTTGCTCATTTGTGTATATGGACAAACTCAGCAGCTCAATACAAATGCCATTCCATTATTCTACTCCTTGGTCCTTCAGAGTTTTCATTCTGTTTCCTATGATCCTTCTCTGCCAGAAGATGAGCCTGGAGCCCCAGTCCTGCATGTTTTGCACACAACTTCCTACGGTGAATGACATCATTAAAGAGGGCATCTAGATTAGGCTGCTCCAAAAAGGTGGTTGGCATACAGTTCAACGTGAAGAGTTGTTACAGCAGATACTTGGATATTATTGTACATTGCTTGATTTACTGTGTGGGAACTTGAATGATGTAGATGTTTCACAGTGTGCATTTAGAAAGCATTCAGATCATAAAAAACCACATTTCGCAACCATCTGACTATGATTAATTGTAACAATACAAGTTATTAATTAAACTTGGGAAGCAGCATAATTAGAACTAGCATTCTCAATTCACTTGAATGAATTTCAGCATTTATTCTGCAGCTATTTTAATGAAATGCTGAAATCATCTGCGTATCAATCTAGTCATTACCAAATGAGATGAATGCAGCAGTCCTAAGTATTCATGGAAATATCTTCATTAGAAAAATCATGTAATTAACCTGGAGTGTTCTCTAAATAAAGCACCTAAAATGTTACATGCTTTCTTTCATAATTGCAATTTGAGAACCTTAGTTTCTCGTTCTCCCTGATTATATATAAAGTAAAAATAGCATTCAGCATTATTGAAGCACTTGGTACAGAAGAATAAACTTTAGGAAAATGCTAGCAAAGTGAGCATTAACTTTTCCTATTGTGTTTGTTTTATTTGCTCCTAATAGTCATTAACAAAGATTGCACTTTGGCAAGAATTGTTCTGGTTGTGGGTCTCATCTGTGTGCTAAAGTCTGTCTGCAGGCTCTGCTAATGCTATTGTTAGTTGAAAGATTTATCAGCATTAAGGCCACTTCATTGCTTCCCTCATCCCCAAATACTTCAGCTAAAAGGTAAAAATTATCTCTATTCTGAAACTTGCCAAGAAATGTCATACTGAACCAAAGTGTTTGTCATCTGTCTTTTCTTGAATACCTTATTTTTAAGGAAACATATTTCCTTCTATAGAATTGCTGCTTTATCTGAAGTAATGTGCTTTGCATAGCATGTGCTTGCCTCTCATTTCCTTTTCAGTCAGTAGGGACACAACAAAGTCCCTGCAGGGGTAATGGTGTGAAGCATTTCTGGTGCATTAAGGCTAAAGCCGTTCTTACAAGGCAGAATATAGATGCAACCTGTTCACAGATTGTCTAGCAAAAAAGAATTTCCCAGAAATACTTGTAGGGACCCTAAAGCTCTTGCATCGTGTTGTTTTCTCCTCCTTCAAGCATGTTATATCTTTATGTTATCCATTTCCCTCTCGTCTTCGTGTTTTTCCTCTGATATGGCAGGCTCCTTGAGGCTGAGGATTCTTTCACGAGACTTTGTTAACATGATGTGACTTGGTTCTAACTGAGCCTACAGTCAAACACATAGAACAGCCAGCTATGTACTGGCTTCGGCTGTGTTATATATGCCCCTTTTTTAACTTATGGAGATGAAAGAAGTGAGTGAAAAGGGTGTGCAGGAATTTCTCCTGGATCATTGTCAAGAAAAGATTGATAACTTCAATACAGAATGATCGTGGCTTATTTTGAGAACAAGGAGATAACCCTAAATAAATGTTGCTAAGAAAGGACAAACAAAAAAAGCCCACAACAAAGTCAACAAAAACTAAACAAAAAAACCCAAACCCAACAAGCAGCCTGAAGATATTTTCATTACCTACTGTGAGTATGTGTTAACATTTCAAGGATACCTGGTCTAACAGAGAAGAAAAGGTTATGTGAGGGGTATATGAATTCTGTTTATTTTTACCTTGAGATGTGAGGATAAAAGAGAATGGTATTACTTTAACATAGAGGAACATGACAAATACACTACAAAATCTGACAACTTTTGGGTAGTCTGACAGTAAAGCAACACTATCAATGTTACTGTGAGTTTCATTCATCAAAGGTTAGGTATGTATTTGGCTAGCAAAATTTGTAGCAACACAGTACCACTTAGACCTCATTTTAAGATCTCTGAATACATTGGAAATTATAACTATCCAGCTTTTCCCTCCCCTCTTAATAAAGCATTATTTAATTGACTCTGCAACTGCGTATTAGGGTATATTTAGGGTATGAGTTAACGGTATGCTTGTCTCTGGAAGTCTTCAGAGTTTTTATTACAAGAGTACAGTTTAAAACATTAATCTCTGCTTGTTCATAAGGGTGTTGCACACAAAGAGTGAATAGAGGGAGCAATGCAACATGACTTCAAATCTGTGCCTGGCTGTTACGAGTACCTGAATGTTTCTACTGTATCTGCTAGAGGATTGTGATCTCTGTTTAAACAAAAGATTTCTTCTTTTTGATCCACCTTTTTATCCTTGTTTCAAGGAAAGATTCTTAGCTCATTCAATCAGTAGCTGCTCTCTAAAGATTATCTGGACACTGCAGCTTAGTGTTATAATTTTGAGCAATGAGAATCCACTGCCTCAAGGAAATTGACTGAAAACCACTTTTAAAACTACCTGCCATCATTAACAGGTGAAATATTAAATTTCTAGAACAGGAATTTTTATTTAATGCAGCATGTTATCTCCTTTGGTATCTTAAAGAAACAAGATTCATGAATTCATTGTCTTTTCTCTGTTCTTCTGATAGCTTTTCATCCTATTAGCTATTTTCAGTGAGACTTGATAGAGATGTGATGGCAACAGTGATATTTTCTGTTAACACTTCTGCAAAAACAGGCAGTTGGGCAGGGGGAAGGAAGCCAAGTGGATGTTCTTATAGTGGAAAAGATTGCAATTTCAGTTCAGCCACATTATCAGACATCAGTGAATATACGCAAGGCAGTATAGGTTTATGAAGTCTCATGAAGAAACAATTAGTGTTGATAAAGTGTATGGTTATGCAGCTAAAACCAACATATCTACTACTCCTATTACTTCTATAGATTTTCTACACTATCTTGCCAAAATGGGTTTCTGCCATTGCACTACATTTTTGAACTTATCTCTGAAGTATTTCGGTTTCCTCAGGTTGGTCATTTTTGCTTTTCTCTGAATCTGAAGCTGTCCTTCGTATAACTCCTATATGAAGTCAGGGGAATTTCGCTTCGATTTTGGTGGAAGACAGGATGGCAGTAAGAATTTATACAAGCCCAACTTTGTTATGTGTCAGGCCTATGTGGAGCATTAGCCCACTAAGGGGAATTTAGGAAGACAAAGCAAGAGATGATCAAAGAGTGGGTTCTGTTCAGGTACTGCAGCTGGACAGAGAAATGGAGGTGATCTGGAGCCAGGGTTTAAGTTTGAATTTTCTACCACACAGTTCATTGTAAGGCTTGTGAAATCAAAAGATGCTCACAGAAAGTTACTGATCGTGTTGGTAGAGACTTTGTGGAACCTGCAAAAGGTGAAGACATCTTGGGAAAACTCCTGTTTAAAGATCTCAAGTCCTTGAGGATCTTTGCATCTCAAAACCCAAAGTTCTGGAGCTTTGCAGGGTGTAAGCTTTTCTATCTGAGAAACACAGAAGCAATTCAGAAGTTTGTTTTAACCTGAGGAGATGAGGAAAAATTAAGGTTTTAAAGCTGCCAATCGCTTTTTTTTGGGAGCAGATCGTTTCACACAAAGACAGTTGTCTCTTTCCTCTTCGTGTCCACAGCCAGAAAGTGTTACAGAGACCACACTGCCCACCTCCTCCTGATAGAGAAGACGGTGTTTTATCACTGGTGTCTCTACAGGGATTTCTCAGTTGGCCACAGAGAACTGACCATCCAAACAGTGGGTTTATCTCCATCCCACTGCCTGTCATGTTCTTTGACTTCAGGACTTCTCTTACATTGATTCTGCAAGGTTTTTCTGCCCCTCTCATACCATGCTCTGATGGCTTGGACAGTTTCCTCACTACAAATACTAAGCCTGTGAAAAAGCTGCAAGGTACTGATTTGACATTGTGAAATTTGTTGTGTTTAATGGGTTTTCTGCAAGGGGGATTGTTGAAGGTTTTTTGTCTCTTGCTTTTCCTACGATGTTGCTGAATTAAAATGCTGCCAGAACAACATTTTCAAGCCATGAGAAGCTTTTTATTTCCAGGGCTATAGATGGAGCATTCTGAGTAGCCTTAATCACACATATAAAGGTTTTAGTATCTCTTTTGTATGGTTCTTTGTTGTCAACTGCTGCAGTCAGAACCATTTCTGAGATTCAGGATCTATGACATCAATGGGTTGAGATGAGTAACTTACATCTTTATGGAAGATGCAGAGAGAACTGAAATATAAAAAATTGGGGCATTTTATTAAATGATGCACTAATGAGACACTACATTTTCAGCGTAGCACCTGTTTACACTGACAAAACTTGAGTTCATGGATGTAGCTTTCCATATTGAATATATGGCTTGTTCTTGTTACAGCCTTATTATTCCAGTGTAAATGCACCACTGCAGGTAGATTCCTTTTTACTGTAGAACAGCCATCTGTGTTTTTAAAAACTTGATGAGGCTTTGAAAAGCCAAGCAGCAACAACTACTTACAATAGCCAATTTTGATAACTCTAGAATCGAAGCATTCAGAAATAATCCTCAGCAATAAGTGAAACTAGATTGTGTAGTGCGACGGGAGGTTTATGTTCTGGTTGACTACACGTGTTCTCCTTAAGCACCTTTCCCTCCACTTGCCAAATTTATATATTAGATGAAAGATTTTAAAACGATGCCTTAGGCTCCAGTTTGGTGGTCTGAATTATTTACTGCCTCCTTGCATGCAGTCTTCCCTACATAAGTAATTGCATTAACAAATTACAGTATTAAAATGTCTGTCTAAACAATTTGTAGGCACAGTCTGATATTTAGATGCTTAAAGTGCTTCTCTGAAATCCGCAGTTTATTGTGCGTGCAAAATTACACTTGAAAAAGAAGAGTATTACTGAAAAATTGGGATCATTTATGTGAATATATCCAGTGGTTGTACCCAAAGTAATTTACATAATTACAGAAAAGAACTGTGCTAGAATCCACAGTAACTTCATCTGAATCTGTAATACCTGTCAAATGGAATAAGATGCATTATATAGCCTTTGCCTCTTTAAAAATATCCATGTAAGTGATGCCTCATCTTGACCTTGCCTCTTTCATGGAGGATTGAGTGTTCTCTGTAAACATTAATTTTACACCAGGCACTGCTATTGTGAGGCACTCTTATTACTTTCACTTATAGAAAATACTCGAGAAACTAACACAGCTAAGAGAAATAAAGTGACCTGCCCAGGGTGATATATACAATCAGTGACAAAAGCCAGGCAAAGAAAATGGATTTTTATTTTACCTCAATTACTCCCTTGGAAAAACAGATCTTTATGCTGTGTCAGGGTAGGGTATCTTGTGTTCAGCACTGCAGAAAAGTGTGGGCTCTATATAACCCACACCTTTTCTATATATGAAAGTGAAGTTAAGGATGGAGTCATTCAGCTAACTTGTCCTTACAAAGGTGTCATCTTTAAGCTCTCTCTCTATAGCCAAATGGAAGATGGACATACCCAGAAAGTGATTATTCCATGCTAAGAGAGTGCATAACTGGCTCCCTGGATCACAGAATCACAGAATCCCAAGGGTTGGAAGGGACCTAAAAAGATCATCTAGTCCAACCCCCCTGCAAGAGCAGGGTAACCTACAGTACATCACACAGGAACTTGTCCAGGCGGGCCTTGAATATCTCCAGTGTAGGAGACTCCACAACCCCCCTGGGCAACCTGTTCCAGTGCTCTGTCACTCTTACAGTAAAGAAGTTCTTCCTGATGTTAACGTGGAACTTCCTATGCTCCAGTTTACACCCATTGCCCCTTGTCCTATCACTGGATATCACTGAAAAAAGCCTAGCTCCATCATCCTGACACCTACCCTTTACATATTTGTAAACATTGATGAGGTCACCCCTCAGTCTCCTCTTCTCCAAGCTAAAGAGACCCAGCTCCCTCAGCCTCTCCTCATAAGGGAGATGTTCCACTCCCTTAATCATCTTTGTGGCTCTGCGCTGGACTCCTTCAAGCAATTCCCTGTCCTTCTTGAATTGAGGGGCCCAGAACTGGACACAATATTCCAGATGCGGCCTCACCAAGGCTGAGTAGAGGGGGAGGAGAACCTCTCTTGACCTACTAACCACTCCCTTTCTAATGCACCCTAAGATGCCATTTGCCTTCTTGGCCACAAGAGCACATTGCTGGCTCATGGTCATCCTCCTATCCACCAGGACCCCCAGGTCCCTTTCCCCTTCACTACTTTCCAGCAGGTCAACCCCCAACCTGTACTGGTACATGGGGTTGTTCTTCCCCAGATGCAAGACTCTACACTTGCCCTTGTTAAATTTCATCAAGTTTCTCCCCGCCCAACTCTCCAGCCTGTCCAGGTCTCGCTGAATGGCAGCACAGTCCTCTGGTGTGTCAGCCACTCCTCCCAGTTTTGTGTCATCAGCAAACTTGCTGAGGGTGCACTCAGTTCCCTCATCCAGGTCATTGATGAAAATATTAAACAGCACCGGTCCCAGCACCGACCCCTGAGGAACTCCACTAGTCACAGACCTCCAGCTAGATTCTGCGCCATTGACCACAACTCTCTGCCTTCTTCCTTTCAACCAGTTCTCGATCCACCTCACTACTTGATCGTCAAGCCCACACTTCCTTAGCTTATCTATGAGGATGCTGTGGGAGACAGTATCAAATGCCTTACTGAAATCAAGAAAAACTACATCTACCGCTCTACCATCATCCCTCCACCTAGTCACTTCCTCATAGAAGGCTATAAGGTTGGTCATACATGACTTCCCCCTCATAAAACCATGTTGGCTGTTCTTAATGACCCCCTCGTCCTTGATATGCCTAGTGATGGAGTCAAGAATAAGTTGTTCCATCACCTTTCCAGGGATGGAGGTAAGGCTGACCGGTCTATAATTACCCGGGTCCTCCTTCTTGCCCTTCTTATAGATTGGTGTGACCTTTGCCATCCGCCAATCCTCAGGCACCTCGCCCGTTTCCCACGACTTACCAAAGATGATGGAAAGTGGCCTAGCAATGACCTCCGCCAGCTCCCTCAGCACCCGTGGGTGCATTCCATCCGGACCCATCGATTTACAGATGTCCAGATTGCATAGCTGATCCCTAACCCAATCCTCATCTACCAAAGCAAACTCCTCCTTTGTCCTGACTCCTTCTGGGGCTATAGAAATCCGGGGCCCTCGGGGAGAGTCTGCAGGAGTAAAGACAGAGGCAAAGAAGGCATTCAGCACCTCTGCCTTCTTTATATCCTCTGTCTCCAGGGTACCCACTTCGTTCAGCAGTGGGCCTATATTGCCTCTTATGTTAGTTTTATTTGCTATGTATTTGAAGAAGCCCTTTCTATTGTCTTTAACCCGACTAGCAAGATTGAGTTCCAAGGAGGCCTTAGCTGTCCTAATTGCCTCCCTACATCCTCTAACAACTGTCCTATATTCCTCCCAAGCGGCCAGCCCCTCCTTCCATAATCCATAGATTCTCCTTTTCCACTTGAGTTTGCCCAGCAGCTCCTTGTTTAACCACGCCGGTCTCCTAGATCCCTTACTTGACTTCCTACTTATTGGGACGCTCCGATCCTGAGCTTGGAAGAAGCGGTCCTTGAATGCTAACCAACTATCTTGAGCCCCTTTACCGCCTAGTACACTTTCCCATGAGACTTCCCTTAGCAGTTGACTGAAGAGGCCAAAGTTGGCCCTTCGGAAATCCAGAACTGTGGCTTTGCTAGGTATTCTATTCCTCCCACACAGGATCCTAAACTCCACCATCTCATGGTCACTGCAGCCAAGGCTGCCATTGACCGTCACCACTTCGACCAAACCCTCCTTGTTGGCGAGTACTAAATCTAGCAGCGCTGCTCCCCTAGTTGGTACGTCCACCATTTGCATTAAGAAATTATCATCAATGCACTCGAGGAACCTCCTAGACTGTGAATGACTGGCTGTGTGAGTCTTCCAGCAAATATCGGGGTAATTAAAGTCCCCCACGACGACTAAGGCATGGAGGCCCCTTTATTTCTTGCTGTGAGGCAGTGCAGATGACTAGACACCCAACTCAGATGAGGGGAGTGAATGAGTTGAATCTCACCCTAAATAGACATTAAAGGTCTTCTACTCTTTGCAAAGTCAGTGGTGAAAAGGAGCTCCCAGTAAGTTAAATCGAGCCAGCTTTTAAGGTAGAATTCAGTTCCACTGAGCTTTCAGACAGTTCAGTTTCAAGCCCCTCTGAGAATGCTGCAAAGCCTCCTTCGGAGATGTGTGCTGTAGGCAAAGCAGCTTAGTACCTCTCTTTTTACAAGCAAGTAAGACTATATGAATGCAGGCTCATAAGCATGTAGTGACTAAAAGAACAGTGCTGGAAGATGATGCCTTAGGTGAGGGTAGGAGGGTGGATGTATATGAGCTTTTCTTGTGAGCATAAACAGAGGAAAGTGCTTTGACAAGTCTGAGCCCCATATGACAGAAAAATCTCAGCTTGCAGACACCTCTCTGCAAACCTGTGACTCTCTAAGGAGCATCCACCACTGCCTGCAGGGGTAGGGGTCAGATTTGCTTACTGTAGGCCACGGTTTTGCGTTCAAACATGGAAGATGGTACACTTGAAGTTAATTATCTGTAGTTACATGGTGTGAGTAACTCAGCAAGCTTATAATGCTCAGCAGAAAAAAATAGTCCTTGTGTTTCTATTGAAAAGATGTGGTCCTCCTGTGAAAGAGGCCTTAGAGTCTCTATCTTGTCGTGGTTTACACCCAGCCAGCAGCTGCTCACTCACTGCACCTGATGGGATGAGAGAGAAAACTGGAAGAATAAAAGTGAGAAAAGTTGTGGGTGGAGACAAAAGCAGTTTAATAGCTAAAGCGGAAGCTGCAACCAAGCAGAGAGAAACAAGGAATTCATTCACCATGGTCAGGCTGGTGTTCAGCTACCTCCAGGAGAGCAGGGCTCCATCACACGTGGCAGTGACTTGGGAAGACAAACACCACCACACAGAACACCCTCACTTCCTTCTTCCGCAAGCTTCCTATGCTGAGCATGACGCTATATGGTATGGGTCAATTGGGGTCAGCTGTCCCAGCTGTGTCCCCCCCCACAGCTGCCTGTGCACCCCCATCCTCTTTACTGCTGGGGTGAGGAGCACAAAAGACCTCGACTCTGTGTAAGCACTGCTCAGCAGTAACTAAAACACCCCTGTGTTATCAGCACTGTCCCCAGCACAAACCCAAAACACAGCCCCATGCCAGCTACTAGGAAGGAAATCAACTCCATCCCTGGCAAAACCAGCACAACCTGTACAGTGACTGGAGATGTAATATAGGGCTGAAATGTAGCCATCTTTTCGCCCCTACCAAAACCAGACCTATTTGAAAGACCTCAGTAGCAGATATTTCCAGCACCATTAAAATGAGCAGCAATTACAGCTCGAAGAAACAAGAACTTGTATTTTTGGGGAAGAGGGAGGATAATTCTAGCTGACATCGTGGAGGTTTATCTTTAAATAGAACTATCTTGATACAGATCTGTGAGAAAGTGGGGGATAGTATAGAAAAAGGTGGTAGAAATCTAGCAAAATGTGGGTTTTTTTCATCTGATTATTATACTGAACAGTGACAGCTGATGTTTGCAAGTATTTGTATTGAGCCTGTCACTAATGTCCGTGATGTTACACGAGGTAATAGATGCAGAGAAGACTGAGTAAAGTGCATCCCGTTCTGAGTGCAGCAAAACACTCCAGAAAAACACTGAGGCAGTTCAGGCAGATGCACGAAAATTCATATTACCTGCGTGGTGGCTCATAGGAGATAGTGGAGAAGAGAGATGAAAGAGGTGAAAATTGGAAGCACGGTTTTCAGCTTTCTGGTCAGGCACTTGCTATCTTTCCACTTAGGTCAGTACAAGAAGGGTAGGATTTGTCCATCCCTTGCAGGTGAGAGATGCTCGTATAGAAATCAGGGAAAGAAAATGAGGACATGTTGCTGCATTTAGAGTAGAATGTCACTAGTAAGGACTGTGTGTGTTTACAGTCCTTTAGGGAAGGGAAAATGATGGACAGGTGGTACTGGTCTGTGATTCCTATTTCCAGCAAGCTGCTTTTGTACTTTACATGGTTTCTCTAAGGATTTCTATCCATAGAAATGGAGGAAAGACCAGTTCACTTCCAAGTTCATATACTAATAGTCCAGACTATATTGATACATTTGTAAGTATGATATTTTAATTTTTTCAATATATTACATTTCTAAATTTTTTGATATTTTAATTTTTTTCAATATATTAAATTTTTAACTTTTTTTATATTTAATTTTTTTAAAATTCCTTGTGGATATTTCTTATATGGTCCCTCTTTCAGCAGAAATACCAGGTTACCTGATAGAGTTCGTACCTGTAGCAATTTGGGGCTTTGGCATCACGAGTTTGTCAACAACAGATTTAATCTGTTTCATGACAGATTCTGTTGTGAAATGGATTCACAACAGCTGTGAACAAAAAGAGGAAAATGCAAAGAGTAATGGGTTCACCTCTGTGGTTTAAAATTCCTGACATCATTTGGGAAGAAACTAAAACTTGTTACTGAACCAAGTATTCCCATTAAAAAGCAAACCCTTGCTTTGTCTGTGAAAGTGACTCATGCTTTCTGAACTTGTCATTGCTGTAGGAGCTGCAAGGCTGAACGAAAGAAGATGACACCACCCAAGGCACTTAAATGTTGTCTTTGCAGGGTATTGAAGCTGAGAAAGATAAGAGTGATCTCAAGAAGAAAGGACTGAATGAAGAGCCAAGGGGCATCACTTCATTTTTCCAGCCCTGATACAGTTTTCTTCAACTGTCTCAGGCAAATCACTTCATGTCTATGTCCGTTTCTCTCCCTGTAGATTTGCAATAGTACTTTTCCATCGTATTTCGGTGGTGGTTTGATTTCTGCAGATCTTAACAGTAGCAGGATAAAGCATAAAATAATAGAAAAATATTCTAATAAATGACACTTTACCACTTAGGGTCACGATGAAGCATTATGGACTTAAGGGACTGTCTCGGGAAAGAAAACAGCACTTTATTCTTCCCAACTTAGAGAATACGTTGGTAAGTTTGAAACTGAAGGATACAACCCAACTGAAATACCAAGAATTTATTTATTCAACTTGCTTGAAAAATGAGATACTTGCGGAGTAGTGACTGAAAGATTAGGAAATACTGTGAAACTTAGATCCAAGGCACATATCACAGGGATCCTGAAATAATATGTGAGCTTGCTGAAAGTGGGTGGTGAGATCTTCATCTAATTACCTCATAGGTGGAAGACTAAATTAGTTGGTTGATAATGATGTGAATTTGTGTTGAAAGGAGATATGCCTTGTAGGAGGAGTAGGATTGTCCTGTGATGAAAAATAGCCTGTTTCAGCCCTCATGTGCTTTTAGATGTCTGTAAGTCAGTGGTGTTAGTGTGAACTGCTGAAGGAGAAAACACTACGTGCTATTTGCTTTGGTTTTCTACCTTTTGCTTCTGCTTGAAGATTCCCAAATTCAAGGCTTTTAAGAATGCCTCTTGGGGGGGGGGGGGGGGTGGTGCAGGAGAAACAATTTATGTTTCCAAATATGCCACTTCTGTTTCTAATATAATGCGCATGCACTGAATAGCGCGCATGTGTTAAGCTGCAGCCAAAATACCTTTTGGTGAAATTGTGTCCAGCAAAGTTCACAGGCAGTTTTAACAAGGCTTCTGGAACTGATGGGGCTGTGAAGTTAGCCACTGTGACAGCGATTTATAAGCTGTGACTAGAACACTGTGCTGATTATATTGATTTTGAAACCTACCACCAAGGCTGCTATTCATTGATGTTCTTGTTGGCAGTGTGTCATGGAAGCTCCATCTATGTTAAAAGTGAGATGTATTAATACTAGCCTTGTCAGATTAGTCTGGACTGAAATCCAGACAGTGCAGGCATTGAAGTTATCATTAAGAAGATGCCCTGTGTCCTGGGCAGTTTGGACTATTGTGAGAGCTCTTTGGTTTTGGGTTTTTTTACTGTAATCTGCATGCTTCATTTAAAATATTTTCTGCCTGGGTCTTACATGGTCTCTGCTAAATGCAGCTATTAGAGCAGTCATAGAGTCTAATTAGTCATTTTCTTGGCTGTGGCCATCCATTTTCTCAGGTTGACAGTTGTGTAGACTCTAGGATTGTTCTTTGCCCATGGAGGGCATGCTTAGAATGTAATGGGGACAAAACATTTGGGTTGAAGTCAGCTGTGAGCATCTGGACTGTGTTAGCACAAGTGATGGCAGCTACACTTGGGTTTGCGAAGTAGGGCACGCAGCAAGGCTCTGGGCCCCATGTACTTCCCACAGCCCACCAGAAACTGTCAGCAAAGAGACAAAAATGAAATGAATTGAAAAGCCTTGATGAAAACCTTGGGGCCTGGCACACTCCCTTGCCTCCCTGCAATAAGAAAAGTCTTTAACTTTTTTAATTGCTTCCATTTTTTTTCTCCTTGATGGTGACATTTTTCCCCCCAAGTGGCTATAATGGTAGTTCATTTATCATTTTTTCCTTTCCCAAGCCCATGTGACTTTGTTTTCCTTAATTTTATTTAATTGATTATAACTAATTGACTCTCAGCTTAGGGAATAGAGGTTTGCGAGCTTGTTGGTCTGGTCTTAATTTGTTTTTAGTGAAGTCTTTTCCTTTCAGTTTAGAACTGAGACACAAGGTTATTCCTTAAAAAAAAAAAAAAAGGAAAAAAAAAGCAACCTCCCCAGAAAAAAAAAAAAAAAAAAACCAACCACGAAGCGCAACACCACAAATAAAAATAATAATTAAAGAAGACCAGATTTATTAACTTCTTTTTAGATCAATAAAAGAAGAAACTGCTTTCAGGATCTCACTGGGTGCCCCAATTCTAGCAAAAAGGCAGCCTGGGCTTCCCTGCATTCCCATGCTAACACTGGCTGAAGAGGCTGATTAAAGTTTAGAAACAAAGGGCTTAACAAAGATGGGAGCGAGGGATCAGCTGAATGCAGGAGATTCCCTACCTTTGGCACTGGTACACATTCAGTCTCTGGCCTTGGAAGTCTCTTGAAGCTTACCTTAATATCCAGTGAGTCTTCTGTCTGCTTTAGATTTCACTACCCAGATGCAAGCACAATCAGATCTCCACTGAATCAAGCTTATGGATATCTATCAAAATAAACATATATTTTCTTTCTTTCTCAACTGTGCATATATTGAAATATAGGAACAAAGCACAGTAGCTTATTCCAGTGCATCATCTCCAGAGCACAGTTGTTTTGCTCTTTTCAAAGGGAAGGAAAACAGATTTCCTTGTCAGTGAAAATAATTCCATTTAATCTCTGCTATGTATATAACTGTATTTATTTATTTATGCAAAATACTTGGAGATCCTTGAGAGGAAATGTTGTTTATTTGACAGATGCAGTTAAAAATTAAGCACTGTCTAAATAATACTGATTCATGAGGCTTCATAATGCAACTGCTTCCTTTCCTGATTCCTTGGGATTAACCAGTCCTGATCCGTGGGAAATAATCACAAATGGTGCTCTCTGCACACCAGAGCACCTCACGAATATCCCTGGAAAGATTATGTGATGACTGAGGGAATTGCTGGATGTGGTCTTCATGTTTTATCTGTTCCCCTTCCTTGAATGATTTCTGTGATGTTTTCCACCCTTATTTTTAGAGGAGGACTCCGAACAGTCCCTTGATCCTGAATAGATCTTGATCAAGCTGCTGGCAAAATTGTTTATTTCTGCTATTTTATGGTTAGTGTGGACCTAGTGCCTGGGGCGAGGGACATTTCTCAATGGGACAGTCTTATTTCCATCAATCTGCCTGCCTCCTTACGCCTTCCTTTCTGCTGTTTTGTGATCATTACACAGGCTTCCTCGGTGAATTAAAAACAAAAGGTGCGGGAATCTTTGCTATACCATGAAAACCAAAGGAATCTCAAAGAAGCCTTTTGCGTCCAGAAGCTGTGCTTTACCCAAGAGCACCATCTCCTGGATGTCGTGCCTCCCTTGCTGTGAGTACTGTGATTGAATTCCTTGAAGGGGAAGATCGCTATGGAGAAGTGAGAGCTTGTAAGTCTGTGCCTGGTGGGGGACTCGCTGTCATTTTCCATTTAGCAAATGTAAAAGCTCTCTGTGGACTGTTTTTACTTGCTTGTGCAGCTTACTTACTCAGGCATGGTCTTCTGACCTGTTCATCAGTGGCATTGCTGGGGAAGGTCTTCAGAATTCCCTGAATTTCTGGCTGGCTTTGAGCACTTCTTTGCATGGTTCTGCTACCTATTGTATCCTTGCAGTGAGTTTCCTCTTCTGGGCTCTTGTTCAGTTGCTCTGCTCTTAATTTCATTCTTCTGGCTGCTTTCCATGTGCTTGACCAAATGGCAAATGCCTCTGAAACACTGAACATCCGAAGAAGAAATTATCTTAAGGACTCCATTTTGGTGCAATATGAGACGATATTGACCTAATATCTGAGGGAGATTTATGGATGGAATTGGTGCTGGTTCATAAGGGGCTGGTTCATAAGGAAGCCTTATGAATCCATTTTGAATCAATGCTGTCTTCTGCCTGTGTCACAGCAAAACCAAGCAGAAACAGTCAAGTCTTTAAATGTGAAAAAGGCCCAATTAACAATCACATTAAGATAAAATTTTATTCATTTCAGTTCATACACACACTGTTCTTACAGGCACTACTTAAACTTGTTTCTATTGTTCCATTCCAACCTGAAAGGTAAAGTCACAATTGGGAACAGTTTCAGTCTGACAATCCTATCACATGGCTGACGTCTTAGACAAGATACAGGGATCTATCAAATACAAGTGCTGTGGCTTAAAAAAATGAATCATTGCAATGAAATGTGCAAGATGGAGACAAGAAGGTCTCTCTGACCCCATTTTGCTCTGTTTTGCTATTTCATGAGTCACTTAAACCAGGGGAGATTTTACTTACTAGGAGAAACTTTGGAATTGCAAGGGTGATTAAGCATGGAAGAGATTTCCTTGGGGGTGGTGAAGTCCTTATCCTTAGAGGCTTTCAAGAACAGATTAGAGAAACGTCTGTCAGGAACAGTTTGTGTAGCTGAGCGTGCCTTAGGCAGGAAGATAGACTGAATGACCTTTGAGGTTCTCTTCCAGCCCTATTTTGATGATTAATCCTCAGAGGAAGCGCATATACCCTGTGCTGCATTTGATCTGAGCTAGGATGCAAGCACATTGGTTATTAGTGTGAAGCAAATACTCTGGCTGAACATTACTCATAAATTTTGCTTCGTGAGTCTGTATTGCAGAATGGGAAGCTGGCCTTATTTGTCTAAATGGAGGACACGTAAGGGTGAGGTGGCTGAACTCGCCAGGATGCACTCTCGTAATTGGATGGACAAGGGGCAATGGGTGTAAACTGGAGCATAGGAAGTTCCACGTTAACATAAGGAAGAACTTCTTTACTGTAAGAGTGACAGAGCACTGGAACAGGTTGCCCAGGGGGGTTGTGGAGTCTCCTACACTGGAGATATTCAAGGCCCGCCTGGACAAGTTCCTGTGTGATGTACTGTAGGTTACCCTGCTCTTGCAGGGGGGTTGGACTAGATGATCTTTTTAGGTCCCTTCCAACCCTTGGGATTCTGTGATTCTGTGATTCTGTGATTCTGTGGTGTTAACCTCTATCGGAGGCAGGAGAATGCCCGCTCTTCGTATTGTGATTAATCATGGTAGGTTCTGCTAAACTCTCTCAGCTACGTGTAACCTTGCTATTTTGTTCAAAAAGTTGGTCAGATTGTATTCATGCCATTAAAATCTCTATTCACCCTGTGTTACCGTTCGCAATAGAGATACTGCACATGATAGTAGCAAGGCTAGATAAGACCACGTTTTAAAGACATGTGTCTTCCTAGGTAAATCTAAAGAATTTAGCATGGCAGGCCCTCAAGAAAGGTTTTTTGAAGTCTTTGGGCACTGTTACAAGTGCACAATATCACACAGGGAGTGATAAAATTGAGAATTCCTTTTGGAAACACTTGGAGACCTCCATTGCTGCAGTTATCACCCCATTTCTTCTGACTGACACAGCTGCAGAGACAGAGTTACGAGTGATCTTATCACATGAATCTCATTAGAAAATGCCCACTGAAGTATTTTCAAAGAGCCTTTTCAAAGCATGCTGCCTTCTACCCACTTCCATCTCACTCTTACTGAAAACGTATCCACCAAAGCATCTGAATAAAGTCATCGTTTTTTTGTTTGCAGTTTCCTTTGGTAAACGAATTTATCGCTAGAATGAGTTTGGAAGAAGGGTGCTCAAGTTTAACATGGAAAACATTGTTCAGCAGGACTCTCTTTAAGTCTTACACACTATAAATGAGATTATATAGTTAAAAGGGATCTAAATGTTCGGGTTTACCAGATAGGATTTGTATTATGCTTTTGACAGACAGCTTTCCAGTACCTAACAGTGGCCTACAAGAAATCTGGAGAGAGACTTTTTACAAGGGCCTGTAGGGACAGGACAAGGGGAATGGCCTTAACCTGCCAGAGAGGAGACTGAGATGAGCTCTTAGGCAGAAGCTCTTCCCTGTGAGGGTGCCCAGAGAAGCTGTGGCTGCCCCATCCCTGGCAGTGCTCAAGGCCAGGCTGGACAAAGGGGCTTGGAGCAAGCTGCTCTAGTGGAAGGTGTCCGTGCCCATAGAACTACACTTTAACATCCTTTCCAACACAAACCAGTCTGTGATCCTATGATTTATGCCTCATTAAAAAGATTTTCTTGCAGATTAAAGTTACAGTAACTGGTACAACCAATTTCTGGGTCTATTTTTAAGCTGCATAATGTACTGCTCAGTATCCTTTGATGATAGCACAGATTCAGATTTTATTTGAAGAATGTGTCTGTGTGAATATGCTGCAAGAGTTGCAAATCTATTATTTGCATGAGATAGAAGGGTTTTTTTTCATTGCTTTTTAAGCCAATTTGGTCTGGTCCCTCAGCTGCAGCTCAGTAACAGCGTATGGCACCATCTGGTAGCAGCTCAGTGCTGATCCTAGACCTGTGTGAAAGCCATGAGCAGAGGTTTAAAATTCTGATGTTTTGGTTCGTTTTAGCAAATGCCCTTTTGAGACACTGAAACTGAAGAGTAAAGTTTTCTGAGAAACCTCCTGATATACCTCTTTTAAGTGCTTAGCAGCAGCTCTGAGATCCATCCCCTATTCCACATTGTATGTAAGTGTGAAAAACTGAAGATCACTCAAATTTGCAACATTTGGGTCTGAAGGTTGGGCACCCACCAGTAGGAGTGTCTGGGCTTAGATCATTGGAAGAGTAGCATCTGAGTTTCATAATGGTTGAAATGTATTCTACTTTGAAGAGATGGAGTGATGGTTATTTAAATTCATATTTGGAACTAAGCCTTCGGAAAGCCCCCGAGACATTTTAAGATAGATATAGCCTACACCAGACCCCTGAAGTGTTTGAAAATTGAGGTTATTTTATTCCCTTATTTTGAAATATCTTTCCCTGTCCCTATTCGTATTAATTCAGGGTGGAAAAGATTTGGAAAAATATGGAGTTATCAGTAAAAAAGAGGCATAGCAAGGATACACTCCTGAATGTCGTGTAGCCTGGAGGTCTAAGGCGATGGAGTTGTGACAGGAAGTATTTTTCTGTCTTTTGTTGACAAGCTATCTCTTCAGGCAGAATTACTGAGGGCCATCAATGAACATGTATCCTTACAGATCTGCTCGCTGTGGAGGTACAATGAGAGGCTGAAAATCTGTGGGGTAACTACAGGAACAGCAAGTGTAAATAAGGGGCCATTTGCAGTAATTTTGTTCCATTATGAGCAGAACTGGAGGGAGACCAACCTGCCGTGCTGCCATATCACCTTAGTGAGTAAGCACAGCAGCTTCTTTCTGTACATTGTCCAGAAAGGACCTTTCTAAATTTACATCTCTTTACAAAATGTTCTCTTCTGTGTTATCTTTGAATACACAATTACATGGCAAGCGTACTTGTATTCCTCTTGATGAGAGTGTTTACAAGACCAGCATTTGTGATGCTTTTAAATCCGAGATTATTTAATCTTCTAATTTTAGAGCTGGTTTTTTCTCTCTCCTGTGCAAACCTGGCCTTACCAAGTGTGAAGTTGCCCTCAGCTTCAATTTACGGAATTAAAAACAAATTATAAAATTGATTTTTAAAACATAAAGAAATATTCTATTCCCCTACATTGTATTTCATGCACACATATTCTTCACTGTGGACTCCCACTAATAGTAAGCACATTACAGATTAAAGCTCCTCACAATGTCCTAGTTTCCATCTGAAGGATGTTATACAGGGAAATACAAAGGGGGCCCCGTAAGTAAGGAAGGATTCCAATCAGCAGCTAATAAAATGGGTAAGTTTTTGTGTGACTGATACCCTGTGAGAGACTCATGGCTGCAACGAGTAACAAGGTTCAATGGCCTGCAGACCTCAGGCTTTGCTGCTGCGCCTCAACAGAAATGGCTGTCAGCATGGAGGGACAGGGAGCTCTCTGGTCATCCATAGGAAATAACAAGCCCTTCCTGTGTCTGTGTCCAGGCATGGTGTGGTGAGGTGAACTCACGCGTTCGAGCTGCTGGCAGGATTCAGCTGTTCTGTATCCATACCACCCGACATGCAGAACATGGGGACACGAGGAGAGAGGTTAAAGACTCAATGGTGAATGTCAGACCTCTTCTTTGTGTTTGTCCTTTTGCCAGAACGAATTACGTGCTGGAGAAAGCTGTCAGCTTCGAGCGCTGGAGAAATGCATCTTCTCCAGCTACAGCTGTTACGGGAGGATCCTCTTGCGTTTGTTCTTTCACCAGATCAGTCTCTCTCAGATCTTGTTTTTGATGTGATTTCTCGCTCCAGACAGATACCACGAAAGGTAATTGTGCTGAGCCTCTTTGCGCCAAATTACACACGAATAGTTCAAGGCCATCAGCATTCACCCACATGCCCACTAAGGCTGTCGCCCAACTGAGTTTATTGCTAACTACCCTTTCCCCCCTGCTCTTCTCCACCTTACTCCCTCCTCAAAAAGGCACCCATCTGTACCAGCTGCCTCTTTCATTAAGTTCCATAGTGAACACTGATGCTGTGGGTATCTTGTGTAACTGAACCACTAACAAGAAATAGGTTGTAGCTGAGCACACTAGCTCTGAATTCTGCTTTAGTGCCAGAAGTGATTCCAGCAAGGGGCATTTCTTAGCAATATGTTCCATGTCCCTTGACCATAAACCTCCCAGCAGTGACCAGCTCTGGGACCTCCTATGCAGAAAACACTGGCGTCTATCAACTACCACAGAAATCATCCTGGGAAAGGCCTACTGCTTGTGTTAGGTCTCCTCTATTCTGAAACAAGAGCGTACAATATTGTAATCCTGAGCAGGGAAGCTCTGAACTTGAGAGGCTGATAATGGGAGACACGTCTTTGTTAATGGCCAATTTCTGTAGAGTTAATTGGCAGATTATTGCTTTGCTCTGCCACCATTCATTTCTCAGCAGTCTGCAGTGGTAAAAGGATGCTAAAGCTATTCCCGAGTTTTCTGTAGGACATTTTCATTTCTGACCTGTGCCACCTTCAGTGGAAGAGAAACTTTGGCTCTGTTTCTTGTCTTTACTATCCACAACACACCTCACTCCATGGAAAACCCATCAGCCCACACGCCACTTTTTCTCATCTTTAGATTACTGTCTCAGTAGGGTGCATTCTTTTGAAACAAAGCTTGTGTGATTGTAAAGATATAGTATGTATAGGAACATTAAAAATTCTGGGTTTTCTGTATAAAAAATCCAGTATAGGAACATTAAAAAACTGTTTGGGTCAGTTTATCACAAGAAAGCAAAGTCTTCCCAGCCCTCAGGCACAGGACTAGCAGCGAAGTTAGCTCTTTTGACTGTCAGTGACCTACTCAGTGACTTTACCCAGCAAGGACACCAACTGGCAGTACTTTAGTCCAATGGGATTAGCTAGAGACTGCTAAATTCATGTCATGTATGCCTCTGAAAGGCCAGCACCAGCCTGTCCTTCCTGGATTGAGTACGAATGGGCATATGAAAGGTGAACTATTCTATATTCTATTACTTATCCCCTTGGGCCGTGCAGTCTTCCCCTGTGAAGCTGAACTTTAAATATGATAGTTATTAAGGCTTGTCTGGGCTTGAGATCTAGCTCATATAAATTCTGACAGGAACAAATGACTCTAAATTGTGACCAAATCCTTCTTTCTCCCCATTCCATTGCCCAGCCAGGTCTGCTGTTCCAAGAGGAAGCTGCATCAGAATAGCTCAGGAAGATAAACAGCTGCTTTAAAGTAGAGTTTTCCAGTTCTCCTCCTAATGTAAAACTTTACTGCAACACGCTGTGCTGCAGCTGAAAGCAATGTGGTTGTGACAGATACTTTTCTATTTTAAAACTGGCTCTTAGAGCAGGTAACAAGTGAAGGGGAGTGGAGCATGTCAAGCTGCATGCAGAGCTCAGGGGAGAAGACGACATGGTGGAATTCAGTTTTTGGAGAAAAGGTCTGTCAGATAATACAGGAAAGTGCTGATGGAAAAGCAGGGAGACCAAGACAAAGCCCTCCTTCGGAACCAGCTACATGTGGGAGTTAGGACAATAGGAACCGGGCACTCTGGGAGGTTATTCTGACTATGCTATTGAAGTGTATGTAATTTCCCCACTTTGTCCCTGTTCTGCTCTGCCTTTTCTTCCTCCCTATTCACATGGCAAGCACCAAACAGCAGTGACAGTTGGATTAATGTAAGGTCTGCCTTCAGATCAATTGATTGACTCAAACTCATGTCAGAGGGCTGCAATCTGCTCTTCCAACTTGAGTGAAAGAGCATATTCAGAATGGTGAGTGAAGGGCAGGAGCAGGAGCCTGCTGATTTGGGGGAAGGAGGAGTCACTAACTAATAGCACAGTCCATCCCAACTCTTGTTCTGTCAGGAAGCAGCAATTGGAAGTCAGACTTCTCATGGATCTGGTGCAGGCAAAGCTGGCAGAAAGCCCATGGCCATTTTGTTACTCACAGCAGTGTGCTGCTCAAGGCAACTGCCTGCCTTGCCTCTACCTAGAGCTGGCCGTGAAAACACACTGCTATTAAAGACAGCCTGCATAGCGCATTTGTCAGTTCAATTAAATTAGCTTAAAAACATCTCTTACGTTAAATAGATGCAGCTTTCTTACGTGTTCAAGGACTGTTTTTCAAGGACTGTGTGTACAGTATCTAGCCTGCCACGGCTCTGATCTCACTGGGGATCTTGCAGCAGTATCGGGAGCTAACTAAATACAATTTTCCTGAGGTTGAAGCAACATGTCCTTTGACTTAAGATAATGGTGCTCTGCGAAGCTGCGTGAGTCTGCTATTAGTCAATGGTCCCTGTAAAAACACTCAGGGATGTTGCAGTGGGAAAGAGGATAACACCAAACTGTCTTGTGCCAAGCGATAAAACCTTCTGCATATGGCTATACTACCATCCTTTGCCCTTATAATGCCTTTCACAGAAGGATCTTGAGACATTTTCCAGACGTTAGTTAATTAATCTCCATAACATCCCTGTGAATTAGGTGACTTATCTACTACTTTACAGACGGGTGAACTGAAGCGCATAGAGGTTAAGTGTCCTTCCCGAAGTTAAACAGTGAATTAGAGGGAAATGCTGGGAGTAAAATGAGGGCCACAATTCTGTTTAGCAGCTATGTGCTCTCACCAATACTGCGAGTACCCAAAAAAGCTACCTCCCTCTCTACACCGTGTCCTGTTTAAAATGAAAGTGGTTAGGTTCAAATATTTCTGTGGGTGTTTGCAAAACATTAGCTCATTAGTAAGTATTTCACTCTTAATTTAAATACATGACATGGATTCTTGGGTGTTAAGTGAAAGATTGTACTATGTAGAACAGTGATCTCTTATTTGAAGCCAATTACATCCTTCTCATGGGGGAATAAAACTGAGTTTAAAGACACCAACTGCATGTGTAAGTTTTGCCATAAAAGCACTAACACCTCAAACTGAAATGTATATTTTTGAATGGCTTCCAAGCTTGGCAATGTATAGGCTGTCTTGGACCTTAGAGAAACTGATTTGCTGCAAAAGTTCAGCAGATTTTTTCGATCATGGTGCCACATCCCCCATCAGGAAAAGGAACTACTGAATTGTTTCATATTTAAGCAGACATTCTGGAAGCCTGAGAATACATGTTTTCTATTTGCAACTCTGGACAACCTGGGAAAAGGAGGTAGGTATTCAATACGTGTCCCGCATAGTATGGCCTGTCCAAGTCAATAAATACAACAGGAAGGGCAGCAGTCTCGTAGAGTTTTGCAGTTATAGTTGCCACCTGGTTTTTGGCAAGTACTACATTTGCTGGCATAAAGCCCACTCATCTTTGAAATGCTCCAGCTGCTGATGATCTATTCTATTTTAATAAGGTGTTTAAAAATCTCCAGCTGTTTGTGAAGAACCAGCGCAAAGGAGATGATCTATTTGACAGGCAGAACATGAGTATGGGCCTCGCAAATACTCCATTGTGACTCTGGTGATTAATATTGACATGTTGAATTTGGCAGCTCTCACTGAAGCAATCTTCTGCCAGATGGTGGAAGAATGAAGGGAGGCTGGAAGGAGAGGCAGAGAGACTTTCCACCTGCTGCTACCCAGTCAGTGGTCACAGTGGCTGGCACAGCTAGTGATGAAGAGGAGTATGGGGGGTAGTACTGCTACCTGATGGGATGGGTGGGATGCACGTTCTGGTCCTTCATCCCATGTTTTTTCTGTGACAAACCTAGGGCGGGTCATCGGTTCTTCTCCCACAAGGGATACAAGCATCCGTGGCCTCATTCCAACCCGCAACAAATTACCTTTGTTCTTCCAATTAATTTAGCCTTCTGCTTAGTGTGCAGCAAATGTATAATTAGCTCTAGAAAGACAGAAATGTTATTTCAAAAAGTGGTTTGAAATATCCCAAAGAGGCATTCCAGCGGGCTTTACCCACTGTTCCTTTATCTCCATTCGCACTTTAATTACCAATGAGCCTCCTTGTTTAATACTGTTTTATGGAGCTCTTCTTTCCTTCTCTGCTGCTATTAGAAAGTTGCTGATGTGGAAAAAAAAAGATGGAGAGTGTCATGAGAAGAATCATGGCAGAATGAGTTCACTTTGAAAAATCACTCTTCAAAAGTAAAGCAGGGGCTTAGGTTTTTTTGGTCTGAAACACCAAAAAAAAAAAAAAATAAGGAACGAGGATGAATTCTCAGCAGAAGGTGGCTGATTCTGCCATTCTTTCCTCTTTTTGCTTAGAGGCTATGGGAGTAGTATAATGGGTGACACATCATCTCTCTTGACCAAGTATTTTCTTATGAGAGTGGAACAGTGCAGGTATAATAGCACAATGTGAATTTGACTTCACTGCCACCAGAAATTGTGCTTATCCTGTGTTTGCCAAGATGCGGTTTGAAATTCAAGTGAGGATAAGGAGGAGGAAGGTTGTTTTCATATAAAAGTGAGATAACAGTGTGATTTGTGCTTTTCATCTGTGGATTCCCTGCCTCACCATCCCTAAAGTCATGGGTCTTTAATATTCTAAGGGGAGGAGGAGGAGGAGATCAGTAACGTACCCATCCATCCCACCTCACTCATGGTGCCAGCCCTCAGGGACAAAAAGATTTATTTCCTCACACCATTCTGATTCTGCTTCATTGAAGTGAGTTGTTTCTGATCTGTGCTGGGGTAATAAAAGAAAATAGGATTTCTGCAGAGAAACACGGATATGCTGCAGGTTCTTGCATTGCTTAGAAAGAAGTTTGAAATCTTCTGTATCTATTTTTGTAGGACAAAGTGGGCCAGAATGCTGCTTCCTATTTGGTCACCAAATCAATCTCATTGCTAAGTTTTTTGATCCATCTCATTTCTCAGTCACCAAATTTAGAGTAAGTAAAATATCTTCTGCTTGTTGTACTGTTTTTGTTCAGTTTTGCAGTACCTTGCACCCCTGTTATACCCCTAAAATGCTGGACAAGCATGCCCATGTGGTTTTATCTGTAGTTGATATGCAGCCTATGTACTGGGTTGGAATACTGCTGTCAGCAGCGATTTAAGACGTGGAGTAAAGGATGCTGTTCAGCCCAGCTTTAACACCATGGGGAATTTGGTTGCAGTCTAAGGTGTTATTGCAACAAGATGTCATGTTCAAAGGTGCTACTATTGAAATGTGTCCGTCTAGCTCTCTGAGACTGAGGTGAGAGAATTACTTCCCTTAGCAAAGAAAGAGCAAAAGAAAGGGAAGCACACCATGAAGGATGCTGGCTGTGAAAAACTGAAGGATTATGTCTTCATTTGCTTACTTATGTAACTTGTAAAGTGCCTCCCCTAAGCCTAAACAAGACATCATGCTGTCTGAGACATCTTTTCCGAAATCATCCAGCACAGCCTGGAAAACAATCCACTGCTGCTTTGGGAAGTCACAGGGAAATGACCAAGGAGTTTAGGACAGGAAATGAATGATACCATTACGCCCAATTTCCACTTCACAGGAATTTTGGGAGGCAGATTGTCAATACCCCATCTACAACTGGGTCATTGGGCTATCAAGTCTGGAGTTGAAAAGCACCCTGGATCCTGCCATCTGTTAAGGCCCATCAGTGCCACTTACAGCCATGGTATCTGAGCATCTAATGACTATAAGGAGTAAGGAGCTCTGCTGTATTTCTCACCCAGAACCTGAGTCTTCAGCACTGTGCTGAAGCACGGCTTCATTAGAGAGGGTAGAGTGCCATCTACTGCATCAGGCTGACAATGTACTTCTGTACCCTCAAAAATGTGAACTGGTCTTGTACATTTATCGATTTATCTCTGCTGACTTCATTTAAGATAGCACTTTCTGCTCCTTCAGTTCAACCTGAGTCCTCATCTGTGTTCTGCAGGAGCTGAATACACTAAGGACAAATAATGGACAATAGCTTAGCATCAATAGTACACAATAGTCACACAAGCAATTTTGAAATAACATTAATCCAAGCACTTTCCTGTATGGCTTTATGTCATTTTGAAGATCGTTTGACAGGTTTCATAGAACATACCTAATCTTTATCTAAATCACGTATATTTCCATCAGCTCTTAGGCTCTTTTGCAGTTGTATAGCTCTTGAACTCTTAGCTGTTTGTGAACGATTATTGTATCTGCCACTTACATGAAAGCTTCCTAGTTCTATTGACAAACATACGCAGGACACAGCTGTCCTGAGAAAGGAAAAGAATATGGAATCTACTTGGTGGGCCAGAATCCTACAGTAAATGGAGATTGATTCTTAAACAAACATTGAGGTTTTCTACAGCTAATGAATTAAACAATACTGTCCTGGCTGGTTTTAAAGGCTATACACAGCTGTCATCTAAACGGGAAAATGGATGAGATTTGCTCTTTTCATGTAACGTGGGAGGTTTGCTGTCCCACCGGCTCTAGGTCTGACAGTTATAAATGCTATAGTGCTGCTTCACTCCTTCCCTTCAGGCAATAAATCTGTTCCTGCTCTTTGGAACAGGAAAAATCAAGGGATTGTGCTGTCATCGTGAGCCTCGGACTCCAGTGTAACAACTGCAGATTTCTAGGTTGTTGAACTTTCTTAGTTTGACATTGAACCTTACCTGGCTAGGTTGGGTCTGGCCTATGTGTCTGCTCACTGATGTGATCTTTTCAGAAACTAATCAGTTCCAGCTGTATCTGAAAAGTGTTAAAATCAAAGCAATGGCAAAAGTAGATTTATATATTTTCTATGCAAGACAGCTTACCAGGACTTCCAAAAACCTGAACTAATTTCACACTGAAGCAAAACTCCAGCTGTAATAAGCTGCTGCAATAGAATTGTAGCACCAGTCTGAAGACACCTGCTCAGAAGCAAAACATATTTATACTACTGAACCTATAGAAATATTTCTCTGTTAGCAGGATTTTTTTGCCACAGTTGACAATTCAGTCCTATGCACTGGAGAACAGTGGGAATCTAATTAGTTAACATTACCATAAGACTAAGAGTTAACAAACACTCATTGCAACAAGAATGGGCTGATGTTTAAACAGCAATAGATATTTGGGTGAAGATTAGAGGGGTTTTAGTCGTAGATTCAAATTCCTTAGTTAAATAAAAATTCTACTGGTATTCGTGCAATAATTCTGAGGAATTATACTCTGTCTACTTAGTCTGTGATAAAGCTTAACCTCTAGAATCTCTTACCAAAGTACAAGAGCCTGGTTTATCATTAGGAATTTGACCTGCTTGATCTGTGCTCAGTGTTTCCGGTCTTCCACTTCAGCATGCATCATCCAAAGCCCAAAGAATTACAGGTTGAGCATCATCCTTGAGGCTGGTCCAAGAGGATGGTCAAGTAGAAGTGCTCCAGAATCACAAAACCTCACTGGAAGTTCTATTGCTGAGCATCTGTAAAACAGTTAAACTAAATCTGTCAGCCTTTGTAGCAGTTATGCTTTGCAGCAGACTAAGAGATAAGTGACTTCTTAAAGTAATTCCTTTTTTTTTTCCCTATGATTCTAAAGACAGAACCATAGACAATAAAACTAGAAAAGCCTTGATATGGCATAATTGCGGTTAGCAGTTCCAATTTCCCGTTTGACAGAAGCAAGACATTTCCAAGCAGACTCGCATTGCATGGCAATTCCCATCTTTAAGGAAAATTTCCAGTAATTGTGTATTAATGCTATGCTATGAGTGTGTGCTCACCCATCACCTTGGAGTTGGAGATAGTTCTCAGTACCCTGAGGTGAAGCATATATCATCTGTATCCTTACACTGAGGGTGTGCGCCCTCGACCCCTTCCCCCTCTGAGAGCTGAAACTCCCTGTTTATCTCCAAATAGCAGTTTTTCCACTCGGACTCAGTTAATAAAAGCTAACTTTAGTGTAAACATTTTCTCATAGATAAATTCCCTCGGGAAAACTTTCTGCTTGATTTTTGTGGAGTTACTTAGCTCTGAACATGCAGAATTCTCTGCATTTCAAGCCGTGTGCCTCCTGCAGAGGTGTTCTGCCTGCTAATGATAGGCACTCAAGCTGTTCATTTTGTTTAGGCAAGGGCGCTTGAAGGACAGCTCTCTACTTTTGTCATCCCTCCCTGTCTTGTGCAAGAGAAACTGCAGAACTTTTGCAAAGTGTCACAGTCGCTTTGCTTAGTAAACCTTCCTTGGAAAATATATAGGCGTTGCTATCAGGAAGGAGCCACTTGTTTCTTTGGTTTTTAAGATGTTGCTATAGGCAGAGATTTCCATCCTCTTCTGAGACAAGCTGTAAAACAGTAAGAAAAACACCAACTGATGCCAAAAATTAAAGCTTTCTGTCCTCAGACTGAAAATTCATTACACAAACGCCAGGCAGATCTTTAAGAGTGAATTTGGAGTAGGCAGTGAAAAGAACTATTCACTCAGTACTAGGCAAAGTAGTCTCCTTCAAGTTACTTGCTGCTTTTCATAGGAATCAGGCTTATTTAAGCAGGGTTTCTGAGACAGCCCTATTGCAGATGTAGAAAAGGTTGCTACGGTCTTTGCTATGCCACTGTGAAGACTGACAGCACAAATCTGCCTTCTCCAAAGCAGGCACCAGCTTTATAAATCCCAGTTCCAGTGCAAGTCCCTCTGCCACCTGAAATGGCAACTGTCCCATAGGTAACTGCACTGAACAGTATCCACATGTTCATTTGAGGGGGTAAAGATTTGTGTCTGTCCCAGCTGAGTTTCAAGACATGGATACACATGCTTTACACTGCCCCTATCTCTCTGTGACTTTCAAGGAATCAACTGCAACACCCCTCCTCTCCTGGAGGAACTTGGGGAGTATGTGAGCAGTTTCCCCCTCAGTTTCCCCCTATGCCTCCTGCAAAGAGTGCAAGTGCATGTTAGCTGCTTGTCTAGCAGGATATATATGAGATGCTTGGGAATAGTAGACTATATTTATATACAATATATCTTGAACAAGGTAATGAATCACTTTACTAGCTGTATGCATACCATTAATAAAGCATTAATAGTACAGGGAATGGTAGCCCTTGTGTTAATGTTGCCTGCTGGCTAAATTCCTATAAATAAGCTTCTCCTCAAATTTCAGTCATTTTTTCGCCGATGCTTGGAATACAAAATCATTTATCGTGCAACAAGGATTCTGTCTCCTTGTTTATCTATCTAGCATGTTGTTTCCTTTAGTAGTGACTGAACAGAACTCATCACAATGTTAAAGACTTCGAAACATTTGGTGTGCTTTGGTGATCCAAATCCCTCAATACCTTCTCATTGCAGTGTTGTACACAGTGAAACAGGGTCAGCACAAAGGATAGAGGAAAGTTTGCAGAAAATGGAGTAATGCCAAGAGGAACATGGCAAATAGCTTTTTCATCTTTGGACTTGGCTATCTAGATCCTAAGATTTCCATGGCAAATGCTTGCTCTCCCTGCCTAGAGAGACAGACTCTGCCTGACAGTTCAATTTGGAGAGATTTAGTAGATGCCTGACAATTTCACCATTCATAGCAGTGATTGCACCTATATACTCCCTGTAGAGCTCTACATTCACAGGTTACTGATGTCAAATAACCATTCTTTTCTGGTATAAAACATGGGGTTCCAGTGGGAAAACCTTCAGGAGAAGCCAGCAAGGTGAGTACATTTGGGTATTAAACACGGCTGAGAGAGATTTCATATTCTAATCATATCTTTTCCTGAAATATTTGTTCTGCCCTATCAGCTAATACAGCAATGGTGCGCACATTAATGTCCTGAAATTGAAATAGAGATCAAGGGTATAGGGTATAAATTGGTTTTAGGGCATAACGTTAAATAATCAGACCATGCAGGAGCAGCCTCTGTGACAAAGTGACTTACATTTTTGGTGCTGCTTTTTAAATGCGATTATGGATTTTAATTGTTTAACTTCAGTCTGTGGAGTGGTTTCAAAGATGTTTTAAAACAACTTATGGCATGAAAAGCCTCCTGATCTTTAAGTATGCCTCAGGTCCAATGAATTTGTTTTAAATTTTGTATGTGTGGAACAGTGATTTTGTTCAGTGCTTTCAGGGGGATGGAGCAGGATTTCCTAAACTGCTCTGGATCAATGGTGCTACAAACAAGTGAAGACAGTAGAAATTTCTATTTGGTTTGTTGTCTTGTATCACAGGAAGAACATGGAGCTCCTATAATTTTCCCAGTGTTTGAAAGAACAGGACACTCCTGCAAACCCAGGCTTTAGAAGGAACAGCACTGGGACATGAAGGGCCTCCAAATAAAGATTCAGGGTGACTGCTTTGTCTTGCTGCACACAGTCAGCCATTCATCTTGCTATTACTTCTGTGAAGCAGAACCTCATCCCCACTTCCAGGTGGCCCAGCCAAAGCAGAACCAATTACAAACAGCACTGAATGCTCTTCAGTAGTTTCCATATCCCCTCCCATGAACATGAGGCAAGCGCGGATTGCTCTGAAAACACTTCTCATAAGCTCAATAATGTGTGAAAACTGAGGTTTAAATCTGCACTTTATTTGGTTTTGCTCCTTACTATTCAGACAGCAGAAAATCAGAATTTATAGTGCCAATTGTCAGCATTTGTAACCAAATCTTTGCTTAAAACACTGGAAAGATGATACTAAAACTAAATAAATGGCAGATGGTGTCATTCTGCTAAATATTGTTTACTGTTGCCTGTTGTTTTAAAAGTGCTCAAAATGGAATTTTACAGGAGCCTTATTGCACAGGCAAAAGACCTTACAAGGGCTTCAATTTACTACATTTCTTACTAATGAGTGGCACTAATAATCTAACCTGTCAATCACCTTGAATCCCAAAGAGTGTCTTCAGTGGGGATGGAGGGAGGAAAGCCTTGACCATGCCCGGAATCCCTGAGAAGCAATTAAAACATCATGGTCATTCACTTCCACGGTTGCTCAATGAAGTCTTAAACTGCTGCACTGCATTGGTTTTTATTTAGTTGTTCTGACCTAAAAGAAAAACAACGTTAATGTGAAGGCCTTATATAAAAATAGCATTAAGAGCATTTTAGATGACCTTAAGGACCTTTCCAACCCTAATTATTCTATGATTCTATAATTTAAAACCACATTATCAAGGGTAACCTGATCATCTCCACTGCCACCTGCAGCACTAAAAGAATTAAAAAGCCGCTTATGGATTCTGTACTGGTTCTGAATATATTCTTTGTTAAAAAAATGAGAATTGGGGCTACTCATGAAGAGCACAATTCTGCACCTTCTCATATAACAGGGTAATGCTGATAACCTGGACAAAGTATTCACCAAGAATTTCCAGGGCAGTGAATCCTGTTCGACATCTATGGTTAATTGTCTTTTAAGATGCACCCAGTTCTCAGCTGCATGGTACACTTGTCAAAGTTATTAAAATGACACATCTATTTGTAACCCTCTCGAAAGAACCTGATTTAATTTTTTGCCTGACTTGTTGGAGATCCCAGCGATGTCCTTTCTAATAAATGTCCATTGCATTTGTCATTAGTTTTAACATTTGCAGTCCCATTAATTTTATTAAGAAGTTTTGGTCTGATTTATGATGTTTTGAACGTCAATAGCAGGAGGGCTAAGGTTTCACTGAAAAAAAAAAAAAGCCTAAGGTTTTGGTTTGTTTTTTCCCCACTAATGTCACAATAACATTCAGTAACAATCACTCTCAGTGGCTGGAACTAGGTATTTTTTTAAAGATAATAACATGACTGAGGCCCTGTATTGTGTCTCTCAGCATGAGTTTAGGCAAACAAGCACACAGGTGGTTTTATCTTTGGTGACAAGCCATCTATATCAAAAGAACTGACTGCTCTGGAGAGCCAGGAAGAAATACACATGCTTTTTTCCTAAAAGACCTGGCGATGAGCCTCGAAGGGTCATCTTCCTGGTACTTCACAAGTGAACAAAATCCTTGAAGAATCACTCTGTTTGCAAAGATCAATACGATTTGTACTTTTGGGCCTTCGATATTTTACTATTGCAGTGCTTTTCAATCTTTTCTCACTGCTTTCTATCTCTAAATGATACTTTTTAGAATGAACATGTTTTGAAGAGAGGATGCCTAAGGTTTTCAAGTAGCCCTTTGCCTGTTTTCTCCATTTTGTCCAGAAGAAGATGATTTTGCAGTATTTTCCACACCTGTATGGGGGCTTGCCCAAAAGGGTCATGGGTCTTCCGTCCAGACTTGCCATATGAACCTATGAATGTGAGACTTGAGGAACACTTAACCCTGTCACTTCTCCAGCTGCTATTCTGAAGAGGATTTGATCTCTTGAGCAAGGATTGTACGTTCTGCAGCTCTGTAAGCCAAAGATATTTTTACATATGGATCTAACTACGAGAGCTTCATAAATAAAAATGTCAAGTCTTTAGCAAAACGACATGAAAGAACACTTTCTATTAATACACGCGCATTTTTCAGGCAGACAATTCGTGCTTAATCTTTCCTATCTCAGAGTGCTCGTAAGATGGAAAGTTTCTATTCCCACGCTTTATTTTCCTAATGACCTAATTTCATTAACTCTACATTGCAGTCAGAAAATAAATCTCAGCAAGCATCAGGGGTTTTCAAAGCACAGTAAGTCTCAAAGCTCAGGAAGTGGCTTGTGTATCCTGTTAACTTTCTTCGTTGTAAACAAAGCCTTAGTGTCTTGTGTAATAACCACATTTCAAACCAGCATGTGGCTCATTAAAGTCCTAACATCTGAACTTGTACGTGAAAGGCAACCAAATAATTAATCTGAGTAGTGTTCTTTCTACTAGTGTGAGTGTGCCCACTAGAAGGCACTATCTGCTAGAAAGTTATCATCCTGAGGAATAGTGAAGAGCTTTAAGTGATTCCATGTGAATACCTGCAGAAGAACTGCTGTCTCAGGTTAACCTTAGAGGATGAACATTGTCTCTGGCCTTGGTTACAGGTGTTTCACAGCAAACCGTATGGAATCAAAATGATTTTCTTTTTGAGAACACAATGTCAAATGTATTTACAATATGAAGGAATTGGTTTCATGTGTTTTCAAGCTTGCAGGAAGAACTGCTGAGTGACTTCAGCCTCCCCCAGTGACTGAAAGACCAGTGGGTTCGGTCCCTCACAGGTTTCAATGGTAATTTCAGGCAAACTAATTCCCTGTGCTTCATTCACCTAAGGAAAGGAACCAACGGTACCAATGGTACTTCATGGGAGTGTTGAGAAGGTAAGGCTAGAGGAGGCCATATAATATGAATGTTCACAAATGTTCCCCGTCTCCTCTGCCAACAGCAGACTGTGAGATGAAGTCCAAGTAATTTTTGGTGAGCACTATCCCAAACCAGCAGCAGAACTTGCCAGGCATCTGCGAGACCTGGCTTCAGCTCAGGGGAAGGAGGGCATAGAATCTAGCTCATGCAGATAGCGAGTGTCATCATTTAGTGTGTCTCTCTTGCCTATAACCAGCTACATTTAGTGCATGGACCAGATGGTGTTAGTTGAAGAGCTATGTGTGTGCAGTCTTATTTACTGTACATTGTCTTTTGGGCAGAGATTTAATGAAAAATCCTCTTAAGGATACCATAATACTGGATCACTTACCAGCAGGCCTAAGTGGTTCAAAATGGACCAATAAATGGAGTTATTATAATGCTTTTCCTCTGTACTGAGACAGTATAATTCCTGCCATGAACATACGAATTAAAACAGCAGAAGAGCTAAGATACAAGTTTCAAATTTATTTCTATTACCCAGCGTAAAATACATGGGCCACACAGCTTCTAAAATCTTTGGCTTGCTCTCATTCTCAGGTCTCAATTGGAGCACTCAGGAAACAGTACTGCTCTTAAGGACAGCCTGTGAAAACTGTGGCTGAAGAGGTGTGGTGTCACTCACAGTTCCTGCCATAGGAAAGACCTGATTCTATTTGCTGTTCCTAGTGTAGATGTTCTCTGAACAAGCATCCATATGTAGTAGCTTCCTGAAGACAGTTTGGAAACTGAAAAATGTTTCAGCCACAGCTGACATGGAGCTCTGAGGAGTCAGCATGGAAGAGAAGCAGTGGCTGGGGAGGATGACAGTAATAGAAATCCAGAGTAGAAGTAGTGTGAGGTGAGAGCAGAGACAATGGAGAGCTTGAAGGACTCAAAACAGGAGCAGGAGGTTCTGTCTTCTCCATCCTCAGCTGTTCTTCCTTTTGAAGGACCTGTAGACACTCCACTTGTTCTTTGCAGCTCCATACCTCATGCTCTCTTGCTAAAAGCTTTGCTATCCCCTTCCTTGAGCTTGGGCTGGGATGGAGAAGAACAAAGGATGCGACACACCCTACAGTGCATTTTCCACCTATCTCACCTAATATGTACAACCTAAATAACATAAAACCTAAATACATTAGTGATAAAATCCAAGTGTCTGTTACCATGAGGACAGGGAGCAGCTTAAAGAGTACATATAGAGTTTAGCATAGACAGAAACAACCAAAAAATGCAAATGTAAGTCTCCAAGGGCAGCCCTGAACAGAACACAGAACCGATTTTGATAAAAATACACAACAGCTTTCTTCATGTTCTATAACAGTCCTTATCCAAGAGCTTGATTCTTTTCTTCACAAGTGAGGCAGCCAAGTGGAAAGGACAAACACATTTGTCAGGTAAGATGTGAACCAGCATATTCAGTAGAAAAAAAACAAAACCACTACTATTTGGTGAAGTTTTAACAAATCCACGTAAGAACAGTCATCACCTACTTTACTTCGTCTATTAAACAAACTGCACTTCAAGAAAGCGTGGCCAAAAGGGACTGTGCATTGGCTTCCACTTGCTGTTTGTAAGTAGCTCTGTCACAGGTTCTGAGTCATAATAAAACTTGTTTCTGCAAAATACGTTGTATTGAAAGAGCTAAAGTAATACCTTCCTGTCTGAAGGGCCTGTTTGGAACTGGATTGTTACTTTTCAGGATCAGTGAAGTGTTAAATTTATGAGGGACAACTACCCCTCCTAGAAAGTGGCTAGAATCTTTCCAGTGATGTGAAGAATCTATTTACTTCTTACAGCTGAAATAGTTTCCAGAAAGTTATTCTGACACAATAAACTGCAGAAAACCAGGGTGACTGCTGCTGTGTGCAGTACAGGGGAAGCAAATTCATTTCTCCCACAGGAGGAAGGCCAGGTGAAGATTTATGGTTGAATAAACATCATACAAAATTATTCTCTTAGTATACTCTCCTATGAATTTGCTCTATATTGTAATCACTTAGCAAAACCCAGATTTGACAGGGCATGAATTGCCCACCCTTTTGTTATACACAACACACCTGTCTCCTAGACTATGTTCTATAAGCAATGGCTGTGCTAAAGTTATTCTATGACATGTAACCAAACACAACCACACTGTCCTGGGTTCAGCAGCAGCAGTCGTTTTTCTCCTACTTAGTAGCTGGTGCAGTGCCATGTTTTGACTTTCAGTCTGGGAACAGCGCTGATAACATCAATGTTTTTAGTTGCTGCTCAGTGATGTTTATTTCAACCAAGGACTTCCTGAGCCTCATGCTCTGCCAGGGAAGAGGAGAAGTCCGGAGGAAGCAGACACGGGACACCTGACCCAAACTAGCCAAAGAGATATTCCATACCACAGCACATCATGCCCAGTATAGAAACTGGGGGCAGTTACCCGGAACGGCTAGATCATTGCTCGGGTCAGGCTGGATATCAGTCTGCGGGTGGTAAGTAGTTATATTCTCTCCTGTTGTTATTTCCCTCATCATTATTTTTATTGGTGGTAGCATTAGTGATTTTGTGTTATACCTTAGTTGCTGAACTGTTCTTATCTCAGCCCATGGGAGGTACATTCTTTCGATTCTCCTCCCCATCCCTCCGGGAGCAGGGGGAAGAAAGTGGGGAGTGAGCGAGCAGCTGCACGGTTCTGTTACCAGCTGGGCTTAAACCACAACACATGCACATGTATGCCAGATTTTTTTTTAATATATACAAGCTGACTATTTGTTACCACGGTAGTTTTATTAGATTTTTAAGTGACATTACAAAGATCCCCAGGCTGGTATTTCAATGTATAGCGATACATTTCCAATATTCATAAAATTCCCATTATGACCTTTTATTAGCATCCCCAGCTTTGAAAAATGACCTGTCATATTGCTTTCAGAATACATAGGTGCCAATGTGGTGGCATTCAAAGAGCAGTTTTAAGTGTGGTCCACATGTAACTGCTGACTGGCATAAGTGCCTTTTTAAATTTGTGTGTCAAGCTGGAAAAGCATTGCAGTGATTGTCAGTTGTGTCCAACACTGGTCATTTTTCTCCACAAGTGACATAGTACAAACCCTTCTAAATATTCCGTTGCCAAAATACCCTAATGTAAGCCATCAAACTCCAGACCCATATACATGGATGTGACTAGTAAAGTGAACAACTTTCCAAATCAACTATTTTGAAGAACTCTAGCTAGCTGTTATTCAAAGAGAAGCAAGGATTTGCAATTCTAACTCCTTTTTTTTTTTGTTACTCAGTATGTCATCGGTTTGTTAGCAAACCATTTTGTGCAACGAGCCAGGGATTTAAACTGTAAGCCCACATACAGATATTCTCAATCCCATCCCTATTCTGCCTACTGTTCTAATGACAATTATTGTTCACAGGTGATGCTAAATGACACAGTTTCAAAGTAGAATTTTACAGTGTTAAAAAACTTAAAATTCCACAGTGAGATTTTTTCATAGTCAATAGTTCCTTATCTGTCTAACAAACAGACCTGAATGGCAGTGGTTGCGTAACTGCGTACACACATCTCTAGTATTAAATCTAAATTTCTGGTTCTAAAACACACAAGTAAGATAATACCAGGAATAAGAGATATGATTTGCATATTAGTCTCACGTTTACCAAAAATCACCTTATTACATGTATGAGAAAGCAACACACAGTCCCCATCTAGTTGAGTGACTGAGGCTTAGAGCTAAGATTAATGTTAAGTTTTAGTCTTGTGCCTCACTTCACAAAGTTACACAGGACAAGTTAAGATTCCTATTTGATGGGAGTCACTATACCTTTAGCTATCAAAAATTAAACATCTAGAAAAAGTATAAGAAAAAGTGACTTCACAAAAAAATACACCCAGTAGTTGAGATCCTAAGATCTGTGTTTTAATAACACAACTAATTGATCCTCGTAACAAGAATTCAAAAAGTTAAATTACGGTACACAAATCAAAATATAAATTACCTATCCGTAGCTATACAATATACATCAGGAATGCAAGCTCTGTAACAATATAAAAATGCTTTTACACACAGTAGATGCAAAAAGCTGTTCTGTAATTCCAAGGATTTCTAGAAAAAAAAGAAAAAAAGTTGTCTTTCAGGACTCATCTTCAGTTACTGGCAACCTGTTGGGGAAACATGATAAAATAATTTGCATTGATAAAATAATCTGCATTGCTGTTAAAGTATTACAAAAAACAGGTACCTTAACAAGCAAGACGCGTACATGCCCACTACATAAGCTGCATAGTACTCTAGATGTGACCTGAGAATCTCAAACCCAAGAGAAGCTGAGACATGTCAGTTCCACTTTAAAAAAACCTTAATCTAACATGATACATCTAGTATTTTAATTTAGGTTTCATGGATGACAAAATTCAAGCTCTATGCAAACTGAGGTGAAACCCGGCTTCTTGTGTCCCTCCTCACTGGCAGACCAAGTGAGACTGAGAAGTCCTTGATTGGGGTAAGCATTACTTAGCAAGAACTAAAACACTGGTGTAAGCATTGTTCTCGGACTAAAGCACTGCACCAGCTACTAAGAAGAAAAACAACTGTTACAGCTGAACCCAGGACAATGCTGTAACCATTGTCACACACTTGCACTGCTCCCATCTTCTGAAACACCTTTAGTGACTGCTGTAAGTGCTGTGTGTAGTGCTACCTGATTACTTGAATTTATTTACATGTTTTTGTTGTACTCCTAGCAACCTCCTAACTTACACAAATAGGAATTTACAGCTGATGGACAGTACCTCGCTCTTCAGCCCCTGTGCACAGCAGGAAGTCTACCGGCTCTTGCAGCTAAAAAGAAGCTGAACAATACAGGGTGCAGAAAATGGAGAAGTAGCACCACACTCCTAGCAGCTTTCCAGCTATGGAAGCTGGAGCTGATGTTGGTAATGTACAAGAGATGACGGTCCTTTTCAGTTCAATCAAATGCAGTAAGAGGAAAAATCAAGAGAATAGTTTGGTTTGTCACCAACACTTTTTCCTCACCTCTCCTCCTTTCCATGCTGCAAAAGCAGTCATCGTTTCAGATTTCACTCAAGCAAATGAATTCAGCTTCCTCAAAACTAACTAGACACAGAAAATGTCTCTTCTCCATACTGATAAGGAAAACACCTTCAGTGAAGTGGCTAGTAGAAGCCTGCTGAGGAGAGCTTCTTAAGGTTTCTTGCACATAATTCTATACAGTACAATTCTACATATGTAAATCTGCTCTGCATGAATTTCAGACTCCCTCACAAGTCAAAGGAAAATGTCAATCTACTTTAAAGTCAGTAATTTCAAGTAATGCAAAGATTTATCTCAATGCTAGCAAGCAACTGTCTCACTTTAACTCTTGTTAGCAGCAGGGGTCTTGTTCTCGCCTTCCAACTCTTCCACTCCTGCCTGTGTCATAAGGTCTGCAATGTTCTTCTCCAGGTCGTCTATGCGACAGCTCATGTCATCAAGTTCACTGGAATTAAGGAACATGACTGCAATCCAGGACTGGTTGCATTGGTTTGTTTGGTTACAGTTTTGCTCAAACTCTTAAGGTTACTTTAAATTTATCTTACAAATCCCGCTGTAAATATACTTTAAAATACTTACAATTCTATAGTGTTTACCACCTGACTTTAGAAAAGGATATTTCTTCCGATTATTTGGTCGGACATGGTTTGAAATTTGTCCTGCATTTGCTGAAGCAACGTCTGCACCTAATGGAAAGAAAGAATTCAATTTCGTTTTCTTTAAAGAGCTTGTTATAGTACTTAATCCCATGTAATGGTGTTAGTACAATGTTTTCTTTCATAGCTGAGCTCAGCTGTGCAAAAAAAGCTGCAGTATAATGCCATATTTAGGTATTGCGTGTGTGTGTGTATATATATATACACACAGGAGAACTGAGCTCACAGTAAACAATTTTTAAGACCAAAAAATGCCTGAGCTCCACAACCTGGACTAAACCCACCACAGCTGCTTTCAGCATCCTAATCCTAACACCTCTGGTGTTAATCACAATGACACTTGTTTCGGTATCAGAATCATAGAACAGTTTGGGTTGGAAGGGACCTTCAAACCCCATCTAGTCCTACCCCCTGCAATGAGCAGGGACATTTTCAACTAAATCAGGTTGCCCAGAACCACTTCCAGCCTGGCCTTGAATGTCTCCAGTGACGGGGCATCCACCTCCTCTCCGGGCAACACTGGGCCAGTGTTTTAGCACCCGAAGTATAAAGAATTTTTTCCTCAGCCTTAATTTCCCTCTTTCAGTTTAAAACCATCACCTCTTGTCCTCTTGCAACAAGCCCCGCTAACATGTCTCCCCCAGCTTTCTTATAGGCCCCTTTTAAGGGCTGAAAAGCCACAACAAGGTCTCCCCAGAGCCTTCTCTCCTCCGGGCTGAACAACCCCCACTGTCTCAGCCTTTCCTCATGTCAGAGGTGCTCCATCCCCCTCATCATATTTTTTGGCCTTTCTCTGGACCCTTTCCAGCAGGTCCACGCTTTTCTCGTGCTGCGGACTCCAGAATAACGGCCCTTTCCCCCTCTCTCCCAGACCGCTGCTCTCAACCACAGCCTTCCGGCAACTCCTCCTTACAGGAGGCCTCCAGCACCTCTGGGAAGTGCCTGGCTTCGTGCCGCCATGGGACGCGCCCGCACAGCTCCGCAGTGGCAACGGTTTATAACAACAAAGGCTGAGGTAACCTCCCTTCACCTTCCCCTCCTCCCCCCCGCCCCCCCCAGCCAAGCAAGCTGCCGCGGGTCCCGGCAGCAGGAGGTAACGATCGGGGCGAGGCCGAAGGCTTCACGGCTCCTGACGGGCCCCTGCTCAGGGGGGCCGCTGCAGGGCCGCGCTCCGCTCGGCACTCCCCGCGGCCCCGGTGCCCTCACCACGGCGGTGAGGTCCTGCACGGTCTTCGGGTCGGTCTCGGCCATGGCGGGCTCTGCGGGCGCTGCTCCCGGCTCCAGGGTGGCGACAGCGCTTCCGGCCGCGCCTCGCCGCTTCCGACGCTTCCTCTCGCGAGAAGCAAGGGCCCCGGAGCACTCTGGGAGGTGTAGTCCGCGCCGGGGCCTGCCTCTCGCGTCGGTTGCGGGTCCGGGTGCTGGCTCCTCTGCTGCCGGTCGCGGCTGGCCGCCGCTGGCAGCGGGACGTGGACGTAAGGAGCGGTGAGCTCCCCTCGGTGTGCCGAAAGCGCTGCCGCAACTGTATGGGGAAGGAAGGAGTTGGAACAGAGCCAGGGGCGTCCCACGAGGATGATCAGGGGCTGGAGCACCTCCCGTATGAAGACAGGCTGAGGAAGTTGGGGCTGTTCAGCCTGGAGAAGAGAAGGCTGCGTGGAGACCTCGGAGCAGCCTTCTAGTACCTGAAGGGGGCCTATAGGGATGCTGGGGAGGGACTCTTCATCAGGGACTGTAGTGACAGGACAAGGGGTAACGGGTTAAATAGGGGAAGCTCGGGTTAGGTATAATGAAGAAACTCATTACTGTGAGGGTGGGTGGTGAGGCGCTGGAATGGGTTGCCCAAGGAAGTGGTAAATTGCAGTGTTCAAGGCCAGGCTGGACAGAGCCTTGGGCCACATGGGCTAGGGTGAGGCATCCCTGCCCATGGCAGGGGTTGGAACTGAATGATCTTAAGGTCCTTTCCAACCCAAACCATTCTAGGAAAACAGATTTTTTTCCCCCAGAACATTAAGCTTAATCTGAAGCTGAGAATAAATGCTTTCCTCCCACAGTGATTTAATAGTTTACTCAAGCGTTTAGGAAATAACTTTGCAGGTTGGGGGGATTACAGATGTATTTTCCCAGGCTGATTAGCGGTGCTGTGTGAAGAGCCCATCTCTCCTTTTATAGTTTAATTTAAAAGGGAATGAGCAGTTAAGCCTGGCCAGCAAACGTGTGCAGGTAATCTGGCTTCACAGAGGGGCTGGCTGTGGAATAGGCGGCATAAAGGATTAGCACTGGGAGCTGGGAATGTTACGTAAATGGATTGATGATTAAAGGGAATATATTATTGTGGCATATTGTCTTCATGAAAGAAAGTACAAATAAAGTTCATGCATTAGATTAAATTCATGTCTCCCGCAGATTAGCGACATGGTCCTTAAGATACTATAAAGCTTTGTAGACTGGATTTTCACAGTGGGGATGGAAGCAGAATAAGCTCTTCCTAACTGTATGTTTATAGGCTTTTCAGGTGAAAACTACTCATTTGTCGTTTTCATTTGTGAAGTGGGTGGGTATTTACATGGTTTTGTTATTGTGTATGGGCGTAAAAGATAACAAAAACATGGAATATGAGTTTGTAAATGAAGAACATTTCCCATTAGCAGCAGATGACTCTCAAATGTCTCATTTCACCTGGAAGCCAATGCAATGCACCAACACACTCTGCCTTACCCCCTGACTGGCAACACGTCTGAGATGCAGGGCATTTGAATTAATAATGTGCCTTTTGGAGCACTGCAGGAGTAATGAAAAAGCCCCTTAGTGCCATTTTGGGGAAATGTTGCCTGTTTAAAAGTAAATGTGGCTTTTGGTTTGGAAAAATGCTGAGAAATAACTCCCATTTATTTGTTTGATGTGTTTATGAAAGTTGGTGGGGTTTGTAACTGCTCTTTTCAAGCAGATAAACTTGTTTTGAACAGGGCCTGTCTGGTCTCTGGGTGCTCATCCGAGTGCAGATGGAATCATAGAATCAACTGGGTTGGAAATGACCCTTAAGATTATTAAGTCTAACCATTACCCCAGCACTGCCAAAGCCACCACTAAATCCTGTCACCAAGGGCCTCTGCATGTTCTTTGAGTGCTTCCAGAGACAGTGACTCCACCACTGCCCTGGGCAGCCTGTTCCAGTGCCTGACCGCCCTCTCTGTGAAGAAATCGTGCCTAATATCCAGCCTAACCCCTCCCTGGAGCAGATTGACGCTGTTACCTCTTATCCTATCAACAAGTTACCTGGGAGAACAGACCAACCCCATCTCACTACAACCTCACTTCAGGCAGTTGTAGAGAGCGATAAGGTCCCCCCTGAGCCTTCTGTTCTCCAGACTAACCCTTCCCAGTCCCTCAGCCGTTCCCCATCACACTTGTGCTTCAGGCCCTTCACCAGCTCCGTTGCCCTTCTCTGGTCCCACGCCAGCGCCATAATGTCTCTGTTATAGTGAGGGGCCCAGAACTGAACACAGGATTTGAGGTTCACTTCATCAGTGTTGCATACAGGGGGACAATCACTCCCCTGATCCTGCTGCTGATCCCTGATCCCTATTGCTGATGCGGGCCAGGATGCTGTTGGCTTCTTGCCTGCCTGGGCACAAGCTGGTCATGTTCAGCTCTGTCAGTCAGCAACACCAGGTCCTTTACCATGAGCAGCTTTCCAGCCACTCTTCCCCAAGCCTGGAGCATTGCATGGGGTTGTTGTGGCCCAAGGCGGGACCCAGAACTTTGCCTTGTCGGGCTTCATACCATTGGCCGCAGCCCATTGATCCAGGCTTTGCAGATCCCTTTGCAGACCCTCTCTGTCCTTCAGCAGATCAACACTCCCAGCCAACTTGATGTTGTCCGCATATTTACTGAGGGAGATCTTACATCTTCCCCAAGATCTGGTGTGTCCCATGGCAGACAGGGGTGCTTATGGGGCCAGGCAGTGGCTGCTGTCCGACTGTTCCAGACCCCACAGAATGTGCCTGTCAGGGGACTGCATCTTCCCCGGCACGCATCTGAGCATGCAAGTGTACAGGGAGACAACACAGTGATCTCCTGTGCACACAGTGTGTGGCTCACTTAGAGAAGTGTGGCTTTCTGTATGAGCCCAGGAGGTGCAAAACAGCGGGGACAGATATGCAGAGTGGGAGAGGTCTGATGTGTGTGCTTGTGCCTTCTGGCTGCAAGCGGAGGGTGGCCTTTATTTTATTACATGTTCTCCTGGTAAGCTAAATTCTGGTGTCCCATTATCTTCTTACTGTGCTTAGGTAGTGCAGAAAAGGGGAAGCTTCCAGGAAACTGCTTGACCTGTCAAACTATTGAGGCTGTTTCTGTCTCTTGCAGCATCCTGAGTAGGATGTCAAGGCTTTAGCCCATCGGCCAGGTGCCTAGCAGGAGAAGACATACGGTCCAAAGTCTCTGCAGCAGTCCCTCAAGATTCAGCACGTAACAATGCACATGCCTTTAGTGGTTCTCTATCATTTAACAAGGGAAAGATATGATTAGCCTGATTCTCCAGTTATTTTCTTGTAGATGGTTTTGTTGTAGCTTTACCCTGAGAATGAGACATTGCTGATGACCATACTGTTACCAGCAGTGTTGAGTTTAGATAAAGTGCTTTACAGCTGGTGGTCTTCTAGCTGAAACATTCTAGCCGTGTTCCATTTTAGGGAATGGACAAGGCCTAGATGGTTTTGACATACCACTTAAAGCGTGTCCCCTAAACTGCTGTAATGCATGGAGTCAGATCTGATTCCTCAGGCCATTAGTGGTTTTAGTAAGTGTCAAATGGCTGCGCTTTTGTTCTCATAACTTCAGGAACTGTTTTCATGTCAGGATAAAACATTTTCATTGTTCATTTGCTCCCTAGCATGGAACAGTGACTGAAAATTTACAGGGTTTTGTCTCCTTTTTGAGACTGGACTGAAAGAAAATGCTATGCAGGGAGGACTGCTAGGATTAATAATCCTTCCACAGTGATGTTCAGAGATTACTAAAATGAATGGAACTCAGGAAGGCTCAATTCTCTTGCTAGCTTTTTACCGACAAGGTCTTAATTTAAAGTATATGGAGAATAAGGAGAGAATAAGCCTGTTGTTTTCCTTAAAATCAAGGGAAATTTACAAAGATAAATTTAAAACCACCTAGTGAAACTTCTTTAAAATGTAGGGATATGCAGTTCCATTGCCAAATGATTTGATCTCATGTAGCGGAAGTCATGGTCAGGCTCTGTACAAAACCAGACACATTTTCAGTTTTCCAGAAAGCTCAAAATTAACTTTGCCGTTGTGGAAACATGGTAGAGATTCCTGGTACTGGTATCTTTAGGTGTGATTAAGTTCCTGTTTCCTTTCATGGTGTTCAACAACATGAAAAAAAGGCCATTAATTTACAGCTTATTTATTTGTGCCAGTTAATACCAAAATCACATTAAGCAGTTAATGCTGCAGTATTAATTGTATATTTGTTGATATACAATTAATGTTGTATATGTTAATGTTGATGTATGTTAACATTGATATCTTTCCAGTAATTGCAACAGAGGGGTTGGGAGGCAGCTAATGAAATGTACATTTTAAAAGGCAGAATAAAATTTCCCAAAGGCAACTTTTGCAAAGACCCTGCTATTACCAAACCCACTGGTGTTAATCGTGTAATGACCTCAAAGAGGTGGAACAGTGCTATATTAACCTCTGTTTTAAATAGCAGCTCTTCCAGAGGACTTTGTTCCTGGTAGAATTCCAGCACATTAGCTCAGTGGCAACAGTTTAGAAAAGATTATATTGTTATGTCTGTGTATTTTGTGAGGCAATAAATAGCAACCATGCTTCAGTTGCTTTGACTATCTGATCTTATTTGGGTTCCCTGATGACTTCCAGATAGTTGTGGTAGTTCTGAGTATTATTCATAGAGTGGTCGTGCACTCCAGCTGCTGCAGCTGCTCTTGCCTGCTCCATTTGTGTGTGAGTTGTGGATTTTATGATACTCTGTGTGTAAAATCAGAGATCTGTTTTTTTTTATTCAAGCCAAAGACTTATGATGAAATCTGGAAAAATCTTTAATGTCTCAAATGCAACCCAAGTTGCTTCTGGCCGATATTCTTGAGAAAAGATAAAAATATAACAAATAGAACTCATTTATTACTTCCAGAGGAATAAAACCCCTAACAGGCTGTCAAATATACAGGAGGTCAGAACATATTAAGCAAAGAATTGTGCTTAGAAAACAACTGTCATGGGAGAAGTAAATATTCAGTATCATGACTCATGAATATTTAACTGGATAAAGCAAACCCAGGTCTGGAATAAATGTGAAAGTTACTTGAATCAAAACGGAAACAATTGACTGCTTTTTCAGCAACTAAACCAAATAACTTTGGTGTGAGTAGTTCTCACACAAAGTTAACTGCTGTTATGAAATGCCATTATTTTTGCAGCAGTTACTCCCCTCCAGCAATTTATCCCATATTTTGCATTTACAGTCTTTGATTAGCTTGCTGTTGCCTGCCATCTGAACTGATCAAGGAGTACTCCCCTGGGTGCCTTTGGGCCATGTGAGGGAAAAGAAAGACAGGCCTGGATTCATTAGGGGTAGACTGATTTAATTTTAGGAGGTTGGACCAGAGGAAAGTGAGCAAGGTAAGAGCGATATTATCATATTTCGTGCATAAGTCTTTCACTGTCTCATTCCTCCTCACTCTCCCACTTTGTTCTTGTACACAGACACTTCAGAATGTTACCTTAATACCTTTGTTATCATTGCTGCTAAACTTTCTGTGACTGGGAGAACAAAAGCTTTTGTAATCTATGCTTTCATGAAGGGAAAAGCTTGCTGATGGTCAACGACCATGAAGCCAAGAACCCTTTCCAAAACTGTTGAGGTGCTGGAAGGAGAAGGATGTTACACTATTTTTTCCTTTAGATTTACTAGGCTGAGAGCAGCATAAAGCAATCAGAAATAATGCCCGAGTGTGATGCATGGCAATATTAGCGGCCTAATAATACCTGCCTTGTAATTCATGGTAATTTGTGGCAGTGCTTAGTGGGATCTCTAGGGCCAGGACAAGAGAAACTGTGCTCAAGGAACAACGTGTAAGAGGAGAATCATAGAATCAACTAGGCTGGAAAACACCTTTAAGATCATTAAGTCCAACCATAATGAAGACAATAATAACAGTGATTATAAGATTAATGTTATCTTTGTTATCTTAAGTGGAACCAATAGTTCTGTGAGGAAAAGGATTAATGATGGGTACAACACCAGTCATTTCACTAGTAGAAAAGTCAACTAACTATAGATACTCTCATTGTTAACAGGTGAGCCTTTAAAGAACCTACTAAGATATGTTTTGCTTCACACAGCCATCTGTCCTCTGGTAGATTCAGCCTTTGGAGATGTTACTCAAAGAATGCATGACAGCACATATTTAAAAACATATACGTGATCTACATGATCAGCAAATGCACAGTTCATTTGATAACAGTCCATTAAATGCAATAATTAAATTCATCAAGAGAACTCTATGATTGTACAAGAGGAAAAAAAAAAGTGTAGTAACTTTTTATAAAGCTATTTGAATTTTTGCACTTTGTATGTGGAGACATTTTAAATTGACCATGAGAAAAGACTGAAAGATGGGAGAGGTAAGGAGGTGTGATCCTTAAAAAGAGACTTGACTTTAAAGCTGCACCTTCCCATTCTAGCTCTGCCTTGATAAAATTCTCACAAGGACCACTGAATCCAGAATCCCATTATTTCTGACAGGTATCTGCACAGGAGAGAAAAGTCAGGCTGTGGAACTGTTTGAGTGCCAAAAGACCTGGAGGAATTCCTGCCAAAAAGTTGTCATTAGCATGAAGTTGAGTTGCTCCTTGCCTCAATGCTACTGCAGCTAAGGCAGTTTGAGGAGAAAAGAAGGGGCCATACTTGGCTAGCTCAAAGTATTGCTGTCTCAGTCTCTTTTGGACAGTTCTAGAGATAGCAGTCTCGCTGATACCCCTCTCTTTCGCTGGCAGTTTCAGGTCCACCCCTGATTTGTTGCCCTGTAGCACCAAATACCTGCTGAAAAGACATGAGTCCAACTTCACTGAAAGGGAGTGAGCTCTGTGGATGCCCAGTACCTTATAGGTAGGATGTTAATGTAGAGATACGAATCTTTCATTGCAGCTGTTTGCAGTATGGTCCGTGCACCAAAATGAAATATTTTCTTCTCACATACATAGACATTTATGACCTGTAGTGCCTGAAGACCTTAATTTTTACAAACTTGAAGTCTATTTTCTCCTTTAATTATAAGCATTCCAGAGGGCATTTCATTGAGGTTCCCAAAAAGAGCAAGCATGCCACAGATACAAGGAATAATTTTGCTGTGCTAATTAAATATAAGCGATGCTCTGTGGCAAAAGGAGATTTGCAATGCAGGAAGAGAGAACTTTCTTAATAGATACTTAGTTTCTTCTGTGGGTAGGGATGCCAGTGAAATCTTCTGTACCTTACTGGGTCTGGCTGTGGTGCAGTGTTTTTAATACAGATCACTACCTCTGTTAAAGTCACTGATGTGCTGCTTTCAGATGTTCCTGCATGATCATTTTCAGCCTAACCTAGGAATTGCAAGGCCTGGGTGAGATATGAAATTTGTGCCTGGGATCACTGGAAGTAATCTTTGTCTTGAACTCTGGAATTTTCCTGGTCATGCACCTTCAGAGCAGAGACAGATGAGGCTGTTTTGTAGGTGTTACTGCAGGGAGAAGAACTGGCTTTTAACCACAAAGAGATATACCAATGCATCAAGAGACATTTCAGTGCTTTATTTGCAAACACTGGGGTGTCCTCAACATAAGCAGGGCATGGAGCTGTTGGAGCAAGTCCAGAGGAGGGCCATGGGGATGATAAGGGGACTGCAGCACCTCCCGTTTGAAGACAGGCTGAGAACATTGGGGCTGATGAGCCTGGAGAAGAGAAGCTGTGTGGAGACCTCAGGGCAGCTTCCAGTATCTGAAAGGGACCAATAAGGATGCTGGAGAGGGACTCTTAATCAGGGACTGTAGTGATGAACAAGGGGAAATGGTTTCAAACTGAAACAGGGGAAGTTCAGGTTAGATTTAGGAAAGAAGTTTTTTACTGTTAGGATGGTGAGGCACTGGGAAGAGTTGCCCAAAGAAGTGGTAAGTGCTCCGTCCCTGGCAGTGTTCAAGGCCAGGTTGGACAGAGCCTTGGGCGACATGGTCTAATGTGGGGTGTCCCTGCCCATGGCAGGGTGTTGGAACTAGATGATCTTGAGGTCCTTTCTAACCTAAACCTTTCTATGATACTATAATTCTATGATATTACAGCATTGCTGCTCGCACTCAAAGGTGGAAGTCAAAGTAACATCTGACCCACTTCAGTTGTTGTTGTGTTTATAAGGGTGTAGCCAAACCATTTTGAATTTGGCTTTGAGCATGCGACATTACTGTACATGCTCCCAAATTAAGCAAAGGATAGGCAGTAAGTCCTAAATAATGTATTCAGATTTGCAGTAGTTTTTATGAGTTACAGAGTGTGCCAGACACTAATTAAATGTTGGCCAGTTTCTGATTTAAATACTGAAAGTGCTCTCAGAGATGTTTGGGCTACAAATGAGGTGATAATGTTTGATCTCAGCTGGAAAGTTTGAAGAGCAGAAATTAAATTGAATACAAGGTTAGAGCAGCAGCCTTTAGTAAAGGACACAAATTATGTTGGTTTACTCTTGTTTAAAATCCTGTGTGGGGTATGGGAAGAGGAGTGCTTTGGAGGTTAGAGACTCCAGTGGGCTGAGGGGGAAATTTCCATCCAGTAATTGTTGAGGTTTGAGTGCTCTAAACTATATCCAAATTGACTTGTAACTACATGGTACGATTTATTTCACTGTTTTTTCCTGTAAAATTATTAACACTGTTAATTGTTAGTGTTTTCTGGGAGACATCAATGCTGTTGTTCTTGTGTCTTCTAACTCCATTTATGATAGCTGTCATTCTATTAAAAGAGCTTCGCTGCTCTAAGAATTACACATTTTTGTTTGAATTTCAGCTGTTGTCTCTTTTAATGTATCTCCATGCACAACTTGTTTGCTGAAGTCTTCATTTCTTTCCACAAAAATAATTTAATGATTTATTTCCCAGTTTTAGTGTTTTATGCACAATACTGAAACATTCCTTTATTTCATTTCTTGCCTTCTTCTGGAAGAGCAGTTAAGTAAAGGTATGTCTTACCTTTTGAACGTTAACAATCTATACAGATTTTGCTGAAAATTTAAAGGATGACATTTTCTTGAATATTTATTAAAGAACTCGTTGACATTTCTGCTGCTTCACATAGACAAACCTGGATGTATTTAATTATAAATACTTCCTGGGTGGAAGAGAATAGGTGATAATTCCTAGTTTCTGCTCCACTAGGATGCTTTTTCCCTGTGTTATTAAATTAAAAGTTTGGCAATTGATCACAAATTTACAACGACATATCCTAGAGTAAGGACAGTCGAAATATTTTCTCATTGCAGGTTAAATTAATTCCTTCCAGTTCCAACTGTATAAAGCCAGAGGAAAGATGTCATTTGCCAGCAGGGAAGCCAGGCCAGAAAAGGGAGCAATTACAGGGATGTGCGGCCACTCTGAATGACAGGGTAATTATGAAGGCTTTGCAGAATGTGTGAATGTGTAACACTGGACCCCTTGGGCAGTGATAGTCAATTCCTGCTCTGGATGAATCTGGTGTTAAATTTCCATTGATTCCAGCGTGATCACAATGAGGTCGATGCTGAGCTCTTTTGTATGATCCACCCACTGAGGAATGAATAAAACCAGCGTTCATTTGTTCAGTGTCATGATAGGAAAGGAAAGGTTTTCTAACTGCAACATCCAGGCAAACATGGCTCTACATTTAGCTTCCCAAATTACTCATTGGAATGACTTCTTCTTTTTCTGCCCAAATTACGCGCCAGTGCTGTTATCAGATGAAAATTGGCAGTTGTCTCATCTGTTGTACATAGACTGTGATATTCCTCAGATAGATCTGCTTTAGTATACACTTCTTTAAATGTTAGCAACCTTAAAAGCAATACCTGCAGTTCCCTGTAGTTGTCCATGTGTTAAAAGCTATTTTGATGAAGGACACCGAAAAAAAGAATTCTTCTGTGTTCATCATCCTTTTCCTAATTTTTGAGCTATGTTGTTAGCAATGCAGGATGATGCATAAGCAGTAAATACTGTTTTGTGCCTCAGATCTAGACAGCTGGTTCCCCAGGTTTTGTGCAGAACTGGTTTACAACCTGTTTGCTTGGCATAGAGCAGTTCCCTGCTAAATTATTCATTTTGTTCTGTGGCCAACAGACTGGATGCTTGTGACATGTCAAGTGAAATTCAATCACTACATCTGATGTAAACAAACTCTCAAGACTTGTCTCTTTGAAGGGATAGAGCTTTTATAATGTGATCATCTTCTCCCAGTCTGTTCTTCTCACTCCCATTAATAAAGTGAAGGCAAGATCCTTGTCAGTTAAAGGTAGTGCAGTCCCTGCCCTTAGGCCAGCTTGGATCAGGTTGGGGTGAGAATGAGCAGGAATCAGAAAAGAAGGGAGTTTTCTCACAAAAATCCACACCAGAAACCACTGAAGTCAAAGAGGTCTCTGAACGCCAGTGGGCTGGAGCTCACATGGATCCTTTTCAACAGATAGTGGGGCAGAAAATTCATTTGTGGACATGAGCATCATTTGGGTTTTCTTAGTAAAACCTGTTTTGTTTGGGGACAGTCACATGGATTCTGGAGTGTGACTTTGGATTTTTGAGTTTTCAAGCTGCTGGCACTCAACACAAACCAAATCAGTTGCCTCTGTGTGGTAGACTGATTTATTTTTCTTTTTAGCTTTTCAGCCAGGGGCTAGAGGATAGGGCAGAATGTAAAAGACAGATGTATTCCTGTTGTGCCTGCTGCAGGAAGGAATGATTAGTTTTTTAAAAAATGGCAGAATGGTAGTGTTAAATGTAAACCTTGAGATTTAGATCTCCTCGAGTTTTAAATGTGGTGTGGAAGACACATGTATCATTTTTTCTACAATGCAGCAAAAACTCATAGCACAAAAGAGAATGTATTTTTTTTGTTGTTGTTGTTGTTCTTCTAAAACTGAGGAAAAAAACATCATTTGTTTTGGTCACTTCCTCAGGAAAGGCTTGAAGTGTTTTTAGTACAAAAAATACAGAAAATTGTCATCACAGACAAACTAGAAATGCCACTAGTGAAAAATAAATACCTCTTTAAGCACATCATATCTGGCAATATAAAGTGCTTCAAAGGAAAATAAAAAAACAAACTTGCTTTAATTATAGGCAATATGTCTGCATAACACTCCTGAGTGTGTTCGGGGCGGGGGGGGGGGGGGGGGGGGGTGCTTCTTCCCTTTATCTGAAGGAGGAATGAAAACTTGTCACCATTTTCCTGAGCCTGACTGTGACAACCCATATCGCAGGTCAGACGATGGAGGAGGATCTGTAGGAAATACTGTGGCTCACAGATCTGTTCCCTTTGCAGGCACTCCTTGGAGATCAAGAGCTGGCCCAGAAGCATGCACCCCTTGTTGCCATGCAACAGGCAGACAGAACCTCAGGTACCAGACACAGCTCATCCATCATTTCATGGTTTTTCAATATCCTTTCAAATGTGGCTACCAGAGCTGCACACAGACTTCCAGTCTGCCTCAGCCGTGCTGTAAAATAACTTTCTTACTCCTACTTACTAGTCCCACTCACATACACTTAAAGCATGCTGTTAGCATTTTATCCTACCACACCTCATCAGTTCATGTCTTAGTTTCAGATTATGTCAGTGCTGTTCTGTCTCTATTCATAATAATGCAACAAGGTCTCCTCATGTGAATTTAACAGCATATTGGTCCTAACACTGGACTTATGTCTCTGCTAAGACAAAGAAGACTCTCAGAGAAGGGAAAGTGTCATGGCTGTGAAAAGATATCTACTGATCCAAATCTCTTCTTTTCTAAGTAAGCATTTCCTATGGGAAGCTGTGGCTCCAGCTGCTTATGGATTCAGTGTGTTATATCTGTGAAGCAGCACTAGGAATATGTTTTAGGGCTTTTTCCCAACTGATATGATAAAGACCAGGTTTTAACATCTTGATCTAATTTCCCCTTGTATCGGTAATATGAGTGGCTATTATTGAAAAGAACTAGGTCTTTCTTTATGTTGTTATAAACTGTATAAAGATGTTCAGAGCATGTGATAAATGAGAGTTATGCTTATCTGTGTGTGAGAGAACATGTCTGTTCTTGGGTCTCAAAACGCTGCCTATTTTTAGACTGCATTGATAGTACATAAGTATTTTCAGTTCTTCAATGCAAAACATTTCCTTTGATATTCTATAGTGAGTGCTTATTTATGCAGCAAAATGCATAACATTATACAATATCAAGCTATAAAAGTGTATGTAGGGCTGCTGCTATAATCTCCAGTTGCATGAATGTATTTTGTCTAGCTACGTGCAAAAATGCAAAGCCTGTGCCAAGCAGAAGGTTTTTGAAAAGGTCACATAGTCATAGCCCATTGGATGAAACGACCAGCAAGTTTAAGAAGAAATCAAACCACAAGCACTCTTAATTGCATGGCAGTAAAATTCAACTCTTCTAGTGCTGGTTACATTATCTTATAAACACTTTTACTTTATCTGAAGCTATAGAAGAAATCCATTAGAAGCATAACCTGAAAGGGACGTGAAGAGGTCATCTTTCATTTCCCTGCCTTAAGGCTACGTGGGCTGAAAAACTTCACACAGTGTATTGTTTCAAAAGTTGTCTGAGCATGCATGACTGCCAGGGGAAGAGTTAAGATTATGTACTATAAGTTTCCCACTTTCAGATGTCAAAATACATAACTTGAGCAGGGTCATGTGATCATGTAAGTAAGAAAAAGAAACTGAGAGGAGGCACATTTTGGAAATAAATTGGAACTGGAAAACATTGTGATAAATGCTTGTGAGTCAATACTTGTCAACATGTTATTTGTGCACATTGTTATTTCATGATTCAGCTATCCATGAATAAAACTCCATCTAAAGCTAGTGGTTATTCTCCTGCACTTTCCATAATCAAAGACTGCTGCAATTAAGTTAGTGCAGAATTAGTAATGTATGCTGGCTGGTTTAGTTCTCACTTCTGTTCAATCTGCACCAGTAGAGTCTAGGGAACACAAACAGTAGTTGAGTCAGAGTACCTGTAATTATCACTGCAATTTATTGAACTGACCTTGCCAGAGAAAAAATTGAGCAAAAGTTCTCTTGTTAATTAGTATTCTCAAATGCTCTTGCAACTTGTGTGTATAGTATGGAGGCAGACCAGATAAAGCAAAGGCAGGACCCAAGAGGTGCACTAAGGGTGGTAAATGATGGATGGAGTACTTGCAGCAGTTTGGGCATTGCATTTTTGCATGTGCTAATCTGTGGAATGCCAGTGTCTTAAGAAAAATTGTTAAAATGTTCTAAAGAGCTTAATTAATGATGGCAATTAAAAAGGAATTGTTTCTTCATTAAGGTTTGCAAGTGAAGGTTCTGCTCTAGAGGCAAGGAACTTGTGGAGTATTCTTGTTTGAGATGGTTGATACTGGAATAGAGCAGATTCCCTTAATTGCCACCGGTTTGCAGATTACAGCTCAGATATGAAAGCAGCATCTGCGGTAGTACCTGTCCTTCTATGGGAAGCAAACTTCCATCTCTTTGGGCCTTAGCTAACACAGCTAAACATAGAGGGACAAAAGCTTCATAAAGCAAGAGAAGAAAGGGTCACCACATTGTGTTTCTGACCTGCTGTTCAGTTTCTGTTCTGCTTGCAGAGTTGCTTAGCTATGCATGGCTGTTATGCAGGACAGTTTGCAAGGCACTGTGTTGAAAAACTGTGAAATCAAGTTGCTGATAATCCTGGGGATGTTTGGAAATGCCAAAGATTCAAAGGATCTTCAAGTATCAGAAAATATGGACTGATGCAATTTATTTATATTTTTATTGTCATTTCTAATAATTCCAGTGTGTTCAGTAGTTTAATTTCTGGGGCCATAGGACGATGAGTTGGGCTGTAGGTGAGGCAAGTGCTAGTGGTTTGGCTGGATCCGGAAAGAAGGAAAAGGAAAAGCATTTATTTAATCCTTTAAACCAAAGCCAATGGCAACCACTGATTTCATCAGGAAATTACTGGTACTGTCAGGAGGAGCTCTTGGGACCTTCCTTCCCAAAACCAGCTTTGCTTTAGAAGCAAATAATGCATATGATGGGGATATCCTTTCATCAGTGTGTAATTTCATTTCACAAAGTTTCGTGTATTTCATTTCCTGCTCTTCCTTCATTCATTCTGAGTGGAGAACACTGAATGACTATCCCTGCTTCTCCGTACTGCAGTCGTGCCTCCTTTGCCTGACTAGGAGGGAGGTAAGATCACTTGAGCCCTGCCTGTTGCTGTCTGGGGCAGAATTGAGGCAAGGAGCTGCCCAGGTGGATGCTGAAGCTGGTTGATGCTTGCAGCAGTCTCCCTCTTGGCAGAGATTTCTAGTGCTTTGTCAAACTGTCTGGCTGCATCAGTTAATTGCTTGTTATAAAGTCCTATCAGAGTGCTTAAAGTTTGCCATGCACTTGTTAATTTGATTCTTTAAATAGTTTAGGAGTCCTCAGTTGTGCTGTGGTAACACAAAAGCAATGTCACAATGTACCTGCAACATGCCTACCAAAGGCAAGGGTAATTTGTGTTGCCACCACTATTGATTCTGTGTGTGACAGTTAGACTTGAAAGATAAAGAGGAAATTAAGCATAACAGAGTGATAATAGAATGATCAATGCTGCTTGCTGCAGACTTTGCATGTGCATTGACAAGGAAGTTGTTTTGCCAATGCTAGCCACAGACGTGTAAATGAGGTGATAAGTCTTATCTGAAATACAAAGCTAAATAGAAGTGGCTAGTATGATAGAATTAACATTGGTGCTTTAGTAACAAAGTGAGAAAAATAAGAAAGACGAGATGGTGTCCTAGACTTTCAGGAAAGCACAGATGGTTCTGGTAGCTGTCACAAAATTAGTTTTTCTCAGTATTTGAATCATGGTTCTGTTTTCTTTCATAAACATTGACTGTGAAGAAGGAATTAGCGAGGAAGTCATTTTCCTCTGGCACTTGAGTAACCTGGCTTGTGAACCAGAAACCTGTTGTCATAAAAGCTCTATCTTGTTATTAAAAGACTGCTTTCAGTGGCAGTAAAGACATCAGTTTGGGAGAAAATTTTCCTTTTCAGTGGGATATTCTGTAGAAGGAGCCTTCATTCAGTACCAGAATTTGTGCTGAGTGTCATGGGCCTCAGATTCATATACTATCAAGTCTTTTGGTCACCAGAATGTTCATGAAATACTGCTCTCGGGAGGAATACCTTTGTGCCTTGCCTTGGGAATCCTCTGCAGTCAATGGTATTGGTTTCTGTAGCAGGCAAGTTTGCAAAACTATCTCCCATCCTTCCATGTATATGAGAGTTTTAGTGTCACTCCAGCTAAGCTATTTTCAGCATTCTGACTTGCTGCAAAGACTAAGGGATGGATTTCCACATCCTGGCTTTTCTTTTTTTTTTCACAGCCATTGATGTACTTATTCACAGCATCTAATCCACTCTCTGAAATGTTCGTAGCTATTTTCTTTAATAACATCAGATGATGAACTCGATAATGGGATTGCCTTATCCCAATCACAGCTTTAAAATATCTTGTGGTGACAAAATTTCATTATTTTAATCTTCTATTTTCCACTATATGAACTCTTTCAATTCACTGTGGCTTTTCTACAAAATTACATTACCTACCAGTGGCTTGTATTAAATATTTTTTTAATATCCTCCAATATTCAGTATCTCTTAATATACGATTTTGTTCTAAAATTGCTTTTCCACATAGTAAACTTTTATTTCTTGTCATTACTGTCCATTCAAATGCAGTTCCATTTACCTTTGTTTTTCGTTTAATGTTAACCTCAGGTTAAAGCCATTCACACATCAGTCACCACTTAGCTTTAAATCTGTGTAGATACATTTTATAGAAGTTTTAATTAATTTAATAGAAAGCCATAGTGAATCATAGCAGTCTTCTAACCCAGAGTGACTGCAGCAGCCTGACCACTACCTGAGCAATTCTATTAATGGGTTAGATGATGACAATTACATCATCATTGTTGGTGCTCTGAAATTTGCAGTCTTTGTCAAAACAGGATTTTTTGAAGCAAACGGGAAAGAATTTATGTTTGGGGAACCATTTGAATATGGAGGCCAATCGCCAGAATCCAACAGGTTTCAGAGATCATTGGAGTTTCAAAAGCCTTGGATAAGTAGGAATTTTTCAGAGTGCACTACAGTGAATTGGGCATTCAGGTAGTTTGAAATAAAGTCTCTTTTCTTTACCTGGTTAGTAAAGTCCATTGTTCTGAGTTTATGGTTCAGGTTGCTCTCTGATGTTTAAAACGACATTTCCCAATGTCTCCTGACAAATTTAATGTAATTTTAGACCCTTTCGTTCTTAAATGCTGAAATTGCAATGAGATTAGGAAGCAGAGTGATTACAATGAGTTTCCATTGCTAAAAAAGAAAGGTATTAGTAGATAATTCAGACTCAAAAGAGAAAAAAATTAGATGACTAGAAGGCTGAAAGCAATCCATATTGAGAGACTACTTGCTGTGCAGAGCAATCATGGAGCATGGACTCCATCTTCTTCAGGCTGCAGTTCCCTTTGCTTTCTGATGATATGCCAGATGTAACATGAATGTCTCCCAGGTCAAGTGTTGCTTGATTAAAATGAGTTAGAGAAAAGAAATGTGGTGAGGGCTTGCCATGTGCTGCTCTGTGCACCTCACCCTGCCTGCCAGGCAAGCAAGGAGCAGAGCTATTATTCAGATAGCAATGATGTGTGATTTAGGTTTTTCAGGTCTCTGCCTTTTATACTCTCATAATAGAAATCATTAAGGACCCAATGAAATATCCCATTTATCACAGTAAATTTAGATGACTGGTGACATTAAGTGCTGTTATGGGTCTGGGTCATGATTCCTGCCAAGCAGAATCCTGTTCTTGCTGAGTGACTATGCATTAACTCAAATAGCTAGCTTACTATCTGTCATAGCTGTTGAATAAGGCCCAGTTTTTCTAGCAACAGGGTGAGCAGGAAAGTGACCAAGGGAAGTGCTGGCCTCTTGCATCTGAGCATGAATTCGGGATCAAGTCTTCATGCTTTTGCTTGGGTAAATCAAAAGTGATTAAGATAATTCAGCTTTTCCAAATTAGACTTTTCTGCACACAGGCTGAGGCCAGCTCCTATTTATTCACATTACCTATGTGCCTAAGAAGAGGAAGGCATCTCTGGAGCTACACAGTGATGAGGTTACAAGGAAATTACTCTTCTAACTAAAAACATGCAGAATTATCACATACCATTAAGTGATTTTCTCTTCTGTCACACAGTTTATGTCCAATCTGTTGTGGCAGTCTTGCTCTGGAATTCTAATGAATCTCAGCCTTTGACTTCTATCCTCTCCAGACAGGTTTTTAGCTTGACAGCCAAAAATCAGGTAGCTTACAGCATAAATTCGCTAGCTTGCGTTCCAAGCATTGGCTTTACAAAAGAATTTTACAAAGTCTTTAATCATTTAAAATTATTCATATTTATTGACAGTTGATACAATGCTTCAGTGTACAGTTTGGCTTGATGTATTTGATAGCTTGAAACTAGCTGCCTTCCAGACTTACAAGTGCTTATCCTGCTGCATGATCCTTGTGTTGATAAGCAGTAGCCTGCTCATCTTCCAGAATGAGGCAGGTCAGTTCCAAATTCTGAGTTTAGTCCTTTTAATCTGGACTCAAATGCATGGATAGAAGTTAATTTGTTTGTCTTGCTGGTAAACCTCAGGCTTCTGTTATTATAAGACTGCTGTTCAGAAATAATAAATTCATGCAGTTTTTTCCACTGAAACACTGACAAGGTATAATTATGCCATGATTTATTTTACCACTTTAAGACCGGAACCTGAGATATTTGCTAACACAAAATTAGAAACCAAGGAGAGTAATCAATCATTCACAAGTCTGGAACTAATTCTTTCTGTGTCCATTTAGTAGCCTGAGTACAGAATAGCCCTGTTATTATGACCTCTGACAAATGCAGAGAATAAAAGCTAGGTTTCTTGATTTCTGATGCCCTTTCACTCTAAGCTTTTTAATGCACCTCAGCCTGGGTAACAGTCGTAAACAGCAGTTCAGCCTTCCTAATACAAAGGATACAAGTTACGATGGGAAATTATGATAATTTGAGACCCCAATTGCCAACCTAAATGGGAGCACTGGATAAGGCATCCTCCAACGCTACCATTTCCTGCCATGTGGATATGGCATATTGGTCAAATCTTCTCCAAAAGCTACCGGTTGTGTAAGATTGTGTTTGGTTTTGGGGGAGGTATGTGTTACTGGTTTTTGCCCATATTTTCCTCGTTCCCAGGCTATGCTAGGCATTCCTGGTGGATAGCTATCCTACTGTGTGTTTTAAGATCCTAAACAGTCGTTACAACTTGGGATGTAAACTTCTTATGGCATTTAACCATATGGAGATCCAGCAATGTTTTCAGGATAAAAAACTGCCCACCCAAGAACTGTTAATATATAGAGAAACAAGCTGATTTGAGAAAGGACAATTTCTATGTTTGTGAAAATACCATCCCTATTTTCAAGCCTAAATTTTCAGGTACCTCTGAATCAGTATGTAGAAAATGATTTTTCATGACTAATTTATGTTTAGTAAGAAGATCATAAAATTCTCCAGATTCTGCATTCTTTTAATTTCCATCTGTCTCAGGGCATAACTCTGCCTTGTGTGCTTAGTTAACAAAACACTTTGCTACATCTCTTCATAATTCTTGACATCAATAGTCAATTCCTCAGCTTCTTTATTCAAGTGAATGGTAAGCGTAGAATATAAAAGACAATGGAATCAATATCAACCAAAAATGATTATTTAGTGAAAATTTAAGTAACGGAGCAGGCAGGAAGCCAAACCTGAATCACAGAATGCCAGCTCCTGAAATGTAATGGATATTTCCTTAGATTTCCCACAAGTCACTGCAAATACAGTATTTTGGGAATACATCTGTGAATGTGAATAAGAATTTCCCACTGTGTGTTTTTTGACATATATGTGGAAGGACCTAGGCCCTACCTGTCAATTATTGGCATTTTGCATATTATGTGCATTTTGGTCAAAACACCCTGGAAATGGTGCTGTGTCTACCTTTGATTTCAGAGTGGAATTCACTGAAATTGGAAGAATGCATGTAAGATTGAACACATCTTCCACCTTGGGATTTTGGGTCTGTTAGGAAAGTTATTTTCCAGTGGGAGAAAAAAACCACCAACTCTGCCATTTTATTCAAGCTACAGGAGCTGTTAATCCTCCAAAATGGCTGTTTGCAAACAGTGACATCTGCTAAGTTCTTCCTCTTGGCTTTTTTCATCTGGCCTGCACAGAACATGGGTATAGATGTGCTCATCCCTTGTTCTTTTACAGATGCTGCTTTGGCAAGTGTCACTGTGGCAACGTCCATCAAAAATGTCTACTCAAGAGAAACATTTGCCAGGTCTGCCTGCCAGCACGAGCTGAATTATCTCTCTGAGGATAAAATATAGTTTGTCCTTGCCTCTCCCTCTCAAATATAATCATTAGGGAGCCATAGAAGAGCTGATAACTAGCCAGGAGTGACTTGCAGCAGATGGTAAATATTGTAACACTGATAACAGTTAATTTTTAACTGCAAGATCTGAAACTGTAGAAATTTTATTCATTTCTGAGAAGAGGCTAGTCTAATTTTAAGGGACTGGATAGAGGAACTTGTGGGAATGGAACAAGTCAGTAAGTGAATATATGATCTGATTGATAAACATTCCATACTAGCTGCTAGCCTGGAGTCTTATGAGTTTAAAGCTAGCTCACACTCCCACATTTAGCAATGCTTAACGCAAGACCTGGCTGAAACTGTGGATCAGTAAGAGGGCTTCTGTAGGTGTACTGAACACTGATTTGGTTCATATTTCTTGAGAAGAGGTACAAGGCAACATTAAATCAGGTTCTGTAAGTGGGGTACATAGGAGATTGGGAGCAAAGCAAAACCTAGGAAAAGAAGAGCTTTTAATCTTCTTGTAATTTGCCTAATTGAGGTGAATGTTCCATGTACTTTATTTCTGGTAAGTAGTCTTAACATTTTTCTCCTGCAAGTTACCACAATCTATGTCTTGTCAATCTATGCTGAATTTCAGTCTCAAAGAATAGCCAACTGTGCACTGCAAGGCTGACAAGAAATATTAATTCAGGAAGTCTAAGTTGGTTATTTTATTTTCCAGAATAGTTCAACTGAACGGGATGCACTGAGCAGACCTCACAACCCAGCCCTGCTGCTTCCAATTTCTTAGCAGATCGTTGCATCCACATCAGAGCATCCTTGAAGGCAAAAAGTGCCCAATGCCAACTGCTGGGTCCAGACCTTGCCACAGGAAAGGTCTGACCCTGGAGCAGGTGAGCAGGAGCTTCCTTTCCAGCTGTCAGAGAGCTGCTCCTTCTGAGGTGCCTTTGATCCCGAGGAGAGGCATGAACTGATGCATTACCGTTAAGAGAACTAATTTCGGCAGCTGCATCTGTTTAATTTGGTCTCTCAGCAGAACATGACTGTAAGAGGGAGCCTGGAGGGAAGTAAGAGATCACTCAGGTATGAATTGCAAATGTTTAAAAGGTTCACTCACCCGTGGATATCCTCCCAGGAGCTGCAGTATTTGTGCAACTGCTATTCCAGTTCAATTTACACTTGGATGGGAAGATTCTTCTAGTTCAGGAGATCACTTAATAGAAGTGTACAAGAGATCTACCTAATATGTGACATTTCTGTGTCATGCACCATGATACTAGATATTTTATAGAGCTACTGAAGATATCTGGACATTTCAAAGGCTATTTTAGAGCATTTTCATAATTTTCTGCATAAGTTGAGCACTAAATTCCTGGATATTTTTATTGATAGCTGTCAAAGGTCCTTTAAATACTAAAACTCTCTTTAAAATGTCTTTAAAATGTAAAAAAAGCCTTAAGCCACCTTTGAAAATCTTAAGTATTGTGTAGGAGGCATATCCATTGATTTCTGTTTATGTCTTATGTTACCAAGAACTGTGTCGTTGTTATCTTTTACCTGTTTGTCAGAGTCCTGATTGATTGCCACTGATATTTCCAATGCAGAACTTGGTGAGAGATGTTGCTAAAAGTGTAATAGTTAAATCTAAAAGACAAACCTAATGCAGAACAGTATTAGGAGGTTGACTCTAAATTCACCATCTTTCTCATATGAACAGTTAACATTATTTAAATGTCATGCTGAATGAAAACTCATCTATCTTTTGAAGAATGTGACATTGCTGCCTAGTCAAGGATAACCTGGATATAAACTTTTCCATCAATATGATGACAGTACATTGTTTTGACATTTAGAAACAGAGATCTAAAAGCTAAGACTTGGATACGCAGCTGCTTTGGATTCAATTTACAGACCATCATGGAAACACAAGAAGAGGCACTGCTTATAACCTCTAATAATTTAATTTCAGGCTTTGCATCCAAAACTCTAGTTTTTATTGTTTTCTGAGAATAATTGAAGGTTGGCAGCACTCACAGTTCTGTGAAAGCAACAGTCACTTGTAGTAAGGGACTTTTGGTAGAACACGATGCGTCAAACTGATATCCTTATTCTCTTAGAATGTGTCCTACAGCTGATAAGTCTGTGATGGGAACTTAAATATGCTTTATATTGTGTATTCCTGTTAAAGTAAATGTTGATTCTGCCAATAGTTTTCTTTAAGACGTTTTTCACGGCATTTTGTTTCTCAGTGATTTGCTGAATACCTCTTCAAACTTAGCAGCAACCTGACGTGTCAACCTTTGTGTCAACTCTGACCAGCAGTGCAATAAGAGTTGCCTGATTCATAGAAAAATTCATTATTACTAGTGCTAAGCTGTCAAAAACATGAACAACACTTTTCCCTTCCCGATCCGTCATGTTTTGTAACACAGTTATTGGAAGCTGCATTCCTCTGGGCAGGTAGATGGGGAAGTATTGCGGTTGAGAAAAACTTTGTCTTACCAATTCAGAGAGGGAGAAGTCAGCTTTTGGGAACCTGCATGCTGTGAATTCTTTTTCCTGAAAAAGAAACAAAGCATTTTGTCCTACTTTTCCAGAGATTAGCTTTTGTTTAATCTTCCAGTCTTCTGGCATTCTGAATCACTGACTACTCTAATAATATGCTAGTTAATCCTTATGAAACATGTAGTGATAGTTCAGTCTAAGAAATAATTCATGTTTTACTGCTACCAGATAAAAGCTTATGTTAAAATTTGTGCTGTTACAGGGAAAAGAAAAAGAAATGTGTGGAGGGGGTTTGTCTCCTCAATTTTATGTTTTGGGTTTTTTTCAGTGAACTTCCTAATCACAGCGTTCTAGGTTTTTCAGGCATCCTCAGTGTTAGATAGCCAGTCCTTACTGGGTTTCATTTTATATTCTCCTGTAGCAGACCAAAGTTCCACCCTTCCACTTCATCAGTAAACAAGTAAGAAATGGAAACATGTTAATTACAGGTGGTGTTTATGTTGAAAGATCTGTTCTAGCTTCACATAAATCAACAATTTTAATTGTCTTGGGACAAAAACCAGCTGTATAGTAAAAAACAACCAACCAAAAATCTATAAATAGAAAAAAATTGCAAAATATCACTACTTCTTTTTGTTGATTTGAGGAAGATGCTTTTTGAAGACAGTTTGTGACAAAAAGGGCATATCAGCAATTTCTCTTAAAGGCATTTCACCAGTATTATGGTAGTTCAAGAAACATGTATTCCTGTGCTGCTTCATGCTTGGTATGTGGTACTGAAGCAGCTGAGTGGCTTTTCCAATACAGTAATATGTAAAGAGCAGAGAATTAGAGAGTTGGGTCAGGACTGAGCTTTATAACCTTAAGTCAGATGTCAGCTTTGGCCTTTAGCTGGAATTTGTGGAAATCTTGTATGATGCTCTGCCAGAGTTTGACTTTTCACTTGTTGTCAATAATGTGATTAATGATTTTGCAATGTTCTTGAAGTGGGAAAAATCTACTTGTTAAATAGTACTAATGAACACAACACTTCTACTGTTAACCTCACTGCATATTTACTGTTGTCAGGAGGGAGGGGAAGTGATCACATTGTTTTGTTGGGTGCTTGCCACATAAAATGCGGCCTTGACAATGCTTCACAGGCAAGTCAGGGCAATAGTGAAAATCAGTGAGACCTGATGATGACAAGCATTAGGGCTACAATTAAAGCCATATTTCAAAAGTGGTTTTTTGGCTATGAGACAACTCTCCTAAACTGTATGTGTTCCAGCCCAGCTCCCTGTGCATGTTAAGACTTGCCTTCTTAACCTTGTCCACTGGGCTTCATTTTTCTCTTTTTAATTTGCCTCCTTCAGCACTTCCCACTGGCTCTCTTACTAGCACATCCTGCTGAGACGTTTAAAAATAGATGGCTGAAAATAAGAACATTACATAAAAATGTGAAGCTATGAAGACACATGGAAAATGTTCATAATAAATCATTCTCCTTCCTTTACCTTTTGCATCGACTGTGAACTATTTGAGCAGACATCTTAATTCTTTCTACAGGTAATACACTCAGTTTGTGTGTCCAGTGTTGCTGGACTTCTAGATAATTAGTGATAGGTAATCATTTTAGTGGCTTAACGTGAAGAGAAAGTCTATAGGCCAGACCAGATGACCAAAATCATGTTTTGGGGGGCTGCCAGTTCAATGGAACCATATTTATATGTGCCTGTCAATGTAACATGGTACAGTAATAACAACTGTGTTCAAGAGTAATTAAGAGGTTTATGCTGTACTTAAAATAGCATTGGATATCACACTACTCAGCATAAAAACAAGCCATTGTCAAAAATAAATTTAATGTAATACAACACAATGAACTGAAGTCTTTTAAACACGGCATTTAATCTTTTGCCAGTGTAAAGATATGAGCTCATTTTCAATATTCCCTAATTTCCTATTGCTTTTACATTACTAACTTGAATTATCTTTTGGTTTTGTGGTTAGGTTTTTTAATCTTGTTTACTTCTGTTTAATTTCAGCAGAGATTTATCTGCAGAGAAGAAGGCTGACGTCTAAAGATCAATTCATTTTGTTATGTTTCCTTCCACCTACCTTTTCAAGTTTCAGAGGGTTCGGAGTAATTTGTTTGCTTTTCTGTATGCTTGCACACACTGCGTTTGCAATTGTAAATGAGAAAATACTAGCCTGATTTTTAATACTTCTGTAATTTGGTTCACTTCCTCTGATATATAAAAAGAAAGAAGTAATTTGTTTCACCAGGAGCTCCCAGGTATTAGTTAGAGCTTCCATTCTGGAAAGGCACACACCGCTAATCAAGTCTATTTAGTTTTTCCAGTGTGAATTCTTTATGAAGGAGGGTCTGTCCTGAGATCTTTCTGTGACTGATGCATCTGAACTGTGAAAGGAGCTGATATAAGGTCTGTGACAAAACCTGCTGCCTTTTCTAATGGGAGCAAAAAAGCCGAATTTCTTAGAGAGTGCATAACACTGCGTTCTTTTGCTGTGCTGTGTCATGGGAAAATTAATGTCTCGTTTTTTCCTTCCTAAGGATATTATCTTCCACATCAAGATACATGTTTGTGTGAGTGCCAGCTACAGCTTTTCCCTTTCTCTTCTGTCTTTTGGTTGCTCGCAGAACTTCACAAAGAGACATAGAACCACACTAAGCAAATAATTTGTTGTTTACTAATCAGGCTTGGGGCTAAAGGCAAGCTGGGATCATTATAAATGCTGAGGAACAGCAGCAGCTTGGGCCTCATGGAAGGTTCAGATGCCTGTGGCTGACTGGTCAGCATGCTGGCAGACAGAAGGAAGATTATCTGCTGTAGGGAATTGAGGCTGGAGGATGTAAGGGGGGTTTCTCTGTCAACTGGTAAAGGTAGAACTAGTTTCTCTTTGTTTTATTTATTGGTTGTGGGGCTTCTTGTATCCCTTCTGAGTGCTGGAGGAAAACGTTGCATACGAGTTCTCTACAAGGCATTTCTGCTGAGGTAAGTTGAGGGGTTTAATTAAGTTAGGACTTAAACGTACTAAAAGTAGAGGAAAAGAAGGCGTGAAGTCCAGTATGCTGGGATCTGCCATTGCCACTGTCTTTGTAGCTCACTAGTAGGAACCCTGGGCTGAGCAATCTGCCTGATGACACTTGTATAGTTGTTTGACTGGTTACTGTATTCTGGGGTCAAATCATGCTTTTGGCAATGAGGTGTTCTGCTGAACTGTGTCAATCTGTCCATTATGAATTAACCCCTGCATGTACAGCTAAAGGCACACATCAGAGGCAGTTGGTTTTCTTTGCGTTGCTTGTAATATATGGAATAATCATACCTGACTCTGAGTACTCATGCTGACTCCTTAAATCTTCTTTTGCCGTTTTTCTTAACACTAGAATACATTCCTGCCTTCTGGGTAAACCTAAATAAAACTTAATTTTCTATCGTCTTGCCTTCATGCTAAGCTGCCCAAGATATTTTACTTTTAATTTCACAGTTCTCAGAACCTCAGGGCAATGCAGCACCTGTAAAGTCTCAAGCCTCTATGTCTGTATTATGTCTGGTAGTAAATTATGTCTATAGTTAGGAATGAGTGTCATGGTCTGCTGAGCTTAGAAATGTGCTCAGTGTTATGTGGGTTTCTGTAACTTTGTCATGCAAAGTATCTCACAGATGTGGTTTTGCTTTCATTACTTCTGGTGGGAACAAGGCTCAGGTAAAAGTTGATTAGAGAAGGGGATACGTGAAGACAAAATCATTACAAAGACCTCTACGTGACTGGGGGCAGGCAGGGTAAATCTGAGCGTTTAGAATATGAAAGGATGGGAACTGAGGAAGGAACTAGAAAAGCTCAAGTTGTATTTGTTACAGAAGTCCCTCTGAGTCAGCTGGAAATTAGTGTAACAAGGAGCTTAGTCTGCAGAAGGAATCTGACAGTTGTCATTGAGTTGTACAAGATGCATACTTGAAAGCAGGGGAGGGAAGAAGAGGGGCACTGAGGAGGAGTGTGCAGCAGCTAAAGGCAGCTGTAAAAATCACTGCCATACTGTGTTACCTAAGGCTAGAATAGCATCTTCAATGTCTGCATCCATGGCTGGATCACCTGTATACCTTGTGTATGTTCTGGAGCAACCATCTATTGGGCAGCAGTGCAGGAAGACAGCAGGAATACCCCATGCTTCGTTTCCCCCTAGAGAGGAAGAGAGGCCTGGCTGCAGGAAGGAGGGGGGTCCTGCAGCACCATTGGTCTGAAGAAAGCAGCAGTGTTAGCCCTGTTATCTCATCTCGCCTCAGAGGGCAGGAAGCATGGAAGGTGGCAACCATAAAAAGCCATGAGCAGCATTCTGGTGATGTGTTTAATATATAGGAATAGACAGTTTTTTGTTGTTTTTTTTTTTTTTATAGCATAGTGGTAAATAAATAAAGGATGTAAGTACATTCTCCCTGGACAACTTCCAGCTCTGCAAGAAGAGGACCCATCTATCTAAACACTGAGTTAGCTGCTCGTTTACCTTGCAGAGTAGTGCAGGTACCACTAGATGGCTGTCAGACTGAAGGTGTGCGTGAGAGCCTTTGGAAGAGCACCCAGGGTAAACCAGGATTCAACGCAGGGCCTTTACAAGGTGCTTTTGAGGGGGGGGGGGTCTTACCTATCAGAAAGTTCTGGGCAAGGTGGGAGACTTGGTCATGCTGAATTGGCATTGTATGATGCGAATCATCGCTGATAATTGTAAATGGACTGATGTTTTAGCTTGGAAAGCAACAGGTAACGGTAGGACAGGGGGGCTTTAAACTAAAAGGAGGTAGATTTAGATCAAATATAAGGCAGAAGCTCTTCCCTGTGAGGGTGCTGAGGCGCTGGCACAGGGTGCCCAGAGAAGCTGTGGCTGCCCCATCCCTGGCAGTGCTCAAGGCCAGGTTGGACACAGGGGCTTGGAGCAAGCTGCTCCAGTGGAAGGGGTCCCTGCCCATGGCAGGGGTTGGAACTGGATGAGCTTTGAGGTCCCTTCCAACCCAAACCATTCTGCAGTTTTGAGGCACAATGCTCCTTGTCTGCTGGGGGATTTAGGCTGGAGGCATCTCTATGAGCTACCAGTATCAGGTTAATTAAACCCTGATTTGATAGTTATATGTTGAAGACGCAGAGATCCCAGAATCAAAAGAGCTGAATCACTGGAGCATTTTCCTCTTTTCAGCTTAGTGTTATAATTTGTATATCAGCATTAGAAGTGTATCTTAAAGATGCCCTGTGTTAATACAAAATATTTCTCACAAGGCAGTAACAAAATAGAGATGTTTAAGAAGGGACTCGCACAGTGACTTGACTTTGGGAGTGCTCTTTGGCACCTAGTCTTAGGCTCAGATCTGTCTGGAGCAGAGCTGGTGGAGCACAGCCGCTGAAGAGTTAGCACATCATCCATCCATTTGTGCTTCACTTTGTTGGTGGACTGGAAGAGTGGGATAACATTCTGAACACTGATGTCTTAATACAGGCTCAAGACCGAAGTGGTGTTCCTGCAGATTCAGTTAAACTCATCAGGGCGTTTGGTGCATATAGGGTCATAGAATAGTTTGGGTTAGAAAGAACCTTAAGATCATCTAGTTCCATTCCCCACATGAGGGGCTGGTAAGATGCTTCTTCAGTGATTTTCTTCAGTCAGTCGAAATACACTGAGGGACTGTGTTGGGAAGGGAGGCCAATGCAGTGTTAGAAGTGCACTTCACTGCTCACATATGTACCTGCAGGTCACAGCTGGGGAGATGTTAGCTTGAAATCTATCTGCCATGGTGCAGTGAATTTACTGATCATCTCAGAGCCTGTGAATAAAAAATGGATTAGCCCATGCAGCACAAAAGGCATGAATGGAGAGAAAGAAAGAAGAAACTGTATCTGTGGCAATCAGTGAGCTGTGGTAATCGGAGTAATTTCTCACACGGAAACCCACAGATTTCCAGAGGGAAAAGCTCCATTAGTACTTGTTCCTCTGGACCTGCTTCCCTGCTATCTCTTGAGGCCTCGTCATGCAAATACAGTTCCTTGGGACAATTTCCATGCATAAGTTTTGGTAGAGTTAAACTTTGTGCAGAGTCCTCAACTTTGAAGCCGCTTGACTTACCCACCACATCTTGGAAGAGAAAAACTTCCAGAATTAATACCAGCTTGATTATTCAGCAGGAAAGCAGTTAGGAGCACTGAGTGCTATTGCTAACTTGTTATGTGCAGGGTGCTCCAAGGCTTTTTGGCTGGTTGATCTTGCTCTCTGAATAAAATGAGAGAATCGCATAAATATTGGCAGTCCTCAGTGCTGCCTTTTAACCAGGGTTGGGTAAAGAGCTGTGACAACTGTCAGCTTTTCTCAAGTGAGCATGCCCTTAAGGAGCAGGTTCAGCACTACATTGTAGTTTTAATTGGAGCGTGTTCACACACAATAACACATTTGCCTAATAATGCTTTACAGATTGGGATGTTCCTTGGCATTAGAGAGTCTTTGGTGGCCCTACTGGAAACGGGATTAATCAAGAACCACATTCCTCTTCCAGTTTCCCACCCAGAATTAGCCACACTGGATGTCTTTGAGGGTCTTATGAAACTCCTTCCCTTTTGGAAATGTGGGTGTTTGGGAGTGTTTGGTGTAGCTGTTTTGGAGAGTGCTTGGAATGGTCATGGCAACATCGTAAGTGTTTTTAGGAAGATCAATGTACATATAAAACTACAGCATACAATGATAGAAGCATAGATAAGCACGGAAATACCAAGGCTTGTGTTTGTGTCTGAGTTTGCAGTTCTTGCCAGCAGGTCACAGGGATCACAGTCCAACAAACCTGGGGAACCTGAAGTGTTGGTTGCCACTGGTGATAAGAGGAAGGTTGATCTTTGTCTTCAGCTTTCTGATTGACTTTTTTACATTTCAGAATCACTTGATGAAGGAAGAGAATGACAGTGAATGCATTGCAGCAATTTAGAAGTGCTTACAGCCTTATTCTTAACTGTGGTAAATTGGATTTAGTGTATGGATTTGAAGAGTGATACTGATTTACACCACATCTATTCTGGTTTTTGTTTTGTTTTTCCGTTCATATCTGAAGCTGAGGTACAGAAGCAGGCAGTGTGAAACATAGAGGTCTTTTCTAATACCAGTCAGAATCTGTGTTACTTCAATGAAATTAAAATATAGTCAAGTATAAAATTTAACTACCTTATCGTAATATTTAGTTGCACTTCTTAGAGTTTTCGGTATACTGGGTGATTCAGTCTCTCTAGACTGTCACAAAGCCAGAGGCACTTAGCAACTCACAACAAGCTACAAAAATAGGCCTTTAATTTGCTGTTACTTCAACAAACAGTGATTAAAGACCTGCAAACCCGTGCTGCTGACATATTTTGCTCTTTGGGGAGATAATCTGAAACTGATTTATCATTTGTTCTGTGTAGTCTTCTTTACAATATTCTTGCTCTTGAAATGCATTTCTGTGGGTTTTGTTTGTTGGTTTTGTGTAATAACTCTGAGTAACAGACCCTTGGTTACAGTTTTATTCAGAAATGCAAAATTGTGTAGACAAAATGCAGTTTTAAATTCTGGTGGAACACTTTGCAATCTCTGAATCACTTACGCCGTAAATCTATTTGACCTTCAGTTTACCTTAGGTATCTTTGTATCAGTATGAAAGTAGTTTAATTTAAGTGTGCGTGCTTACATCGTAATGAGCTGATAGAATTATTTTTATCATCTCTGAAAATGACTGTACTAAGTCCTGCAAGCACCATTCAAGGCATGAAGCTATGTATCAGACTTGGAATTACAGACAGGCAAACCTTTATGGTTTTACCCTCTCTTTCCTAAAAATATCCTGCAAAAACATAGTAATTGTGCTGTATGAGCCTATTCAAGTTTATTCAAGTTATTTGCTGAACTGTGTAATATTTTATGCCTTTAATCATGAGTAGCTCATAGCTCTTTCTTCTCTCTGAAGCTTTGAAATTTCCTGGAGTTTGTTGTCTTCTCTTTGAGCTGATTTTTGTGAAATTCTCAACTAAGTCTCTCAGAGTTAGAGAGGCTCTAACTAATTTGGTGTGGAACTAGGCAGTTTGGACAGCTTCAGGCTAGCTGGGTAGAAGTAAAACATCAGACCGATGAAATATATATAATTTTGAGAAGTGGAACCTCAGGGCATAAAGTTTTATGTTACCTGCTTTGTTGTTCTGGTGAAGATATTTCAAAAACAGTGACTTGCAAGTGAAATTTTAATTAGAAATTTTTAATGGGGTTTTTCTTAAAATACCGTGTAAGACACAAAAAAGACAGTAGAAGACCTGTTGATGGAAGGACATGAAAGCACTCCCTTTGTTTTATGAGTATTCTCTATTCATGACTGCTGTCCAATTATCTTCAGTATTTGTCATACAGTACCTTTAAGGTTATGAATTTTAATAAGAAAACTCTTTAATGAGATGAATTTTGGTGTAGCAAAGTAACAGATCCTGATGTGGGGTTCAAAGTGGGCAGGCAGAAACAAAAGCTGCGATGGAACTAAGATGTACTTGGTCTGCGTCCTGTCTGTGTGGGAAGTGTTGTGCATCTGAATGTGGAGTTAAGGGCAAATTATTATGCTGTTTGTCTGAAATGAAGTGAAACATCATTGGCTTCTCACAGAGGCATTGTGAGAGCTTCATTGCCCTGCAAGGTCAATATAAATTGTACCTCATCATCTGCTTTAAGTTTAAGCAGAAGAGAAATTCTGTATCACTCCATTCTGAGAACAGTCACAGTTCCCTGGGAGCTGATGAAAAGAAATGATTTTGAAGTAGCTGAGATAAAACCTGTTGTCTTGTAGTTAGTGTCTAGCTGACTAATGACTGAATGCTAGAACTGGCAAGCAGGAAATTTCATAAGTTATTACAACTTTATTATATGTGTGCATGGAGTTCTATACCAATACTTTAAGTCCTAGTGTATTTTTTTAAACACATTGTCAGTCATGAAGCAGTAGACATTTTCATTGGAGACTTAAAATTCTAAGTGTTTGTTTCAGGATGATTATGTTTTATTACTTAGTTATGGTACTTATTGCTGATGATATAACACAATATAACTTTCGGAAGTGAAATACCCTAAGGGTGTTCTACAGTCCTTCCCTTGTAGACATGCGTTTGATTTTTACAACTGGTGTATGGCAGGAATTGAGTATGGAAATAACGAAATCTGAGTTGGATTTTTATCCCTCTTGCTGAATCTACTGTTATATTCTGCTAAAGTGCTCCGTAAGCAGTTCTACTTGGTGCTGACAATCCAGGCCCAGATCTTTACATGAGCTGCTTTGGTACTATTCTGAATGCAGATCTCAGAGTGAAGTAGCTTTGGGTTGGGCTTTTTTCCCTTCTGTGTGAGCTTTTCATGGATCTCAGACACTGGCATAAGGGAACTACAGGAACACTAAACTTGGAGAAAATAAGGGTTTTTTTGAGAACTAGCTTCTGTTGAAAGTACAATGGTAAAGACAGGAACACATGGTGAAGGAAAATGCCTTAGTTGTTTCCCTTCGCCATCTTTTCCCCATGAGCACAATTTTAATCATCCAGAAAAAAAAAAAACATAAAGTAACCTAGAGTAGGAGCCTGCATCCTAATACTGAAACTAAGAGCTGAAGCTTCTCAACAAGATCTGCCGCCTGTATGCAACAACTGGTTTGCCCAAAGTAGCTGGGGAATTCTGTAGACCTTGATGGAGCTGAATGCTGGTGTCTTGCAGGGAAAGAAGAGCATTCAGCTCAGTCTCTGTGCTGTGCCTGCTTGGAACATACAGTTTAATGTCCTCTGCCAGAGGCCAGCAGAGAACCCAGTGTGCATATTGAGTACATTACATATTCACAACCTTGTCCTCTTTCATAGGGCTTTGCCAGGTATTGTGCCATGGCTAGAACTCGGGGAACTGGTCAAAGCCTCCTTTAGCTCAGATAACCTGTTGCTACAGAAGCAAAGTAGTTCAGAAGGAATTAAATACTTTCAGTAAAATGTGCTTGAATACCTAGATTTTACCATGCAGAAACCAGATTCCATTTAGGAAACGCGAGTATTATATCAGCCTTTTACCAGTTTAACATGTGACTAATAATTTATTACTTCTCGAAGTAAAAGCTTTCTAATGCTCCTTCAGGGAGCACATCTCCTACAGGGAATGTGCTGTACTTTTCATTTCCTTGACCTTCAAGATTTTCATCATTATTTATGGATTAGTGCAATGTATTAAAATAATTTTCTGAACAAAAAGAATGGGGGGAAATAGTCTTTCATTTTAAGTAAAATTAGAGGGTAATTTCTATCAGTACATGTGCTTAATTGTTCAAGATAACTGCAGAATGCTGTTTGGGTATGTTTGAAATGAAAATATAGACCAATGCAAGTTTTAAATACTTATACTATATTTTATGCAGAGGATATGTAGTCCGCTTAGTGAACTTTTTTGCAGTTTACCCTAGAATCTTGTACTATTGCCTCCAATGAGCTTATATGGCTTAAAAAATAAACCTGGCAACTTTGGTAATCTGGAGTTTGCATCCAGTCACTACTATTTATAACAAAGTTGGATGAAAAGCAAGTTTTAGGTGATCTAACAGTAGGTAGAAATAATAAAATACCGAACCTGCGAAATTAATGAGAGTTCATTACTGAAATAATAATATATCCATCTCAAGTAATGCTTCCCTACCAGAGAAACTGGTGAAAGTCAAAGAGGAGAAACAGCTGGAGAATAGCTGGGAGGTACAAGGGCTGCAGTGAGAATATGAAATGATCTGCAGAATCCCTAAAGTGAGTTAGGTCAAAGCAAAGGTCTTAGCCCATCAGTGCAATTCCAACATCATAGGAAATTTGCATTTAGTCCTTGATCAAAACCCATTCACTGTGTTTTGGTTCCAAGTCAGACCAGTAATTGGAAGGGTCCTGTATTGTGTTTTCATGTGACTCTGCCACACTCTGGTGTCAAGGCAGAGTATCTATCAACTTCCCCAAATAAAGCTGCATGATGGGGAGTTTTGTGCGTCCCTTCACTATACCGTAGGAGTTGTTGCTGCATCAGAGTAGCAATTAGAAGCTTAAAAAGAGATGCAGTGCATTGATGAGGGCTGAACAACATGGTTTCCCCTTGGATAATGAGTGCTGTTCCTCTGCTGCTTCTAGAATTTAGATTTAGGGAAAAGGCTTTGAACTAAATGAAACGGGATGCCAGGCACCTACACTGCTCTTTTAATTATGTCTGGTTATGAAATGTTAAGATCTTGGCAATAACAATATCTGCTAATTGTAACTGCTTGTTCTGAATTTGTTTCTCAGTTGAATTATACAGCACTAAATGTTCCTCTCAACATATTTTTCCCTCCCTAGTAACACAATGAATCATGAAGGACATTTTCTATGAGAGCTTGTGCAGCTCAGACCCAGCTATAGGAGGAGACTGAGTTGAAAACAGAAATATGTTGAAAGTACAAGCACTCACTTCATTGTTAAACAGTGGTGACTTGTTTGTTTGTTTTACCTCCATGTAAAGAACTTACTTCATGGAAGAACTTACACAGGCCTAAATGGTGAGTCAAGGTTTGGGTTGCTGTAAATTCAGATGCATGTTATGTCCACAGTCCCACCTAGATCACAGAACCTGTTGGATATTAAAGTGGTCTAAGTACTTGGGCAGTAAAAGCCCCAGTATTTTTCCAGCCATCTGCATGTTTAGAACAGTAGTTGGGCTGATTTTGTGTAGGACCATGTTGAACTAGCTCCTGCGCTAGTAAGAAAACTGTTATTCGGAAAAAGCAGATCAGTTGCACTACCTGATTGTATTTCCAAAGTGTGTGTCAGTGGGGACAAATAACTTTTAAAAGATGTCTGTTCTACACCCCAATACCTGTTCTAACAGGCACAGTCAGCACTGACTTTGGCTACAGCAGACCAGAAGGGCAGCAGTGGGCTGTGCTGACTATTGTGGCAGTGTGCAATTGTTTTTCCTAGGGAGCTGATATAACTGTGAAGAAATACAGACTCTCCCAGAGAAATGCAAGTGGCAGCACTATGCAAAGGATCCTGGAGTGGTCTGGGTCATGGTCCAGATTGGGGTTGGAATCTTGTCTATTTTACCACCTAAGTAATCTTACTAAGTAGTCCCACCAAAGTAGTCCTGCTGTAGAGAGATGTTGGCAAACATAAATACTAATTAAGGAAAAGAAAAATTAAAATCATAAAATACAGCTGGACCACATAAACCAGGAGAAACCCTTTGTGTGGCAAATATAAATGCCTGTCATCTAGTGTCGACTTGTTTCAGTTGTGTTGGAGCATCCCATCTATAATCCGCTACAGTTTCTGTGGCTTAAATCATAGGGTCAATAGCAAGATAAATCCAAGAGATTAATTTGAATCACGTGCTCCAAATTGTGCCAGCAATTGTGCTTTTCTGTTCTTAAGCTATGCAGTGCAGTGAGGATAGTATCTAAAACCCAAAACTCCCAAATGCCTCCGTGAAATTGCGTAACTCTGCAAGTGACTGTGTTTGTACATCCACGTGGGAGACAGGTCACAACACTGGGAAGCATCCCCTGTGCTCCAAATGTCATTGTACCATGCAAGAGCAGTGCAGATGGTAAAGGCACATTGCACACTGACTCTCTCCAGTTTTCTTTGGGATATGCTTTATTACATATCTGAGATTTTACTTCCACTTTCTGTTCATTATAGGATATCCGACTGAGATGGCTAAATCCTTGAATGAATCTGAACACAATTGTAAAGGGAAGTGGGAAAAGTAGCTGAGAAGGTTGGAAGGAAAGACAGCAGAGTACAAGGGCAGTATGTGAGCTGAAGGATCAAATTACAGGACAAATGATCCCCTTCCCTGTTTCCTTAATTTGGTTTTAAACAGTATGCTCTGTAGAATGTAAAATGCAACTATTTCTCATTTATACTCCCACTGCCTCTATTCACCTCATTCTTTACCCTTTTAATGCTTCTGAGCTATCACCTCATTCTCAGTAGTTCTTTTCTCTTTCTTCCAGAGAAGCCATTCATCGTTCAGTAAAAAAGATAACACCAACTCTTTTCAGTATGGTCAATAAGCTTTTTTTTTTTTTATTCCTTGTTATTTTTATTCCTTATTATTATTTTAAATAAGTATGTGAAAAAAAGTTTGGAAACTTTTGCTTTCTAGTATGAAACATTCACAGTTTGCACACCGCAACTGCACTTCAAGCAAATTTTCTTGCAGACACTATGTATTTCATACAATAGCAGTGCAATTTGTTACTAGTAGGTTGATCATCTGGCTACAGGCAAACTTTGAAAGCTTCCACATACAGTGCTTTTACTTTAAGCTTATTAGTGGCTTTAGATACAGAATTCATTTTTGTATTGAGGCTTCTTCTGTATGCCTGGTGGATGAGCATTGTACAAACAACACTGGTGCATAGCCCTGAAAGAATGCTTTCTAGTGCTTGGCTCAAGATGTTAATTGCATGAACATTAGAAGCTCAAAGGCAAATAAAACAGTAAGTGTATTTGTGCCGACAGAAGCTGTTTTGTTTGTTACTCATTCAATATTACGTATTCACCAAGATGCATGACTGGCAGAGTTTATTCTTATTAGTTATAAAGAATGAATACTTATTATTGAATAGACTCTGACTTTTGACATCCTCAAAACCTCCAGCTCCATAATGATGTGTTGGAGCTAGATGTGTTGGGTTGAGTACTTCTTATACCTATGCTGGCACAAAGCAGTGTTGTAACTGGTGTTGTTGCTTTGCTATTGTATTATATTGACATACAGATGTGTATAAATCTGTTCTTGGGAATGCTTTACAACCAGGCTTATTTCCCTGTGTAAATGTATTTAATTGGTGATGCTGGATCCTCCAGGATTAAGCTATCTGTCTCATTGAAGGTGTCACTTTCACCAGAGTGATTGGCGTTTTTTACTCTGTTTAGCCGAGACTGCATTCGTTCATGTTCCTTTCTCAACTCCGAGTAGGAATGGGAGAAAGTGTGGAATATTGATGTCGCAGGAAAAGACATGATGAGAATTCCACTGAGGATGCTGCTGAGAGCCACCATCTGGCCTGGGACACTTCGTGGTACCATATCCCCATACCCCACAGTGGTCATTGAAATGATGGCCCACCAGTAAGAAGCAGGTATGCTCGTAAATTCGAGCACCTTCCCTGATTCATTCTCGGCGAGATAGACCAAAGGAGAAAACAGAGTGACAGCAACACATAAGAAGAGTAAAAGCAAGCCGAATTCCCGTGTGCACCTCCGAACTGTGAGGCCCAAAGTCTGCAAGCCCAAGGAGTGTCGGGCAAGGTGCATTACGTATAAGATCCTCAGGGCTCGTAAAACCCTTAGCACCAAACTAACCTTCTCCAAATATGTGTTGCTGCTTGGCCTATTGTCCTCCTCATTTGAGTCATCCTCTGAGAAGATGAGGGAAATGTAATATGGTGAAATAGCCAAGAAGTCAATTATATTTAGGGGTCCTTTGAAGAACTGACATTTGCTCCTTGCCTGAATGAATCGGAGGCAGAACTCGAGGGAAAACCAAGCCACACAGATGGTCTCTATGACGAAGATGTAATAGCACTTCTGGGAACACTCACCCTGACACAAAAACAAAAAGAGAATTAAATAAAAGAACAGTCTGTGAACCAGCATCCAAAAATACTAAGGAAGAAGCAATATGCACTTGTTTGAGTCACTGGTACCAGAAACAGGCAAATCCCTAGCAGGTAGTTGTATGACAGTCATCTTTCAGTGGTGTGTAGACAATAATGAACACACGAAATATCCAAATGCACGGATGCATCTACTTTTTTATTTTACATAGAATCATAGGGTTGGAAGGGACCTAAAGCTCATCCAATTCCAACCCTGTGCCACTGGCAGGGACACCTTCCTCTAGACCAGGTTGCTCTAAGCCCTGTCCAACCTGGCCTTGAACACTGCCAGGGGTGGCAAAGAATTTCCTTCTAACATCTGGCAGGTTAAAGCCACTCCCCTTGTCCTGTCCCTACAGACCCTTGTCAAAAGCCCCTCTCCAGGTTTCTTATTGGCCCCTTTAGGCACTGGAGCTGCTCTAACGTCTCCCTGGAGCCTTCTATTCTCCAGGCTGAACCAGCCCAGCTCTCTCAGTCTGGCTCCAGAGCAGAGCTGCTCCAGCCCTCGCAGCATCTGTGGCCTCCTCTGGACTCCAACAGCTCCATGTCCTTCTTATGTTGTTGCCCCAGAGCTGGATTTAGGATTGCAGGGCTTGTATTCCCTGAGTACAGTAAAGGGGGAGAATCCCATCCCTCAACCTTCTGCTCATGCTCCATTTGATGCTGCCCAGGACACAGTTGGCTTTCTGGACTGTCAGCACACACTGCTGGGATGTGTTGAGCTTCTATTCTTATTACGTTGCTTCTTCCAATCTAAACGAATGAAACTTATCTCTGTATAAAGTCTTGGCATGCAGCTTGTAAGTTCCAAATAAGTCTCACTTTCTACTCTCTAAGGGAAATCAATTTAAACTTGACTGGTTTATAAGCCTGTACAAAAATCAGCTTTTCTTTGAAAGATTAATGTTTGAATGTCTCTGTAGACTTCTGGTGCTGTTTGATGCATGGTGTTTTCACAAATGCTGTGTGCACTGGTGCAGTTAAACGTTGTTCAGAGATACTTACTGAGTCATTTGGATCTTTGGCTCAATAGTGCCATATATAAATTTTGTTTCTTTATGTGCCTGAAAATGTTTTATTCTAAAGGAAAATAAATATCCACCCAGTGGCTGAAACTTGCGTTGAAGTCTCCTCTTCCAGTTTTGAGGCCCCATGCTACAGGAAGCATTTCCTTGGTTCTATTACTGAAGGAATTGCTTTAATTGAACTACTTTGAACTTGCGTTCATTGTTTTCCTGAGCTACACTTAAAAAAAGAAAACTTCTTTTGGCCTATTCCAGAGAAATGAAGAGGCAAATGCAAATGAACTTGGGCAAACTTTGTCCTTTAGTGATGGGCAGCCACTAGATCGCATCCGTCCAAAGAGCAAGTTAACAGATGCACAAATCGATTACAGGGGCTGAGGTTTCTGCTTACTGTATTCCAACTGGCAAAGAGCAAACCAGGTCCTGCCACCATTTTTCATGTTATAAGAGGTAAGAAATAGCAATGAGAGCAGAATATACTGCTTGGCAGCTGGACACCTCCCCCTTAAAGAAACGCATTGTTTAAGATGCTGATGTCACTGTGTTCTTACACACCCTGTCTATCCTGTTGATAAATACATTCCTATACCGGTTCAGAGACTTACTTAATATATTCTTTAGAAACCTGGTCTTGTGATTGGACTGATGCTGTTTGGGTTTTTTCTTTTTCTTTTGAGCATTGTGAATAAGTTTATTGAAGGATTCTACTGAACAGGTACTTGTAAGATATTTTCAGTGATATGCAGCTGTTTACATGAAGTTCCTGCATCAGTGCAAATATTTGGAGTACAATTTAAGTGAACTAGAGTCTTTCATGGACTTCAGCTGACTTTGAAGCACTTTCGTGTGCACATTACCAAAACACTGGCATATGCAGTGTATGGGCTCTGAGGTTTTGGTCAAGATGAGAAATCTCAGCTATAATTGGGAACCAGGGGAAGGGCTTGACCAGTATTGCAACCCTTTGAAATTCCAGGCCGGACCCAGAATACGGGTTGTCACAGCATGTTCCAGAAAAAAAACTAATGTAGGAGGTGGTAATTTCATTTTAGATTTTTGAAAAATAATATTTGGCAAATAGCTCTTTCCAGCTACAGCTGAGGTACATGAGGGCTCAGCAGGGTTAAAGAGTCTTCTCATATTCTTGCTGAACAGTGACTTGCATCTCTGAGGTGTTCACAGCTGCCGAAGAGCAAGCAGAATTAGTGATTCACACAAAAAGGACATGGAGCCGTTGGAGCAAGTGTAGAGTAGGCCACGAGGATGATCAGGGGCTGGAGCACCTGCTGTATGGAGACAGGCTGAGGAAGTTGGGGCTGTTCAGCCTGGAGAAGAGAAGGCTGCGTGGGGACCTCAGAGCAGCCTTCCAGTACCTGAAGGGGGCCTATAGGGATGCTGGGGAGGGACTCTTCATCAGGGACTGTAGTGATAGGACAAGGGGTAACGGGTTCAAACTTAAACAGAGGAAGTTTAGGTTGGATATAAGGAAGAAGTTCTTTAAGGGTGGTGAGGCACTGGAATGGGTTGCCCAAAGAAGTTGTGAATGCTCCATCCATGGCACTGTTCAAGGCCAGGTTGGACAGAGCCTTGGGTGACATGGTCCAGTGTGAGGTGTCCCTGCCCATGGCAGGGGGGTTGGAACTAGATGATCTTGAGGTCCTTTCCAACCCTAACTATTCTATGATTCTGTGTTGAAGGACGATCCGTGCAGATAAAGGACTTCCTTTTGAGATGGCGCAGTGGCCATGTCTTATTCAGGAATCACTGCAGACCCTTGGTTTGTGAAAGGCTTTTTGTACCCTCTGTAGAATAAAGTCAGAGCCTCTGTATGTGTTTTTCCTGACTGCCTGTCTCTGGAATTAAGCAATTTAGAGGAGCAGTTCCTCATATAGTGTTATCCATTCTCACAGGAAATATTGATTAAAAACACCACAGGAAACACATATCCCTACTACTAATTAAACTTGTTACCAATGCTGTTATCCTCTGCATTGCAGAGTGTCTGTTGTGACAGAATTACTGCTACTCTCAGGTGTAACAAGTCTTTTTGTTCAGGCAGTGTTTATGTCATTGGCTATTTGAAGCCCCCCAGGTAAAATGGTAACATATTCCTGACATATGTATTTTCCTTGCCTAGCTCTCAGAATGATTTAGCTCTGTAATGCCATTTGGGGATTTTTCCATTTTCTACACAGTAGACCATCAAGATCATAAGTTATCTCTTAGTAAGCATTGCCAAAGGTAGTGGAGACTTGGCCCTGCTAGAGGATCAGGTTGTAGCTCCATTTGAAGTCATTGCCACGGTCATGCCTAGACTGCATTGATGTTTGCAGTCTGCTGACTTGGCTTGATAAGATTGCTTGCAATCAGCAGTTGTGTTATGCGGTGTTCACTTTCTTTGATTTGTAAGTTAGTTATACAGTGCAGACTGGGCTCTGCACAGACCTGCCTGGGGTCACTCTGGTGATGTGATCTGGGAATTAGTCATTGTTGCTATCAAGGTTGCTTTTATTTTGTAAATGGATTGAATGTCCGGTACATCTGTTGTTTATTTACCTTTATATATTTTCAGGTGACATCGCTTTCAAATCATGATGTTAAGTTTTGCTATTCCTTCCTTGGAAAATGCAAGAAACAAACTGTTGTCTGCTGTAAGTTTTAACCATTAACATTTCGGGTGTCTTTTGAAATGAGCACGAAATTTCAAGGTATAGCATTGTAAGGACTGCTTGGGAGATTGTTTATTCAATTCTTGCCATCCTCAGCTGCCTCAGGATTCCCAATGGAAAGTTACATACACTTCAAGAAAGCAATTTCATGCAGTCAGCTTCCTAAATGCATATCTCATTTTTCAGAAGAGTGTCCTTCACATCAAACTTTTCAGGAGTGTTACTGTGCATTTTAGTTTTCCTTGGTGCATAGTTGTGGATGTAAAGGACAGTGAGCTCTCCCCTGTTAGCACATTGTCTGTTTTGCCCTGTTTCTCTCAGAGGGAATTGATTTATCCATGCAGCATGGTAGTTTTGTATGGAGGTGACTGCCTTGAGCCCTAGAAATAATGCAGCTGAGCTACACTTGCAGAAAGCCTATTCGCACCATTACGTAGTGTAGATGTACCATGACTTATTCAGTCCATATACAACATCTGCCAGAGACTTCCAAGCCTCTTTCTCTGCCTGTCCTTATTTCTCTGTCATCAGTGTCTAGATAAAGAGTGTAAGAACCTCACTCTGTGGTATTGAGAACATGCTTATTGATTTCACAGTGGGAGATAGATTTCATCCAGTGAGCTTGTATGTGAATGTTTTATATATTAGCAATATTTGTATATATTATAGAATAAATCTGGTGTGGTTTATCTATAATACCCCTCTCTAATCTCAGTCGCTTTGAAGATTCTTGATTCTTTTGAATATCCTGTTCAAAAGCAACACATATTGGAATAAGAGGGGAAAAAGAAGAAATGTTAACTACCAAAGCCAATTTCTGTTTCTGTCAGTATTTCTGATGATTTTTAGATCTCAGAGTGCTTTATGTGCCCCTTACAACTGTTGTCCATAGAACAGGCAGAATAACATTCTGACTTTAAAATACCATGTTCTTACCTAAATATGGCTGCTTGTATGCCAGTGGTAGATTTCAAATTTGCCATTGTTGCAATTCCCATTAGATGTTAGTTACTTTCAGCAACTTCTCAGATTATAGCCCAAATGCTGTGATCCACGAAAGGTTGTGTTTGTTGGGTTTTTTTTTTTTTTGCATAAATGGCCAATAAACCTATTTCTGTGCCACAACTTCTATATATTTCCTCTTTTTGAACAAAACAAGCACATTTCAGAAATCCTAGCAATCAGTGCCTGCCAACAGCAACCACAGCAAACAACTCCCTCACATAACCTCACCATTAGCTAGAGCAGAATTCTCAGCTTCTATTTTCAGATCTTTGAGACAAATTTGACACTGACCAAATTTTTCCTTCTGTCCGCATTTTTGCACCCAGAATATCCTGGTGGAGTGGAAGGAAAGCTCCAAGCCATATGGTGTTGACTGTGAACACGAGCGAAAGATGAGGTTTTATTTATCACTGACCACAACATATTTCAGATGGGCTTTTCAACATAATACCTTGACATGTTTTACTCCACCATAGCATTAATCAGTACTCAAACTGATTACTCAGACAAATCAGTAATCATTGACTCTGATGGGAGAACAGATATCACAAAAGCCGCTGTGAGTGAGTATCTAAGTCTTTATACTCTATTTATCATGCAGATTTACTTTTGAACAATGCAAGAATTTATCAGGATTTATAGAATTTTTCTCCAGGTGAAATTCTATGAAGTGTGATGTAAATGTAATAAAACACATGCCTGGTATTGACCATGTGTATGAAAAGAGCATTTGGCCCAGCAACAAAGGAGACATTTTGTATGCAAAAAGATACTTACTGAGCCTGATGCCTGAAATATTGAGTGATTTCTTAAATTTATAAACAGTCTCAAAGAAGCAAAGAGGCTGTTTGAAACTTCTGTACCATCAGAGATAATCAGCAATTCATGCTTCCTTTTCATTATTGCCTTCCTCTGTATAAGTCAATGGCTTATTTTGTGTGTCCTCTTATGCGCTGGAATGTTTATAATGTTACAGTGAAATTGCTCATTTTGCGATACTTCTATTAACTTCTCTTTAGATATGAAAAAACAGGCTCACAGTAAAATGTAAGAGCAGCAGTACTGAGTCTGCTTAGCCCAATGCCTTCAGTCACAGAGGTGAGTTTACAGAAAATTTACTCGCTAACTCTTGAATTCAAGCTAAATGAGCCCGAGATTTGTGCCACTCACAAGGTAAATAAGACGAATTTCTTGTCCAAGTGCTTTCTTAGTTTACCAGGAAACATTACTTAAGGTGTAATGACATCTAGGATAATAGAAAAATCAGATCTCAGAGTTATGCTGCACTAACCTATCTTACAAGAGGTATAAATCTCATCTAGTGAAAATAATATCTTTATATGCGTCAGTAATTGTAGCAATGCCTAGGGAGAATGAATCAGAATTTCCCCCCTGGAATATGTATCTTGTCTATCCACCTTGGTTTTGAGACGCAACTCACTTTGTTACATTTTCTAGACAAGGAAAAAGGTATTATTCTATAGATAGCTGGATGAGAACACCCATGAAGTACTCTTGTGCCTTCAGGGTCTGCTCTGTGCTGGCCATTTGTGTCCCACTTGGTTGCACTCTAAGACACTTTATAATTAAAATATGCTCTGTAAAATTTGTTCTGAATGATTACTTGATTTGCCAATTTCCTACTGCAAAGATTTAGCCCAATACCTTTTGCAGTGGGTATTTAGTCCATTGTAAGATGTTTTTCTGTAAATGCTGAAGTAAACACAAGCCAGTGTTAATCTGTATCTTATAAATCACACTCTTCAGTGTGCTTCTCTTATAAAACACTTTGAGGATTCTAAGCATTTGAACCTGAGTCTGCTTGGCCTGTTAGCAGCTGACAGCTGTGTTGCACACCGATAGAAAAGGTGTCCTGTTTTATCTCTGGTCCTCTCACCATTATCAAACTGGAAATATCAGAAGGAAGCATGCAAAGTTTCTGTTAATCTGATAAAAATGGGGAAAAATATCCTGCTACTCCCATTATAGTGAAAGTGCCTATATTCTGCCCCTGTACTGGGACAGGAATTGCATGGGTACCAACTTTCTGCTTTGTTGTGGCTGACTCCAGGTGGAAGTTCACTGGCAGCAATCTGAACCTTTTTTCCGTGGTGTGTAATTTAAGATTTCACACAATCATAGAATCCCAGACTGGTTTGGGTTGGAAGGGACCTTAAAGCTCATCCAGTTCCATCCCCTGACATGGGCAGGGACCCCTGCCACAGGCAGGGACCCCTTCCACTGGAGCAGCTTGCTCCAAGCCCCTGTGTCCAACCTGGCCTTGAACACTGCCAGGGATGGGGCAGCCACAGCTTCTCTGGGCACCCTGTGCCAGCGCCTCAGCACCCTCACAGGGAAGAATTTTTCCCAAATCTAAACCTCTACCCTCTTCCTCTACCCTCTTCTAGTTTAAAGCCATTCCTCCTTGTCCTTTCACCATGTGCCCTTGTAAAGGGCAATCTTTTGATAGGGTGGGTCTGAGGTATAGGGCAATTTCTCGTGGTCTCCTTTCTATGCTTGCCAGTTAACACTGTTCATAATAATGTTAGTTATTTCAAGTGTTGTGGCAAGTAATCTATTTCCTAGTTAAATAGCGCAAGTTGCACCAGTGCTTGTAGAACACTTTGCTAATGCGTTCTGCTAGATCAGTATATGGATCCTTTCAGAATCATGTCACCCTTAATGATTAATATTTCCAAAGCTTCAGAGTGGAAAGCAACCTGTACATCAGCAATATGAGTATATTTTGCTTATACAGCATATTTAGGGGAGAGGCAACCAATATTATTTATGAAGCCAATTTGATAAAAGTCCTTGAACCCAGTTAGAAGTAACGATTGAACCATGGTATGCAAACACTGTTATTCCCAGGGTACATTTGTGGAAACCAGCTGGCTCTTCATCATTAAACGAGTACGTGATAAACAGAAAGGATCTGAAACCTCTTCCCAGCTATATCCAGCCTAGATGCAGCAGTGGTTGCTTCCGTGTAAAGGCTGTGTTGGTGTTCAGTCACCCATACTAAAAAGTCTCAAAGCAGGGAAGGAATTAATAAAGCAATATGCTTGACTCTTCTTGATTCAGACTCCTTTTGGAGTCTTAGAGAAGACTTTCCTTAAACATAGGACCTGGATCTGCTCAGCACTCTGCATTCGAAAGGTAGGCTGCCAAGAACATCATCGCTCTCACCAGAAGTGTGCCTGTCTCTTTGGCTGATGCAAGGTCACAATTCACATCTGCTGAACCTACCCTGGCACTTCCAGATTTTGTTTGGCGCATTCAAGTATAGCCAGTTCCTGCTTCCTCTGATCCACACACTGGTTTATGGACAGAGGCCAGTGTCCTCTGAAGTGGTAGCAGATGGGACAAGCTTGTGTTATGGGGATCGACCTGCCTTCTGCCTGCTTGTGCTACCCAATGCTAAGTAGAGAGGCTTATCTCAGCAAGACTGCTCTTCTTGCAGTCTGGCCTTTTTGCCCACTCAGAGATGAAGCATTCAGCCCTCTATGTGGAGGATTTAGGAGCAAAACTGGCAGGAACTTTCCTCTCTAAGCCCGAGGTTGGCATTTCCTGGGCAAGGTACTGTTTTCTAGCCTTTTGCGCTTCTCAAGGTTATACGTGTACAGTGCATCCTGGTTTATAGCAACTCCCTAGGCAGTTCCCTCTGTGGAAAAAAACATGGGCTAACGTAACAGTGAAAAAACTATCTTTGGTTCTTCCTTTTGTCTGCCCACAAATCCAAGGTGGTGGGTCTACAAGGTGAGGCTCCAAGTGTGGGTAGGCAGGAGCAGAGGCAGCAACATACTCCTTATTAACTCTGGGCTGTTCTTAGCAGGAAATGAACAGATGCAGGGGAGAAATCCCTTTTGGCTGTAAAACGATGACTCGGTGAGGAAGTGTTGTGCCAGTCTGTGTACCTGGGGCCACGGGGTCCGGCTGCAGTGCTGCAGGTAGTGCTGAATCACTGCGACCGCATTGCTGCTGCTGTTTGAAAAATTAAACCATGCTCTGCTGAATGAAGTGGTGTTTAGGGAGAACTTGAAACCCCTGTGTTGTGGATCGCTTCAGTACTTGGATTTATGGTTACAGACTGGTGCAATAAAATCAAAAGGTTTACAGCCTGCTGAGAAAGAGACTGTAACCTGATTTACAGAGCGATGAGCTTGTTAAAGGAGTGCTGCGTATTCTGATCACAGAACGATCTCCCACTCACTTTGCTTTATGGGAAGGAAGCCTAGACTTATGAATGCTATTACCATAACTAGTACAAATGAGGAAACTAAACTAAGACTGGGGTTATATTAGTGTGGACATTACAAAGAACAGAGAAGGAAATAATTATCTGTGTGTCCAACACATAATTTTCTTCTCTGAGGCAGAAGTGTAACTGAAATAAAGTATTTCAATTGACTTTTAAACTTGGGTCCCTATTCTGTAAACACTGTGAGAATCAATCTGAAGAATCTGAGTTTGATTTAAACCAATTGGTGATCCGACAGTATCTGTGATAGGAGAAGGATGTGAAAGAATTCCCTTCTTGTTTTTCTAGTAAGAAATTGAACAGGGTTAATTTTGTAACTGAAGAACAATTTAGTTGAAATAACAAGGTATTTATCTGGGGCTTAGGAGGATGACCTTCAGTTTCAAGTTTTGCTGCTGATCAGATCATTTGCTCTGCTACTATTTCTTCTCGACTTCTTTCCTCATTGCTTTGTAAGTTCTTTGGAGCAGAAACTACTTGTTATTGTACCTGTGTAGTACACGGTGTACCGTGGGGTCCTAAATATGGTTGAATCTGATATAAGGGAAAATGCTCATGCTAATAGGAGGTGGTGATGCTGTGGGAATACACAAAGCATATGTAGTGCATAACCCTGATGCTGCAAAGAAATTAGCAATTAGGTTTGCTCAGAATTAGAATACTGCATTGTGAGTTTGACTGCAGCAGAAGGCTGAAGAGTCCTCAAAGATTCCCATCGCATTCAAGGAGGAATTTCTAAAGCACAATTTTGGGTGGTTAGTCATTTTTAATACTTGTTGAATTATTGCTATGGACTTGGAGGGTGGATTGATTTCAAATAGTGTTTTCCAAAGATAAAGTGCCTCCCTCAGAGGGAACACCCGTCTTAAGGAAGGCATTTATTAAGTAATCATCTGAGCTGAGCCCCTTGAGATGAGTCAAGTGAGGAAAGCGAACAGAGCATTTTTCTATTATAAGCATCACAAACCTGAAAGCGGCAAAAGGGTAAGAAAAGCCCGACTCCCAGCAAGGAACGTGTGCTGCCACGCTGAATAACTGTGGATTGACCTCCAGCTGCAGAGCAGCTGGAACAGCTGGGTGTCCCCCCAGGTTAGCGTGCAAAGCCGGGAGACTTAGTGCTCTTGGGATACAGCCAAAACTGGATGAACATAAGGCACACTAATAACATCTAATTGTGCTTTCTGGACATTGGACCATGCACTGGCAGAGCCAGCCTTGAAAGCTGTGCAGAATCCATGTGTTCATGGGAATGTCAAGACTTCCTCAAGAAAATTGTTTTCTGTGGCAGTGAGGATAAACTGAGATGCAGATGTTCAGCAGTGCCCCCCCCCCCCCCCCCCCATTTGGGGGTCATTACTTAAGTCATATTAAAGACTTAAGTAATATGAACTTCATCAATGTCATACATGTTAGATTTAATGCTTAAATATGTAACTCTGTTGGCAGATGCTTGAAAAACAGTCACAATGTGGAACTATGAAATCAGAGTCTTAATGGTGCAATTTCAAGGTGGAAGCTTTTGATGTTACTGAGCAGATATGCAAACCTCAAAAGGCAGATCCCATAAGGCAACGATTTCTGTATATGTCAAAGTCCCAGGCCTGAATATTGTGATTTCTCTTGTTTCATGACTTCTTATGTCATATCTTCCTTCAATTGTTATTAGTTTAGCTAGTTCAATCCACAGAACAAGTAAGTTACCTGGACTCTCCTGTGTCTACTGCTACTGGAAGTTTTTATGTGCTTTGGTGAAGCATAATTTCCTACTTTAAAATGCTACAATACTTTCATGGTTAGAAGAAATCAGAATGGTACTAGATGACTAGATAACTTAGGAGAGTCAAGTGTCTGCAGTAAATGTCCTCATAGGAACTCAGAAAAATGTACTGAGCAGATGCAGTAAAACCAAAACATATCCATCTCTTTTGTTCCAAGTGATATGCATATACCAGTGTATTTATAGATATGCCTGTACACATACGCCTTTATAGTCTTACACTTTTTAATGAGCATTGGATTTTCTTTCTCTTCACAATAAGACCAACAAATTGTTTTTTCCTTATAAGGTAAAATTACTCCACTTTTAAAGAAGATGAGTTTTTCAGCAGTTTCCTCTAGTGTGCAAGCTGAATCTTCTGGTTCAGTACCAAACAGTGAAAAACATAAGCCAGTGCCTTCAGAATAATGGTGTAAAATGGAAAAATTGAAATGCTTCTATATATATTAGGTGTTGGGTTCTTTCTGCTGTGATCATGTTTTGTGGATTCTTAGTGCAAGTGGAGTCTAAAGCCTTGCCCTTTTAAAAGGAATTAGATTTTCATATAATCAGAAGACCCCAGGAATGGGAACTTTAACAAGATGAATGGTCTAGGTTTCAAGATATGATCATTAGATCTGGCAATACCGGTTGCTGCTTATGTCAGTTATGTTCTTTAGGTTACATACAGTACATAAAGCAGTTACAAGCTTCTCAAGGTCAGTTAAGAGCAAATACAAAAATGAGTAGTAACATGATCTGTCCAGTCAATGATCACCAAAACAGAGATGGAGAACAGAGAATAGACGTTTTCTTCTCCTAACCCACACCTAAACAGTGTTATCTGTTGGGAGACATCTACGCTGGGAGATTTGGTGGTTACCGGTGCTGAGGGGCAAGGAATGGAACTCTCTGGGGTTTCTTTTCTCCTTTCATCCCCTGGCCTTAATTTGCTTCCCTGAATGAAAAAGGACCTTGCTGTATCCTTTCTGCTGAGTCGTTTCTCCAGAGGATGCCAATTTTAGGGACTTAACTAAAAGAAATACCCCTTCCTAAGGAAAATCCCGGGAGCCCTTCAAACCAGTCTTCCTGTCCGAGATCTTCTGCAGTGGCTTTATTCCATAGTTCTGGGGTTTAATGATGTTTTTTCCACTGTGTTAAGTATGCTGAGCAGTGGCTATTTCAGTTACACCTCTTGGGTCCTGATTATAATTCGTATGTGGGACTGGGACTTTCAGGGGGCTTTGATGGGGCTTTTGCCATGTCTCTGGTGCTATGATCTTAATTCCTTTGAGGAAAATGTCTGTAGGTTTTGTTACTTCAGCTTTCTTATCCTATATGCATGGCTTCTGATTCAGATTTGTAGTTCTCTCAGGCTACCCATTCAGATCAATAATAAAGTTTCTCACCTCCAAATATGCCTTTCTGTATCTACATACACACATGCCTTGATTGCTGTATCTTTGTGATGCTATATTTACTTCCTTACTGAAGACAGTTTGGTCTCCATAAAGAACAGATGCAAATATCCTGGATAAGGACGAATTGCCATTGGAGGAGGTGACATTTCAGTTGTTTTGTGCCCAAATAACATAATCTAATGAATGAGCCCTCTTTCCTTAGCATCATGTATGATAAATCCTTCTGTATATCTGTTACATGGTCAGACTTAAACTTGCAATCACCAGAGATGCATATTTACCACTCTAAAATTTTCCTGAACTTTTGGCCACCTTTGCCCCAGGTCTGTTCACTCTGGGTTAGGATTCGTAGCAGGTGCTGATGTCACATATAATTACAGGGCTGTTTGCCCATCTGTCTGTGTTTTTCTTTCATATCTCTAATGAGGAGGTTCCTAAATGTCATTTGACATATTCTAGAGCATGTGCATGGTACCAATTATAATAACTCGGTCTTTATTTTACTTTCAGCTGTATTCCTGTCTTTAAGCTATCCCTCCCCTCCCTTGTCTGCTGCCCATGGAGGTGGCTCCTTCCCTCCCCTCTGGTTGCTAGGGTGACTGGGCTTCCCTGATGTGGATGCTCTTGCCTTGGCTTGTTGCCACCTCTCCGTCTCCCGGAGACTGGAGTTTTCCCTTTCCCTCGGATGGTGACTCCTGTTTGCTCTTCCGCCTGCCCAGGCAGCTATTCTCCCTTCTAAGCAGACCTGGTTTAGCAACTGCTAAAAGGGATTTCGTGTGCCTGCAGGGTGGGATCAGCCGAGCCTCTGAGTGAAGTGGAAGTCACCTTGTATTATTTTTCCTTTATTTTTCTGTCTCTGATCCTCCTCCTTGAGCTGCCCTCCAGACAGTTCTCACTCTTAATGTGGCTGTGATGATGAGAAAAAGGACCCTAGAGTGGTGCATTTGCAGCAGAGGTAAAGCCTTTTTTTATTTGTATTTCAGAATGGATAAATTCAATTTTCAGTGTTAGTGACGTTGGAAAACAGACCCTTGCAGTACTTGTAAGCACATTTACCATAGAGGTTTTGCCAAGGTTTAACTCAAAAATGGCTAAACCTCAGGATAAGAGCATCTTTCACACATGTCTAAATTCAGGTGTGGAATTACAGGTTGTTCAGAAACTTTGCTGAAGGAATTTGGCTGTTTTCTGTTGCTGGGCAGACAGATACTGTGAGATCTTTATGTTCAGCCCCAAAAGCCAGAATTTCAGATTCTGCATGCCTGTCCCAGATTGCTGGCAAATGTAGCCCTCTCTTAGAATCACTTTCAGAGCTGTCCAGTGACCAATTCTGAGTAGAGTTGCAGTTTGCCTGGGTATGACTCAGCCACAAACAAGCAGTAGTGGGTTTAGTCAATTAAGTTCCCTGAATTTTTTGCCCGTTCTAGCTAAAATGCTCTTTTGTGACACCAATAAGAAAATTTTAGGTGTTACTAAGAATTTAAGGATGGAAATTTAGTAATTTTTCCATCCATAGGGATGAGAAAACTACTATTTGGCAGTTCATATTTCCTGCTTCTCCACAAAGCATGGGTATTTTGTCTTGTATATTCCCCTATGTTTTCTCTGGCATAACTTGAAATTATTCAAATACTAGGACTTTTACTACTTTGTCCTATGCTTTTGGGGCACAATGACAAAGTGCATTAGGCTGGTGCTTCAAGTGTAAATGAGGTAATGCTTCCAAGTATTTGGATAAATGTTCTTTTCTCAAGTTCATCCTTCATCCTCTCCTTCGCACTTTAAACATTCCATCTTTTGAGCTTGCTTTTTAAAGTAGTAAGATCTATATGCAAAACTAGAAGTGTTAATGTCATCTGTGTGTTGTAGGAAGTCCAGGAACAGCAGCTAAACTGTAGCTACCAGATATAACCCTCAGCATGCTTCCCTTTCTAACATACAGCTATTTTTAAAACACACAACATATTACATCTAGCTGAGCACTGCAACATTATGTGCTTGTTCTCTTACATGAAAAGTATTTATAAAAGCTTCTTGTGCAGTGGCTGGGAAATGAAGATAAAATGCATCGGGCTACTTCCATTAACAAAGTTAGTAGGAAGCACTTGGTAGAGCAGAGTTTGTAACGTTTTTACATCTATCTGTAAGAAGGATGTTCTATATTTAAAACACTTCCTTGGAAGAAGCTCTGGAACAGCGTTACAGTTTTTCCTGCCAAAAGTAATAGCTGTGGAAGGCTGCAACAGCACTAGACTTATTACTGAAAGGTAATAGTCTTCCCATGCAAATGTAAGTTAATATTGAAGGGTTTAAATGGGACAGGGAATGATCTTTAATTTCAGCCTTCTATGCAGGCCTTAGTTTCATTCGAAGACACCAAATATTATAACTTATCTTCACCACGACTGTGCTGCTTTGATTTACTGCTGGAACAATAAAACATATGCAAGTTTTTGTATTGTGCATGCCGTGCTGTGCTATAAATATAAAAATGACTTTTTCATTGATATATGGTACTCTGAGGAGTATCTTATCTTACAGCAGTGGTTGGGACAGAGAGTTTGTTTGACCTGGATTTTCTTAGCACTTTTGGAAGGGCAGTTTTCAAATGAAGTTCAGGATTCATTAAAGAGATTAGTCAAGGTTATTTGATGAATTTGAACATTACTGCATCTGAAATAACTTTGGATTGTTACTTCCTCTGTTTTATTATTAAAATAACAAATACTTAAGATGCTGAAAGTTTCACAGCAATGTTATAGAGAATTCTTCATGTATGATACAGGCATGATTGGTTTGCCCTGAATTAGTGTGGATGAGTTACTTGAAAATGTTTGAAATGCAGTTAGCAGTTCACATAGTATTTGTCATTACTCTTAAAATATGTACGTATATATGTGAGCAAATACAGAATTCTATTAGCATAGAAATATGATTTTTGGAGGCACAGCTTTTAAGTACCAGTATCTGCAAAAATGCTTAACCTGTCTCTCATCCTTTAATCTTTATGCAACTATTAAAATGTAACATTATGACATTATAAAACTCAATGAATATTTATTCTTCTTTAAAGATTTGACTGCATTGTCGTAAGGGAAGATACCCAGCTATTTTGAAAGTTGTCAGAGGAAAATATTTCTCTAGCTGATGTGCCCAAAGAGAGATTGCTTGTAACTAGAAAGTAAAGTATGTTGAAAACTCCACAATGTCAGTCTGAGAGTCTCAGTGCTAAGAAGTTAATATAAGCTACCCCTGCAACAACTTCTTAAGAAGGAAAATTGGTGCTGTACCAGGGAGCTGCAATAAGTAGTCTCTCCAAAAGTTAGTGACATACTTTGTTCACATTATTCTTAATTGGATATCATTTTAAAGATGATAGAACTCATTTAAACCATTGTTGCATTTTCCGTTATAGACCATGTCATTACAGCAACAGTTTTGAACCTCATCGTTATCGATTTTCTGTAGCTTATCTTTTTTAATGATGTATGCCTAGCAAGGCAGACAATTTCTTTTAATTCTGTAGTTAGACCAGTTAAAAAGGACTTACTTACCCTGTCTTCTTCAGCTCTTAAGTCTGGCATTGTGCTAACACAAAGGCTTACAGCTGTGGTGGCCACAAAGAGAATGGAGAGACAAGCAAAGACTTTCCCTGGGAGTCCTGACTGGGGATTTTCTACCATATCTCTGAGTCTGTTCATAAACTGTCCAAATTTGGTTTTCTCATCCAAGACACATGCAGCTTCTTTGCTCTTCCGAAGTTCCTCTTCTTTGCGTACCTCTGCCAACTCCTGCAGTTTTTGAAATAGTTTTCGAAAGCAGCAGTTCTCCAGGTTGGATTCCTCAATCCCCCAGTATCTCAGCTCCTCCTGGAAAGACAAGGCACACATGTCTCTTAAAAGCATCAGCTTCCCTGCTGCTAGAAAGCTGACGATCATCCCGAAAGCATTGGGGTTCCTGTCAAAGAAGAACTCGTGAGTGTCTTCATCGTAATCATCACACAGCTGAATTATTTCTTCGTAGCTGCTACAAAACTTAAGTTTGCTCAGTCTGGTTAGGGGAAATTCATCTAAAGTGCTCCAAGGTAGCAGGTATTTGATGCCTCCAACGTTTATCATAATCTCTGTCTTCAGATCAACTGCGGAGACATGTTCAGGGTGGTAAATCCTCCTAGCTCTTTGGTAATGGACCCCTTTGACAGGAGGGGTTTCAACGGAGACAGGAAAGAAGTGGCTCAAGGAATTACAAGAAGTGTAGCTAATGTTACTATAGTCTTGGTCACTGCCTTTGGAGAGAATAGGCATGTCTAAGAGTTCTCACTGGGACATCCAAACCGGCATCAGAGCAGGGTTATCTGTCAAGCAAAAGACATAAGAAGGAGGAGAAAACATAGCAGAAGTTATTGAAGAGAAAAAGTGTTCCAGGATAAAACACAAAATTAACGAGTGCCTGTTTAGTAAGTAAAAGTCACCTCTGTGCTTCTTCCTGAAATCTGCAGCCTGTGAATGAGATATGCTTTGCAGCCTCATTGGTTGTCTGGCAACACACAGGCACGGAGGAGAGCTAAAGCCTCATTCAGAGTTATCGCAAAGGACTGGATTCCTGTGAATCTAGATGCGATCAGGTCGGTTTCTTTTCCGAGCAGATCTCGGTCAATGTTAGATCAATGTGTTTTCCAGGGTTTGTTGCTTTGCTTTCTTATTTCTATAAACCCTTAAATACACGCTAACTCAACTAAGCTGCTTAATAGTTATTAGAGTGGTCAATTATCTGTTATCAGCTGGATACAAAGTTCCTAATTGCTTTGACTTGAATGCTCAGATTGCAATTCTTCTTCCTGTCACTGCATGCCTGTTTTGCCTGCCTCTCGGGGTTATTGCGAGGATTAGCTAGTAGATGTTTTTAAAATGCCTTAAGAGGTAAAGTGTTGTATAAATTATGACTATTCTTTTCAATCTGGTCTCCTGTCATCACAAATGGCTGAGATGATATAAGGAACGTTTGCCCACCCCTGAGAAAACTTTATTACACAGACAGAAAGCAATGTACTTCATCAGTCAGGAGGGAAAAGCAATTGAAAGATGCCTCTCCTTTCACTTCCCCCTTTCAGGAGTAAATCCCTGCTTTTGTTCATAATCCCTGAAGATTCAAAGGCATTTATTATCCCAAATCAGTGAACTGCAAAAACTGCAAGGAAACTTCCCAAAGTTACTCACCACCGTGCCCCGGGCTGCTGCCTGGTACCTGTCTTCCCCGCAGGTGAAGTCCACATGCCGCAAGCTGACCAGCAGAAAGACCTGGGGATGCTTTACAATATGGATTGCATGAAAAATCACTATAGCACTGAGGAGATCGCAGCCTCTTTCCTCTTTCTCTTCTTCCTGCAAGGGAAAAATATTTGTATGAGTTCATGTACCATATGATGTACTGATAGATCCTTTGCAGAAGAGACCGTGTCCGAAGTGGCAGCTCCTCTTCTGGACTCCTGGAGCGTCCTGGTGAAATATGCTGAGTGAGAGCTGGTGGATCCTGCCCTCTCCCTGTCTATCCTCTGTTTCCCTTGGGACTGTCAATGTGGTCCTGAAAGAGGAGGGGAGAGGGAAGGGGGAAGGGCTTAGAAATAATCTCTCCAGCATCCCTTCGTCTATTCAGCAGGCAGCAGGCAGCAACTGGGTAAGTACATGGAGTACAAGGACAGTCTCCGACTAATGAGTTTTAAATGATAAGTAAATTCTGGCAAATGTACTTAATAAGAAATTTCAGTATCTTTTAACTCCTTCCATTGTAGTCATACCAGAGTTGCTTGCTTTGGAGACACCAGTCAAATTCCTCAGGAGCAGTTTCCATGTCCTGTGTCCCTCTTGAAACTGGGATTTGCTCTTAAATAACCCTAGAAGGAGTGGATAGTTGGTTGGGTCCAGGGATGCTGGGCCTCCACATTCTTTTAGCTATTAGGGAAGTACTTTCTTCCCATAAAAGAAAGGGTCTCTGGCTTGCAAAGAAGAGATGCTAAGCACTCTTTTTCCAGATCTGCAGTGCTTTTCCAATAGCCAAGAACTTTTACCTTTCTTTATAGATGATGGAAAATCAAGCACAATCCTTTTCTCACTTTTCTCATACATGGCTGTAGTGGAGTGAGCTTGCTGTGATGCTTTTACGTTCTCTACTGCCAGCACGTGCCTCAGTCTCAAGTTGGGGTAATGTGGATTTGACCTGTATTCTACTTGCTTGGCCTCAGTCAGAGGGTTCAAGAAACTGCGGTTAGATCACATTGACAAGTACCTTCTGTGGTACTTCCAAATGCAGTAAGAAATGCTGAATGCTATAGCTTATGTCTGTTTCCAGTGTGGCTGAAAGCACTGAAGCTGCTATAACTAGAGGGGTGTGTGAATCTGTAGGATTTACATATCCCACTCTGAGTATGAAGGTCGCATGGATAAGTGTTATGAGCTTGGATCACAGAGCTGCTTTTCTACCATTTGGACAGTGGGTACAGGATGCAGTGATGCCATTTGCTTTCACTGGGCTAGTTACCCTTGTAATGTGTGTGGGACTTGGGCACTGCTGAGCTGATGCTCCTCGGAAGCAGATGCTATGGGTGTTTATCAGTGCTGAGCAATGCTGTGGCACAGCCTAGGACTGGATGTCTTTGCTAATTGGACTTTTAGGCACATCTCTCTTGGTCCACGTGGTGCCCTGCAGATTAACGTCTTATCAGGCTTCACCACTGGGGGTTTCACTCAAGTCCTAATTATTGCATCCACACAGAAAGACCAGGCAGATGCCTGAAGGCAACTGCGTTCTGGGAGCATAGCTCAAAATCACTTAAATCCTACCACCTTTGTGCAAGATGCGGTTTGCTCTGCCTATCAGTTTTTGTTATGGATTATTTCTGCAAAGCAAAATCAAACCTATTCTAATTAACTTTGGGTGTATTGTTACACAAAAGGATAAAACTAATTAGCATTTCCTTCTCACCTTGCAAAGCCCTTGTGTGGTGGTGTTAAATGTTCTATTTCTGAAAGCAGCTGACAAGAAATTAATAAATCCAAAACCATGAGTAAATATTGTACATGAGTAACTTGAGTGTTATTTATTAATTCATATTCAGGAAATACATCTATTTTCATTTTTAGGCCTTCCCTTGCAGTACTGCATACTCCAATATTTGCTTTATTGGGATGTGCAGCTTCATCTGTAGCTAGATCGGGATCTCATTGCCAGCTAGAACCGTACAAGTATCTGTCAGTCAGTCCATAGGAGTCATCTGTCTTCATAAATGAGACAGAGAAAGGATAGAAACATTTTTATTTGAATTTTATTAAGGGGAGAGGAAGCCACCAAAAAGAAAAATACTTTATTTGGTGCCTGAGCAAGTCAGGCCCTGAACCCAGCTCTGAAGGGCTTAAACATTCAAACCCAAAGCTATCCTTCCATCCTGGTTAGTCTCTGCCTTCTGCTCTCCTGGACCCTACTCCCTTGTCTGTATGAGATCCTCCTCAGTAGTGGATTACCTCAAACTACTAATGTTGACACCACAAAACTGAAATCTCTGCCCAGGAAAGAAAGGCACATTCCTGGCTCAATTCTAACCTCTGCTGACTCATTTGTTCACCTTTCTTATTGTTTTCTTTTTCATAATTATTGCTGTAGTTTCCCTGTTAAATTCCCTTTGGATTTTCTTTATTTAATATGAAGTTTATAATCTTTATTATCTTTTTCCTTTCTGTATTTCCCTTGCAGTTTCTGGAATTGCTCTCCCTTTGCTCCTTAGCCATCTGGTCATATCAAATTCTTTTACATGCCCTTTATGCCTTAAGTGCAGGTTCCATATGCTTTGTTTCTTTGTTGACATGAATGTCATCGCTGTCTCCTCCCTTTTGTTCCATTGCTTTTGTTGTTTGGCCATTCTACTATAATTTGTTTTAGAGCTGCCTCTCTCATCCTCTTTGTACAACAAGGGCAACACACTACTTCTGGGAGAAAAGCTGAGCAGAAGTGGTAGTTCTTACCCAGATGGCTCCAGGGACAAGGCAATTGCAAGCTGTTGTACAGCTGTCTAATCTGAACTAACCCTTGCCCTGTGTAAACCAAGGTTAAAGCCCCAATCTGAACTGTGTGATAATTGATAGTGTAACTCGCTGCATTCAAATTCAAACACACACAGGATCTACTAGGCTGGCTTGAAACCTTGTGGGTATGACGGTGCAGTTAACGTCGTGTTCCTGTGATGTGAACAGGAGAATCTGGTGACAAACACCCGTTATGAAGGGCAGATTTTTCTTACACAGTTCAAGAATTAAACCATTCAGAACTGATATTTGGGTATTGATGATAGTGGAATGCTGTAGAAGACAGGAAAGGCAGTGACGTTCACTATCACTTGCTTACCTGTGATTTCATCTTTTGTATTTTGTTCTCTGCAGTTATGCCAGAATCCTTTATCAGGCAGCACATACATACAGAATACAGACATAAAGAAACAAGCACTTTTTCCTCATAAACCACATAATAAAACTGTAGAATTTATTGGCACATGATGTTGTGGTGGCCAAAAGTGTAATATATTCAGAAAAGGACTGAGCAAATTTATGCAATGATGCCCCCCAGTAGATCAAACATCTGGCATGGGAAGTCAGTAACCCGTAGGTTGCTGGGCAGCAGGGTGGGTATTTTACCACAATGTATATGTTTGCCCTGTTCAGGTTTTTTCCCTCTAGATTTTGAATAAATGATTGTCATGGTTTAAGCCCAGCCATAACTCAGAGCCACGCAGCTGCTCTCTCTCTCCCCCACCACTTCATCCCCCTGGCTCCTGGAGGGATGGGTAGGAGAATTGAAAGGCTGTAACTCCCGTGGGTTGAGATAAGAACAGTCCAGTAACTAAGGTATAACACAAACCACTGCTGCTACCACCAGTAATAATACTGATAAGGGAAATAACAAGGAGAGAGACTACAACCGCTCACCACCAGCAGGCCGACACACAGCCTGAGCAGTGGTCTAGCCCTTCTGGGTAACTGCCCCCAGTTTATATAGTGGGCATGACGTGCTATGGTATGGAATACCTCTTTGGCTAGTTTAGGTCAGGTGTCCTGTCTCTGCTTCGTCCCAGCTTCCCCCCCTCCCTGGCAGAGCATGAGGCTCACAAAGTCCTTGGTCAGAGTAAATATTACTGAGCAACTACTAAAACCATCGGTGTTATCAGCGCTGTTCCCCGGCTGACAGTCAAAAACACAGCGCTGCACCAGCTACTAAGAAGGAGAAAAATGACTGCCACTGCTGAACCCAGGACAATGATGTACACGGGGGCTGCACAGACCTGATGTGACCCTGTGGAAACCTGAGGAGGGTGGTCTAGGCTGTACTAGTTTGGTCATGTGTTTCTGGGTTGAATGTGCGCTACTTACAGTATTTCTCTGTTAAAATAGCAAAAAAAAGCTAAAGACAAAACTGATTAATATGTATGCACACATATATATATTCAAGACTAATGATGTTTGTATGTAATGGGAAATCACACAAAGAGGTAGACTGCACACTGAAATTGTATGTGCTTGCCGGTCTTCCAATCTGCAGGGAGCAGTCATGTAATTTAATAAAGGCATTGCTGTCAATCTTCATTCCTTCCCAACTGGGCTTTTTGTAACACTTAAATATAACACGAAGATAGCTACCTTGCACTGGCATATATAACGGAACACTCATTTCAGGCTTTTAAAGTCAGAGAGAAAACAAAAGTGTAAATCAAAACAATTATATAAGGAAATATGAATGCATTGAAAAAGAGGTGCAAAATAAAAGGAAAGAAAAGAATTTTAAACACCTGTACTGTCTTCATTCCTTGGTTTAGAAATTAGCCCGGTGCTGAATCTTCAGTAGGTGCAATTTCATTACAAAATCATTGGGTGTTGTTTCTTTTATTAATTGAGTATACAGACTTTTGAGGGCTAATTCTTTGTTAAACATCAGTGTACAGACCTGGCCTTTCACAGGTTCTTTGTGTTTGTGCCAGGCGAACTGTTATGATAAATAAAATAATTTCTCATTTCTTTGCAGAGCACTTGACATGGAATTGAAAAGAGCATTTTAACACTCAAAACTTAGTTTAAACGCTTCTATTTTCTTCACAGGTGGTTAACAGTTCTGGAAATAATTGGATTTAGATAACCTTGTTACATGGAATTTCAACATCTTTTCAGATCCTTGTGTTACTCACTGGGCATAAAGAATAGCTTAACCTTCTTTTCTTAGTTTGATTATGACATTACACATAGCAAGGTAAACTTTCAGGATTTATGGCAACATTTTATTCAGTCCAGAAGTATTAGCTTCATGTTCCTGTTTATTTCCTCATAATTTGTCTTTATAGAGCAATAGAAATACCATTTCTTGCCAAATGCCTAGTTTGTGTGGATAATTAAATTGACAATAAGGGGTTAGATTTACCTCTTCATTATTCAAGCCTTACCAAGTTGCAGCATTATTGATTCCAGTAGAATAACGCAGCAATTGCCCAGGAATATGTGACAAATCAGGCGATGGGTGCCCTTGATTTATTAAGCACTCATAATATATTGCTAGGTCATCCCAACCCTTAGAAGCCCCAGTATGATCCAGGATCCTGTTGTGCCACAAACTGTTTTGAAAAACTGAGTCACATCTTGTTGGCAGTGTTTTATTCCTTATTTCCATCCTTGTCTTTGAAAAAGTTGTTTCTTTTTTCTCTGTTGAATTTGATGAAAACCAAAAGGGGCCACTTCTCATTAGGTGAAATGCCACTGAAGCAACAAACTCTTTAGAGCTTTTCTTTGCTATGTAAATGTAAAATAAAGTTAATGATAGATAATTAATACATTTCTGGGTCCTTTCACTCTTCTTTAGCATGAAGACTGAACCCAGGAATTCACCTCAGAGAAGTTTCCTAAAGTTTTCTGTGCTCATTTGCTCTGGAAAATTGAACCTGTTAATGGACAGTACCCGAGGAAACCGATTTCAAATGGATAATCATACCTGTGTTGATCCCAATGAATTTTGCATTAGGGTTGAATCACTTAGGTTTAAAAGGGGATTAAAATCTTGTGTGGCATAGCCAGAGGAAAAGATATTTGAATGCAGTGGCATAGAGCTGAGTGCTACTCTATCTCTACACATAGCAAGAGATTGATTAAGTAAGATATACCCAGGTAATGTGAGATTCATGCTTTAGAGGAAAACGATCTCAAGTCTTTTGTAAGCTGATCTGGAAAATAATTCTCTCCTGACTGCAGTTCCGGTGATCAGTCTCACCCTGAGCACCACCAAAAATGGAGCATTTGAGGAAAAAGTGTTTCTACCATCTCTGAGCACTGGTCCATTAAGAGGTGCCAAAACTTTCTATGGGAAATACATGCAACCTTCCCTGCCTGGAGTTCAAACCAAAGGGCACATCTGTCTAACTGCATGGCCTTCAGTAACAAACACCTGCTCTGCATTTTTGACCCCACTGAAAGCCTAGCAACTGAGGGAATTAAAACATTCCCTGGTGATATCAGCATGAGCCTCTGCAGGCAGATTTGGGCTGTGCATTTTGACGTTTCCGTTGAAGCTGAAAACATCTTGACAATGTAAAACCTTGGGTGAGATAAAAATTGGAAACGAGATAAATATTTTTCTTACCAAGTGCTTTTCATTTCTAAATTCCAAAGCACTTATGAATCACACCATTTTCATGGCAGATATTAAGAGTGATTTCAGTGATCTACCTCAGGATCATTGAAATACCACAAGTACCTAATATATGGTCCAGGTTACAGGCATACAGGTACAACTTCTACTATTTCCAAAGACCCCATAAAATCTGATATTTTACTGCCATCTGAGTGCTGAGGTTGGGGTTTTATTATCATTTTTATGCATTTCTACAGTCAGTAACAAGAGACATGATTAAGAAAGAGAAATCTTTGCTTCAAAGAAAAGCTATCTGAAGCTATCGGCACAGGGATAGGTAGCAAGGAAATTGCGTCTGTGCCACCATGTGTTAGGGAAAACAACACACTTTGTAGAATTTGAAGAGGGAAATGGGCAGAAGAAGGTGTCACAAGTTTATTAGGAAGGAAAACTGAAGAAACACTTCACTAGGTGTTCCAAGTAGCATGAACACAGTTGCTAGATGCTAAGGAGAATACTCGGGGAATATGTTATGTCTATAATTATCCTTGATCCTGGAGCTCACATGGTTGTGGGTATCTGTATATGTAGACACACTCCTGGCTTATTGTGCACACTACAATGTCTGCAATTGGACAGTGCAGTATTGAGAGTGCAAAGGTTATATTGTGGTTATGATCCAGAAGTTCATTGTTAATCTCCTACCGGTGTAAAATTCTTTCTTTGTCATCGCAGGCATACCACTTAATCCCTCTGTACCTCAGTTCCCTAGTCATAAATCAAATAAATATAACTACTGTGGTTTTATAAGGAGAAACCCTATTTATAATACTAAGACATGACGGCAAGCTCCCAGCCAGGGAGGAGGACAGGACGTATTAAAGTTTGATCTTCAGCAACACTGGAGAAGACTGGCTTTGAATAGGTGGGTAAGTTACCAGAAAGACTGATTATCTAAAGTTACATAGCTGAATAATAAAATAAAATAATGCTTTCAGTTTGCTGAAACAGTGTTAAAATTACATTAGCTACTGTGACAAACAGCCAGATTAAAATGAGAATTGCTAAGCAGGTGAGGTGGGTTTGAATACCGAATGTTGTTTATTTTTCTCCCTTTTCTGTTATAATTTATTTCTTAAATAATTTAAAACTAGTGAGGGAAGGTCCGAGGTTTTTTTTACTGGTGAGATTGATTACTTGATCTTGTTTTTTCTAATACCATACAGTTCAAACGAATTACCATACAAGTCCAGTTCTTCATTTATGATGCATAGAGAGCTAGAGCTAGAGAGTAGAGAAAATGGTAAGCATTATTAAAACTAAGCCAAGCCTGAGCGAAAATAGACTATTATGTCCACTATGGGGGACTAACCTTAAACAAAACAGCCAATAAATTAGGAAGAGAGATGAATACAATGAAAACAAGTGTCTGGAAAGCAGAAATGCTGTTTGGGTTTATAATATGATGCAGCAGCATAAAGCAACACATAAAATTACTCCATTCATGTAGGCCATCCACCAAACTAAATCTAAAGATGCTTGTAGAGATACTTAAAATGATCATGCTGTGGAACATGGATGAAACGGAAATAGTGTTCAGCTTTCAGTTCCTGGGTCTTTGGAATTCGTTGCTTGAAAAAGATTAGTAGAATTTGAAAGGAGTGGGGTTGGCAAAGTCATCTGAAGACATAAAAGTTTTGTCTTATGAAAAAAGGGGAAAAAAAAAGAAAAAAGGAAATAAGAATTTAAGTGTTCATCAGTAACTTGACAACCATCCACAGTTGCTCAATGTGTATTAACATAAAATGAAAGGAAATGCCGCTTTGAATGGTTCAGGTATAGACCAAAGGTTTCAGTCTGAAAGCCTGGGCTAGACAATATAATAAGTTTTAAATAAAAAGGGGAATTTCTCCAGTGAAACTGGTCTGGATGAGTCAAGCCCTCAGTGTAAGCAGGAGGGAATGTTGTTTGAGAGAATGAATCTTTACCATGGGGTCAAGAGCAATGATGCACTGCTGTAAACTGTAACAGTAATGGTCCTGAAAGGCTGAAGAGACAGAAAGGAGGCATTGGAAGATGCCACTATCCCCCAGTCCTTTGCTGAGTCGCCTCCTGAAGCTGAGATGGCAGAAGTAGCCTTGTAGAAGCTGGCTGCACATGATGGGTGCTATTGGGTACTCCCCCGGTATTGGTCTTCCCTTACTGCAGAGAGGCAGGTTGTGTGGGAACTCCAACACCCACTACTCTCTATTAGGAATGCAAACACCAGTCAGAGCATTTTCACATTCACTGCTCTCATTTGCCTGTAGAGCCTCTTACATACAGCTTAAATGACAGATACTCCTGTTTCTGCAGTGCTTTCTTCCTCGTCCCTTTAAATAATTCATATTTGTCTACACCTCATTCCTGTGCTCCTTTTCATTGCTCCTTTGATAATTAAACAGGACATGAAAGGTATGTGAGATGCTGAGATATTACCATGGCTCAAAATAAACCTGACGTTTGAGTGAGGTAACTTAATTACCACTTGGTCTCTTATTGCTTGCTTGGGAAATAACCAGGCAGTTGTGTTACATATAAATGTATGGCACATAAACGAGAGAGAAAAGAGAATTTGTAGGCTTATTGTGGCTGTAATATTTCTTCATGTACAGAAGTCAGAATTCCTGTAGTTCATCTTAACCATTTCAAGTGGGAAAACACAATTAACATGTCATCATGCACCCATTTTCTCGAGGTAAGAAGAAATTATCGTCATATTTAGTTAGCCTTTACCCTTAGTAGGTACTTATTGGGTTAGATGTGGGCTCTAGAAACTTCAAGTGTAAGTCCCTGGTACTTTTATATTAGTGCACAGATTTACATTTTAAATTAACACATGCCTGTCTGGGGCAGGAGGTTGGAACCGGATGATCTTTGAGGTCCCTTCCAACCCAAACCATTCTGTGCTTCTATGATTTTGTTCACAAACTCTGCCCAGGACAAATCTTGTCTCCAAGATGTGATTATTTAGAACTCCCTTTTTAACAGTGATGTAGAAGGACTAAGTAAATGGCAGCAGTTGCTGAAGATCGATCTCAATTAACAAAGGAGACTAATTCCAAATGTGTTCATTCAGGCTATTTATTTGCATAGCAGAAAAGAAGAAGCTACTTAGAGGGTGATGGAGATCTCAGAAAGGCTGACTCTCTTATGTTGCTTGTCCTTCTCTACTGGGGATATAGTTGTCCAAAAGGGACTGTCTTTCAACCTTAATGAACTCAAATTGATAACTACATTAAATGGATGAGTCCAGGCTTTGCGCACAGGCATCAATTTTCTTTTAGCAATATTTAATCTGCTGAGGGGATTAGAAATAGGAAAATATTTTGATTAGGATGAAATTACCCAATTTGTCATAAACTCGTAAAGTGATACAGGCAGCGGAAGTATCAGAAAGCTTTCCTTGACATCATTCTTGATGGGCTTCTTCAACTATCTGGTTCCTAATCATATACCTAATGAGTTTTCATAACCCTCCACACTCCTAGTGCTGCTATGGCTTGTTGGTGCTGCCATTTTGTACTGCTACTGCAGTAATTGTCCTTTTCAGAGGAACGTCAACCAGCCTGTTTCTTCTGAGGAGTCATCTCTGTGTGTCAGTCCATGTGGATGGAATCAGGGAATATGGTGCATCATTTTACTCATGAGGTGAGACGATAGTGTATTATTGCTTGTGTTCTCTTCCAAGCCCTCCTGATCACATGCTGCTGCAAAAGCTTGTAAAATAAACACAGATGCTTACTACTTTCTTCTGTAAATGCACCAGCAGATAAAAACAGGGAGAATACGTGAGTTGCTGTCATCTAAACGCAAGGTTAATGGAGGGTACCTACTGAAAGCACAGTCAGTATACACCCTGAACAATGACTAAGGGAAAAAATGTACTGCTTTACTCAGCATCTCTGATTCCCGGCTTGAACACAGAGGCAGAACTACTGCTTGTACTACTGATGGTGCTGCCCTCCTCCAGCTTGGGGGGAGCAATCCTGCTAGCTGAAAAGCAACCAAATCATCTTCCTTTGTGTGTATTGTCAACAGAACTAGTCACTAGCTTCAAGCAGTTTACTGATGAAGGAGACCCAAGGGTACAGATGGCATAGCTTAGGCTGTACATTCTTCATTACCAAAGAAATGACAAGGAAAGAACTAAAGCTGACTGGAAAAAACAGAAGTGGTATCCTGGGTTTAGGATAAGATATTAATTTTACGAAATAGCTCTATGAAGATTTGTGTTACATATTTTGGCAAGCTTCAGGGCTTTGGGAAGACATGTATATTCCATGTTCACATTTTGGTAGTGTTCATAATTACTTTAGTGTTACAGAAGTGTTGTTATTTTTACGTGAACTGATACTATAATTTATATTCCAATTTACAGGAAGAAGTGTTTCAGGGTATTGGAATACATCAGTCTCTGTAGCACATCTACCTTGCCATGTACTTTCTTTGACGGCTTTGCTATATTATGGCTCTATGATTTCCCAGTGTTTTGTTGCATTAGTATTATCTAGACATCAATGCTGGCTCTCTGGTATCTGAGACAAGATTGGTTTTGCTATTACTTGTCATTAGTGGTGTTGCAGCAGAGCTGAAGAGTCCAAGGGATAGACTTGAACACCCTCTTGTTTGGTAAAAACACAGGACAAACAGATGGTTGTCGTTTCAGGGAGCTCGCCCTTGAAATGGATGCAACAGACTAAGCCAGGCACTGTGGGCTTTTTTGGACTTCAGTATTGTATGAAAATATTTACTGTTTTAAAGGCAAAATTGGGTCTCCAGTTTCACTGAGAAATTCTTGAGTGAATTCCTGTAATTGTTAATGACTGCCCAATTGCCTGATGTATACAATTCCAGGGCCAAATCTTGTTTGCCTCTGTTCCAGGATTATTCTGTTCATTTCAGTCATAATGGATTCTGCGCTGTTAACTGTAAGAAAGATTCATATGGACATGATAAGCAGAATCTGTCAGCACTTGTTCAAGAAAGAAGGGCCATATGTTTTAAGGCCAAGGCCAAAGCTGAATGTTTCCGACACCAGTAAATTGATGCTGAGCTGTAGATCATAGGCAGAAAAGTCTTTGGAGAAGCAATGTTAGTATCGTTCAGATCTTCAACTTTAAATTCACTTCAGGCATTAAGAGTCTTTGGCTGACATTAGCACATCTTAAGCTAATGAGTCCTTTGAATTGTAGTCTCTTCCAGAATCTATTTACAGTGTAATTCAGTGGCTAATGGTTATATGTTTGAATTTCATCACTTAATAATAAATTCCAGTGATAATCCTTTGCTTTTGTGATGTTTTTTCCTGTTAGAGTCACACCATGTATCTCTCCTAAGGTGTCTATAGCAAGAGCAGATTGCAGTCAAGTAGTCAGAAGCTGCACATCTTAATAAAAGATTCAGTAGTCTTCAAGATACCTTGCTTTAGAAAGAGCTTAATTTCATTACATTTACAATTCTAATAAAAGGCTCTGTGCAAAACTTAGTGTTTGTTCGATAAGTGGTTTGATTTTAAGTGCCAGTATATGGAAGCTGGAGTGAATTTGTTACAAGGGGCAAACTCTTCTGATTGGAGATGCAATATGGAGATCCAAGCATCCCCATATCCTTGAATTTCCAATAAATTCAAGTTTTTAAAAATCAATTTTTAATTACTGATCCAACCATGCCCAGAATACAGAATGCTGATTTACTAATAGTACAGTTAATGTTGTTGGCGTAGCAAAGTGCTTGTGACCATCACACCCAGCCCCACCACCCTGCATATTCCTGGATTCAGGAATATTATATCTTATGCCCCTCACAGGACAAGGTTGTGCAGGGCATGTCAATGTCAGCAAATGGTTTTCTTCCTTTCTCCTGATATACTTGGCTACAATTAATTTTGTTTAGTCTGACCTAAAGACAAAAATAGAACCTATCCATCATTTTGCTTTTACTACGAGTTATTGCATCTTTAAATATGAATGGGGACTCTTCAAAAATACAGTCTCATGACTAACTCATTTAAGATCATATATTCATGAGAACTCCCACAAAAGTTGGCTTATTATTAGCTTTTTCATGACATTATCCTTAAAAAAAAACCAACAGTGTTTTCTATTATGTTTGGGGTTTTTTAATGCAGAATCCATAACATCCCTAGTTAGATGCTCACAGTTCAATACATAATTGACAAGAAACGGATCTTTTTGCTATTCCTGGTAGCATTTGTTTCAAATAATGTTTATATGTTTCAAATAAAGAAAACAGGAAGAAAAAAAGAATTCATTTGTGGGTAGATTAGCTGTGAGAATACATGAGACTATTCCTATAGTTTCTTCATCTTAAAGCAGTTACCTGCTATGATGTTTATTTGTCCTGTTGGGTGGGTTCATAGAAACCTAATTTTAATCCTTCAATGCTTAATCTATGCCACAGTTTTCCTTTGTTACCTGAGGATATCAGGTAACATGTCTGAGCTTAACAAACAGGCAGGAGGCTCCTGCTCTGCAGGCAGGGATCTAGATGAAGATCCAACGCTTTGTGCTTTGGTTCCCTATCTGTAGACTGATGATGTTTCTTCTCTCTGTAGATTTAAAGGCTCTGGGAGATGATCAATCTCTCAGTATGTGTCTGCACAAGGCCGAGAATATAAGGGGCTAATTCTACTGGGAAACTCTAGTTGCTCCTCAGGAAATAAGAGGAGAATTAGTTTTGGAGGAAATTCCAGCCTTGTTTAATTGTCTAAGATGCTCTTTACTTCTCTCAACTCAAACTCTTTCCGTAGTGGAGGGGGGAATACTGGGTTTACACTAGTGCCACCAGTAATTGTTTTTCACACTGGTGTTCACTGCTGAACCTTTCTGCTCTGGGAAGTGCATTCATTTTAAGGAGTCTGACCAGGGACTGAGCTCTCATCCAGACTAACTGCAGAATGACAATTAATATTCTTCATTATAAAAAGCCAATTTCATGGATCTTGTAAAGGTAATTTTTCAAGGGTCCCGGTATTTCTTCCTTGAACTTATATTCCATATTGTTCTTCCAGGTCAATATTTGTGCTGTAAGAATGATGAATATGGAAATGATAGGAACTACAACTGCCTTTGATATGCTGGCTTTTAGCATTTATTTTTTTTTTAAGGGACATTAATGCTTTAATACCTGTATGAGTAAGGAATAAGTACACTCATGTATTTGAAGTTGCAGTCTGGAAGGCCTGGCCCACACTGGAGGTACAATGAAGGCACATATTGAAGGATAATAAACCATGACTTTTTGCTTGAATGTTTCTGGGGTTTAGATATGAATATTGTGGTCACTTCTGTCTGGGAGTACTTCAGATGATGCTGTCTAGTGCTGATTAACGTGACCTTTAGTTTTTGCCCATTCATTTGTTGCCTCATCTAGTGCCCATTCATTTGTTGTTCATCTAGTCAGAAATACAGACACATGATTCCTGCCAGTGTCTAACTTTGTCTGACACCTTGCACAGGGGAGCAAGGTATGTTGTGACTTCATGGAGTTGTTCCTGGTTGTAACTTCATTCCAGCATCTGATTTTATCCCCTCCAAAACAAAGTTATCCGATTCCATGGGATTACACTTAACATTTGTGAATGAACCCCTATCATCTTTATTTCTGCCATTAATGCCGTCAATAATAGCACCTAAAGAAAATGCTATTATCAGTCTAATACTTTTAATTGCTTCCTCCTTTTGCAGTTTGGTTTCACTGATGCTAGTTTTACTATTTTTAAGGAAAATTTATTTCTTACTTATCTGTTATTAAAGTTCATTCTGGATCATTCTGACTTATGACAGACACACAGAGTGTAAAACCTGGGCTCCTGAAGTGACCAAATCCAGTGCGTTATCCAGCAGGAACAGAGTGGGAATGTTTCCAAAGCATTTGGGAAGCGATAAGCCACTGAGCTGCACCAGCTATCCACACTTGGGTTATACTGGCAGCAGAATGGTCCCTCCTCTGAAAAGAGATGGGCCTTATCTCTTATGCAAGTACCTAGGGGAGGTATCAGAAATGTGAGGTCCCCCCAGATGCCTGTTAAACCATCCTGTGCTGTGAATTTGTTTGGAATCAGTGGAGCTACTGTGACAGGAATAGTTTTCTTCACTGGGAAGTCTTAGTTTTGCTCAGGTTTTGGAACTGTTCTTCTCTGACATTTGATAAAGGAAAATAACTCTCTTCCCAAAGGCTGTTTATCTTCCTTTCAATATACAGCCCAGGTGCTGTCAAATACCTTATTAATGGTTTAAGAAACAGCATTGGTTTGATTAAAGTCATCTCTTGGGTCATGAGTAGCGAGAGATCATCATTAAAACCACTGACTCAGTCATGGAAAGAATCATTCCAGGACAGGAAGTTTAGAACCTGTCATCAAAGAGCACATCTCTTCAATTGTATCATGTTTGTTTTGGGATCGTCCTGTTTGCTGTTGTTTGCCCAGCAGATGATCTTGCTGTTCTGCCTTGCCCTTGTATCCATCCTGACTGCCTTTGTGCCCCTGAAACAGGAAACTGCGGCTTCCTTCACAACCTGTCAGCACAGCAGCATCGCGAGGTGTCTGGTCACAGCCATTGGCTTTGCAGGAGAGTAGCCCTGGGGTTTAGTAGCAGTCACAAAATACAGCCAAAGAAAACAGTACCAAAGCCTTTTGATAAGAATAGAAGTGTATTATTTCCTGTGCTGGCAAAGATCGGTTGTTTACTGAGAGAGAAACATGGCAAATGCTCATATTTACATCATTTCAGAAGTTTTTCTTTTCATGCAGTGTACATGCAGAAGATGCTGTATAAAGAACCTTTCCTCACAGCCATTTTTGTATGGATCACTGTCATGCGTGGTTTATAAGAACTGTTGTTTACTTCTACTGTGTAATACTGCATAACTTTATTTTCTTAATTCTCATGACTTGTGTTGAACATATTTGTTGTGTGTAAATAAATATATGTTTGCACACACAGAGTAGGATATAGACATGTCACGAATGATGAATGACATGTCATACGTGATCTTGAGAAATTTGGGAGCAAAATCACTGCTGGCTCCTTTAAGAAACCTTTGGTGTCTCACTAGACAGGAATGGGGAGTTTTCTCTTTAACATTTCTGCTGGACTGATATACAATAATTTTCTGCATATAATTCAGCGTTATAATTTCCTGTAAAGAAATTTAACACGTTCCACAACATTTGCTGTTTCAACACAGTCATTTTGAGAGAACTAATGCTCTTTTATTAGCTAGAGAAATGAAGGGCAAGTTGTTTAAATGGCTGATGGATTATTCACACTGGCTTCTCTGATGCAAACAATCACAGGGGTTGTACTGACTGTGAACTCAGAACTCACAGGCAGCAGGCTTCAGGCTCAGTGCTTATTTTTGTCCTTTCACCTTCCACATTCAATGAAGTGTTCAAAGCTCCTTGCAAAATTATGTCTGAACTTGAGTAGTTTAGACATGCCTGCAAAACCCCAGCCACTGCAGTTGGTAAGGTTTTGGCTTATAGCTAATATTAATGTCTCATTCAGTAATTATCTTATGAAACAGGCAGATTAGGCAATCATATGGCCACACAGATGCTGAGCACTCTCATGTGGGTGACATTGGCAGATTGCACTAGTATTAAGGATTTTGTCTAAGGAAAGGTGAGGAAAGAGAATTGTGTAACGTGGCTCCTCGCCCCTTTTGCTTTCCTGTGTGAAGTATCTCTGGGGCAGAGTGTGGGAAGTGTCTGGAAGTCGTATAGAAGGTATTAGTGAACAAACTGGGTGTGTGGAGCTAAAGCTTGTCTTTGATAGAAAAGGAAGTAAAGAGAAAGAGCTCTCTAGGAATTAACATTCTTTCAGTCTAACTTGCTTGCATAGGGCCCTTATAGAATCATAGAATAGTTTGGGTTGGAAAGGACCTTAAGATCATCCAGTTCCAACCCCCCCTGCCATGGGCAGGGACACCTCGCACTAAACCATCCCACCCAAGGCTCTGTCCAACCTGGCCTTGAACACCGCCAGGGATGGAGCATTCACAGCTTCCCTGGGCAACCCATTCCAGTGCCTCACCACCCTCACAGTAAAGAACTTCCTCCTTATATCTAATCCAAACTTTCCCTGTCTAAGTTTTGACCCGTTACCCCTTGTCCTATCACTATAGTCCCTAATGAAGAGTCCATCCCCAGCATCCTTATCACATCCATCATCACCAGTCCGTTATCACAGGATCTGAGTATCCCGCCAGTTTTAATGCAAATACCTTTGCATTCTCAGTAGGGGTAAGGAGCTCTTATCCCCATTTTTCTTATAGAGGCTAGAGGGGCAGCAATTGCATCCTTTCTTGCCTATTGGAGTGACCCCTGGTGAACTCCAGGAACCTAATCCACTCTCTATCCAGACCATGAACCCAGTGTAGAACACACTGTACCTCCTGCACATGCAGGTTTCCTTCCTCAGGAGCCATGGCACAAGGAGGAGTCCCCACATTGCCAGATCTTGCTGCAGTGCAGAATCACAGTCAGTCAGAGGGAATACCTTAGATTAAGGAGTGTGGAAGTTCTCCTGCAGTCTGTACAGGAGGCGGAGCCGGAATAGGAAAAGGATTCTACTGGTACTGAAAATGAGACTGAGATGGGGGGAAATGAATGGTGGATGGTGGAATCCATAAAAACCCTAAAGCCCCATAACCAGTTTCTATCCTGCTTTGGAGGAAGCTGCCTTCTGTAGCTACTTGAGCTCTTGAGTATTTTTAGGAGCACAATGCTTTCCTTCTGTTTCTTCACACCATGCCCAAGTCCAGTGGGGACCCAGAAATGAGATGCACCTTCCACATACTCCTCTGCAGAGCACTCCTGGGTTCAAAACATGCATAAAACCATCAAAGACCAATGGTGAGTATCACTTTTCCCCCTCCTCCCCATTTTTTATATGTTGCTGTTTATGCTAACTAGCTGTGTTGAGAAACAAAGCTCTACCCAATGGTTCAGGTTCCTGCCATTGTGTTTCAGCAGGGTCAGAGCTGAACGTGTGGCTGCTTTCCACAATCAGAGCTGCTTTTCAGGATACTACTTATCCTATTAGTTTTTCTAAAGATCAATCTGTTGTTTGGCAAAAGCTGATTTCCTGCCTACGCCAAACTGGTCAGAGCAAAGCAGTTCCAGCAAACCAAATTAGGCAAAAGAACAAAACCCCTCATATAGGTATGAGCAGCATTCATACTGATGCAAAGGCCAGTCATCCCTCCTTGCCGCAGCTCTTTGCTCACACCGAGTACATGGTACACTGCTGCAACATGGGTGCAAATGGGAAGCAATTGGCACCTTGGGGTGGTGCAGAGGAAAAAAGAATCGTCATATTCAAAGTAACTGTGTCTGTATGCAAATTGCTGTATACATTTTATGATGTTGTCTAATTTTGGCACTCTAAACATTTCCTAAAACACATTTCATTTAAAATTGCTGAATATTTAGATTTAAAAGTTTGTTATAAAAATTCCAGGAATCATGTATCAGGTTCAAATGAAACGATCTCTGAAATTTCATAACTTAGGGCAATTTGCTCCTGGTGAATTCAAATTCAAAGAACTCTGTTTCTAAACCATTCTGGAAAATGTTTTGCTCCTGATTAATTCTTGCCTACAAGCTCTGAATTCTTGTTGCTTGTCACAGTGTAATGAGTAATAGTACCAATTCTTGGTATTTCAGTAAAGTGGACTGGTGCTATGGTTTCAGCTGTGTCAAGGTAAATAAAACCTTGAAAATCTAAAGGATTAAAGTACCTCATATACGCCAGGATTATAGAGAAGAGAATGGGAGAAAGAAGTAAGTAACAAAAAATTGTATTCAAAGGCCTAATATTAGAGCAAAGCCTTTCAAATGTAAACTATGTATTAATTCAGCGTCGTTCATTTCCACCTATCATGGCTAGAAATGAAAGCAATGCTCCAGTTGTTTTGAATGCTTTGGGTTTGCATTTGAAAGTAAAACTGTCAAGGTTAAAAGAGCCTTTTATTTGTTTGGCTTTTTTGTGTCTTTATGTTTTCAGAGTTGCATAAACTTTATTACTTGAGTTTTCAGCGTGTATCTGGAAGATGTTCGCTCATGTGTTTTCTATATTCAGCATACCAACACCAACATTTTTCATGGATTTGTGGATAATTCTGTCTCACATGTTTCTGGAAAACAAAGGCAGAGCAGTAAAAATCAAGTGGGAGATGGGATCTGGATGTCTCAGTTAATAAGTATCTAAAGAGAAGAGGTGATTTTGAACTCAGACTAGCGGTTCTTAAGGCGTATTTTGTAAAGTGCTCCCTGTTAAAAGGTCAGCCCATCAAGCCTTGATAATATCCTTTGTTGAGAGAAGGGAAGTTTTCTTCATGAGCACAAACTCCCTCAACCGAAACCTGCAAGTTCTATGAAGTCTGTTTTAATTCCTGCTCCTGGGATGTGGCCATCACCAGTGCATGGCTTTGAAATTCCCATCAAGGAGGGCTTTCCATATGTGGGCTTTCCATTAGTATCTGTTTTTAGTGCCTGGTTTCACAACTTTCTCTCCCCTTCGACTTTCTGTGAGCAAGTTATTACAAGCAAATGGAAAACTATCCCACTTGGGGATCTGTATCTTTATACTTTCAGTAGGTCTGCCCTGCAGTCAAACACAAATGTGACTGGCCTGCTGCCTGTTTGTGAGCTTAACTAATGCCTTCCAGCCCCAGGCTTGCATATTCCAAGAAAGAAAAGTATGTGTTGTTAATAAAATGCAGCAGGCCTTTGGCATGTGACTGCATGACCCTGTAGTTTAAAGACTTCTGGAATCAAATCTGGGCCTAAGCTTTAAATCTTACCCTTTAAAGCTGTAAAATTCATTGATCCTGGCCCTTCTCTGTGTGCCACTGTATAGTGAGGAAGGTAATTTCTTATTGTCATGCCTTTGTAATATATTCATCTGTATTTCATACGGAACGCTTTATCACCATTCCACTAAAGCTTTTATTTCCCAACTATTCACCTGTGTTTGCTGAGCAAACATTTTTTTTTCTGTTTAGCTTTTTATACATGTTTTTTTGCATATGTTAAAACTCTCTTTTCTTCTCACTTTTTTAGTGAACGCAGAAGTATCCAGACCAGCAGGGTTGAAGAATTTAAATATTTAGTATCATGAATTTTTTAATATCTTCAGGATTATATCTGTGCCTGAAAAGAATGAAAAGGAACATGTACTTCTGCCCATCTCTCACACTGTCATGAGCCTGGGTCCAGCTGCTACAGACTTGTTAAGCAAAATAGTCACAACGTTTTAGAGGCTGTACTAATACGTGATGTTTGTTTAACTGTAAGGAGTGTTAGTCATGCAGGCCTTAGTGTCTAAGGTGATGTGACAATGTGTATGTCACATGCGAATGAATGAGCCCAGGAAAGTCAATGGAAAACTTTTGTTGACTTCAGGACTGCTGAGAAACTGGAGGTGATTTTGTGGTGCTTCTTGGATGGGTTTTCTTGACGAGGGCATGGTCCCACTTCGTAGTTGTGTTCTTGCCATTTTTCATCGCGTTGACCAAAATGTGTAGAAGACGATATTTCAGTTGCCAGATCTCTCTCCCACCTAGCTTTATGAGGTTGATGGTATGCTTTCTGGTGTGCTCCTCCTCCTCTATCCCTACCAGGGACCCCTGTGAAGATGCCCTGAGCACACTGTGGTCAATGCAAGTATGAACCGGCACCTCCAGGACCCTGCACTGCACCCAAAGAGAAAGCATTTTGAAGGATTTTTAAATATTCCCAGTGGTTTTTATTATGTAGCTTTTGGGGCTGTTTCTCTTTAAGACTCAGGACAAATTGGTCATAAGTTTTAAATTTTAAAACAGATTTAATAGCTTTATTAAAAATGTGTCATCTGGTATATCATTTTGAGGGTTAGAACCAAATTAATTGGTGTGTAGTTCACAGGAAAATCTCTGCTCATTTAAAGCTGTTGTTCAGCACAAGAAGGACTGTAATAATGACACACTTCAGAGACAGGTTGTTGTTCCAAGCATGGACGTTAGTCAAGCTGCCACCCTCTTCAGGGTGGGTTTTAAATGTTCAGAGGGGAAGTAAACTTTATTGGTGCTTTTATTCTGATTTATAGTGCTTGGAGATTAGTAATGATGCTCTAGCAGTCTCAGGAACAGCAGAATGGCGAGCAAGGGAAAACTTAATTAAATTGCTCTGTTTGACAAAGTTCAGCAAACTGTTATAACGTATTTCTCATATTTCTCTTACAATAAGTGGCATAATGAAACCCAGTTTCTGGCCTAAATTCAGAGTTCTGAACAGCATTGCAGTCTGTTTATGTGGTAGCTAAAGTACTCAGCCTTTGCAATAACCTAAGAATATGTTTTTTAGTGCTAATTTTTGTTTGAAATTAGGGAGAAGGGGTTATCTTTTTCACTGTTATTGTCTGCTTAAGATCTGTAAAGGGAAAAGGAAAAGCAGACGTAGGAGCAAACTGCAGCTATGTAAGCAGGGAACAAGACAGCCAGTGCCAGCACTGTGAAGTACTAAGGCTGCTGCGTTATAGCCTGTCTTTATAGGGCAGTGAGCCGTCTTAGGTTACTGGTAACTTCTGGTGACCATATTGTATGTGGATTGGTTTTCTGTATACTTGACACTGGCAACAGCGCTCATTAAGCAAAAGGAAACTAAACCTTACCTTTTGTCTGACACATTCTTCTGACAGTTCTCTGCCATAATTAAATAGAACAGCATTTGTCTCAATGACAAGAAATAACAAGGGTGCCTGGGCACCTGCAGTTCAGTATATCCGCAGCAGCGCTGGACTGTTTTAAATGAAGGAATCGTGTGACTACAGCTTACTCTAAGAAGTCTGATTACATTGGACACCTCATTATGCCACTGTCTTATCTGTCAACAGGCTTCTGCAGAGCACGGTTCAGCCAACAATTTTCTTCTCAAATACAGGGTATACTTGCAGCATACTAGAATTTAAGTGCTTACAATACAGAGTATACGACTGTCTCCCAGCATTAGAACTATTTCAAGCATCCATACTGCTCTGTCCTTAATAACTCTTTAATCTGAAACACCAGCTGAGAAACTTCAGCTTGCTCCAATAAGAGCACTGTGAAATACCTGTCTCTGTACCTCTGTATGTACATGAATACCAGAAAGAGTTCTAAAACCAGAGCAATCTGTAGTATTCATTCTGATCTGTGTAACAGGGTCACAAAACTCATTGCACTGGTCTTGTGTCAATCCCACTAGCTTCTGGCCACCCAGAGCCTCTCAATGGTTAGTTTTCTCACTGCTTTACACCTTCAGGTGGATTTTGTTGTGTCTATTAATGTATTATGTCATGATAGTGTTCTATTATGTAGCATCATATCAGGAGTAAATAATGAAATTGTAAACCAGGTAGGGAGAAGAACGTAGATGGAGAAAGAGCACACTGTCTGCCCCAGTGTGGTGCTCCAAATAAAAATAGCAATTTTCTCTTTCTTTTTCTCTCCTTCTTTGGATGTCTTTCTAAAACAAGTGATGATGCAAACCAACACCTAGATCATAATTCCATCCTAATGTGAGTGCCTCAGAGGGCCAGAACAAGCAGAATGTGATAAATATTGGGATGTCAGCACTCTGGCAGATACCCAGATCATAAGCTACACACGGGCAAAAAATACACATGCTGCAAGAACAGTGTATGTGCTGTAGTTGTTTTCATTGGGATGGAGGAGAATGTGGTTATGGAGGCTTATAAACAACAAGGGAGACTGAAAATTATTGTGGATTGGAATAAGGAGGAGGTAAGTCTACTTGTAAATCATTTTAATTTCAGACTGTCCCACAGACCTCTGAGTACCTAACAATTTGCTTTTACCACAACCATTTTTATTAAGAAACTGAGGGAGGATGTACTCAATGCTGCCCTTTAATTACTTTTTTGAAGAATATGGGAATAGATAACACAACCCATATATCCCCTGCAGATGGGTGAGACACTCCCTGGGAGAAATGCTGTTGCCTTTAAGCAGTCACAAAACCATCTATGCCTAGAGGGGCTGCAGAAATCTTCCAGCTACACTTAAACGGGGAAGGAAAGAGTTTCTAGAGGCCACATAAGCCTTATCTAAAGCAAGCTTGAGCTATCCCATTTCTAACAGATACTTGCACAAGTTGATCCCCTTGCTGTCCATTCCCTGTCTCTTGCCATAATGGCAAATTGAGAATGTCCCATGTTGATCCATGTTGATGTGCTGCTGGTGCTGAACTCTCTCTAACAGCAGCCAGTTGTTGGTTTTTAACTAGTTTTCAAACTCCTCTCTGCAACTGAAGCCTGCTCTTTCCTGCCCATCACCAGTGGATATAGAGAACTACAAAGAGAAGAGCAGTCAACAGTCATCTTTTGTAGCTTAAGGCTGTTATAACTGTGTGGACTAAACATTCCCAGTCCACTCTTTCCTTGTAAGCAATGTTTTCCAGCTCTTCTGTCAGCTTTATTGTTCTCCTTTTATTTCAAGAGACATGCTCTAGTATTCTTTATACCCCTGGGCTACAGATACCAAAATAGATTGTAATGATGGCAACTTGTGGCGTTGTATGCAGCACCTCTCATAGTCTGATTGGAGGCCCACAAACACAAAACTAGAGCTTTATCCTGCACTTTCAGAAATAATGGAAGCTTTTGTACCAGCTTACGAAAGGATCAAACCCTTAAGGATGTTTGCAGCAATTCAGGCAACCCAATAACGTGCTGAGTCTGCAAAGCAGGGGGTGGCTTGCATAATGGATTATTGTGGTTAGGAATAGATGTAATAATTTTTGAATGCAGAATAGCTGGCAGGAAAACGCCTGGCTTATATATGATCTTTATGAAATTAACTGACCTGGGTCCTATTGGGAATGTGTGCTGTGACTGTATCTGGAAGCGCTCCCAGGGTCACTCTTATTTCTCACTTTCCCAGTTTCAAAGACATTAACCTGCCATATTATTGCCAAGCACCTTGTGTGGAAGTCAATATAAACCATCATTCACTCATATGTCAACACAACTTTAATGTGAGCACTGGAGGAAGATTTAGTCATTCTTTCTAGAAATACAGCAGAGCAGCTTAACTCCTAAATCTTTTCATTTAAAGTGTACAATTTTTATGGGTTAAAACCAGCACAAGACTTTAGAAATTAGAAACCAGAGTTTTGTGCAAATAACTTGTGTAAATGGCACTGTGCGTCAAGGTGACTTAACACACATTTTAGTTTATTAGAGAAAACTGGACAACATGACAGATAGGAATGTTAATATGGAGTTACTGCGTCACCCTGCTGCAGTACTTTATATTATCAATGCAACATATTTTTGAGGTATAAGGTAGATATCATAATATCTTCATTATTTACAGAAAAAACATTCTTTCCAAACGTAAACATTGTTCTGCCTCCAGCAGCACTTGGTATGGCCAGTTCGCATGCAGAATATGATGTGGTTTCCCAGAGAAAGCACATACTTCAGTGAGCTCAAGCTGTAAGTTAAATGCAAGGTGGAAGGCAGCAATAAGAGCAACAACAACAAACACAGTCCTGCCTTGCGAAGTTTAGCCACCTCATGAGATGGTGCTTATACTTACGTGGCTCAGCATCTTTGCAAAGATCCCAACTGACCCCTGCTACGTGGACAGAAAGATACAAATATCACAGCAGCAACTTTTTATCTGATTCTTGTTAAGTTTAGGATACAAAAGTTATCCAAATGTGTGGGATTCAAGTAATATGTCAGAGAGTAGGTGATTTGTGCAATATAACTATGTTGGAAATAGAGACTTTTGAATTAATCATGAAATAAACAGTGCAGCCACAATTTTCAGTTGTCTTTCTGCAGAGATTGTGAAAGGTTTTGTGAAAAAAAAAAACCTGTTACTGATCAGAGATGCACAAAGCTAAGGCAGGGCTCTGTTTATTTTTCCATCATTTTTATTTCAATAATACAAAAGTTAAGAAAAGAGTTCCCTTTAGGCCTATATTTAATGAGGTACCAAGGCACTAAAATCTTGACAGCTAATTGCCTGTCTACGTATTATTTCTTTGTATCTACCTACAGCTTGTCATCTACACATTCAAATGTAAGAAGCCCATAATATCTCTTTATATATAATTCATTGTTACTTGTATAATACCAATTCTTTGTACAGAGCCAATTGATTATTTTGTTATAGAGCAGAACGTGTCCACTCATCACTAATGCTGATAAAAATGTCCTTCAATTGTCAAGAAAAATATGTGACTCTATTGTAATCTATCTCAATCAGTGACTTTCATCCTTCTGTCATCTGCTGCATCATGACAGTTTTCACATATTTCTGCAATTTCATCTCCAGTGTAAGTATAAGCAGCAGCACACATGGCAACCAGAAATAGCCTGACTGTCTTCCAGCAAATTGCCAGTCACCTAATAAAGCTAATAAAAGCCCAATACCTCACTTTTCTTGTGCCGCAGCTTCCATCTCACGCCGTCAGGAGTATGTACGCCCAAAGCTGTAGGACTGGCCATCTGTTCTGCTCACACAGTGCTAGCTCTTGGAGGTACTTACTCAGATGCTCTGATTTTCATCAACCTCTGGAACTGATGGACATCTATTAAAATGAAAATGCAACAGCATAGGAAATATGAAATTGTGCTGTGTGCCCTGCCTATGGGATCACGAGAAACTGCAGGACCAGCATTTCCTGGTACCATCTGTCTGCCTAGTGATACGATAAGCATGCAACATAGCCATTGTGATGTGGTTTTTTTTCTAACAAAGAATACTTTTGTCCCATAGTCTCCCTCAAGGCATCTTCTCAAAACTTCAAAGAAATTAGACGTTGTATTTTATTCTGGGGAAACTGAATATAAAGACAGAGGGAATGACACCAAAGTTAGTACGGCTTACTAGTTTGCTTTCTTGATGCCATCATAAAGCACGTGATGAAGTAGCAGAAGACAATCGAGATTGATGAGCGCAGAAAGTTAGTAAAATCAAATGGGGTAACTTAAGTTATATACTGAATAATGAGGTCAGGTTGTCAAAGCCTTTATATGAAAGTGCTATAAATGTATTTTAGCCTTACAGAATTAATTGGTACAGAGGAATCCCAAATACGTCTTACACATAAGACAGTTCTGTATTTCATGTATTTCACATAACCTGTTTCAGTTTGACTGTGTAAGCAAATAGAGCACGGAATTTTGTTGGAGAAGTCTGGAGATAAGTTGCCTTAAAATTCAGTCTTGCTGGGAAATTTGCTGCCAGCAGCTCTTGTTTAGCAACATGGTCGCTCATGTACTTAAGTGATCCAGTCAACTGAGCCAACAGGGTTTCATATGGATAGAGCAGGTGTTTAATGATAGTATTACCAAGACCTGCCATTAAATCACAAATTAAGCTTCCTAAATTATTATTGGTTTATATAAAAATGAAGATATTCTCTTACCTCTACCATCTATTTGGTTCTGAATGGCATATTTAAACTACATTTTCAACCTTTTCATTGCAACCATGAAGTCTTAGTGTTGCATTTCCTCTTTATTTTCTCTAACATAGGCTAAAACTGTCAGAACCACCAACTTGCTGGACGTGAAACCTAAAGGAAGAAGGGAAAACACCAAACAGCAGAAAACAAAATTCAAAGTACTGGCTCCATAGCTTAATCTTGTGTATCTCTGCTGTGAAACCTTAAAGAATATGTACCATACAATGATGCTGCAATGAAAATGCTACTTGCAGACCAGGCAAGTAGTTTACACATTGACAGTTTTGGGCTTTTTTCTTTATTAGCAGCAATTGCTTTTTAGCTGAAAGATTTTCACACAAAGCTACCTCCTCTGAAGAGAATTCAGACACCTGAGTCGTAACCTGGGAGATTTGAATAAGTGTGATTTTATGCTTCAGAACTGACGTTTCTTCAATGACATTGCTGTGCAAAGCAAATGCATACACAGGAGCTTGTGAACCTCAGAAACAAGAAATCATCCTTTACGAGAAATAGTGCTTGTGGGGTCTGCTAAAGTAATCATATTAGAAATTCACATCTGATCCTTTCTCTGAATTCCCATAATTTTATTGCTTCAGGTTTAAATATTAACTGTTGTAAAGTAATAACCAGGCTATCTGTATCTACTGCAGGTTGTTATTTCTAATAGTACAAATTAGAAGGGACTCATCACTTGCTTTAATTAAGGAGGTGCTTATTCACATAAATACTAAAAGTTGAGATATATCTAAATGCTAAATCATCAGCTGAATTTTCTGCCTTTATTCTAGCAAAGTGCCTAAATACAGGGTTCATGTTCATTGGTTGAGTTGTTTCTTGGCTTTGCTGCTACTACGTGTGTTTAAAACTAACCACACACATGCTTTGCTGGATCCGGGCTAAGATGCTCAGTGCCTTCGAAGACTGAACCTCAGTGAGCAAGACGCAGATGGCAATTTGTGCCAGAATACACGGGTTCATTATTTAACATCTCAGATGGCTATTTAATTTGTTGCCACTTTTGGCTGGAAAACTAGCTGTTCATGTAATCAAAAGCCTGCTTTCTGTCAGGCCTGAGGCATTTATTTTCATTACAGTGATTGCCTCAAAGAAACTAGGCGACGGATGTTGGAATTAGAATCACAGAATCATAGAATCAACTAGGTTGGAAGAGACCTTTCGGATCATCAAGTCCAACAATTCCCCAGCACTGCCTAGGCCACCACTAACCCGTGTCACTGAGGGCCTCTTCTACCCAGTTTGTGAACACTTACAGGGACGGTGACTCCACCACTGCCCTGGGCAGCGTGTTCCAATGCCTGAGCACCCTTCGGGGAAGGAATTGCTCCTAATATCCAGTCTAAACCTACCCTGGTGCAGCTTAAGGCCTTTACCTCTTGTCCTATTGCTTGTTACCTGGGAAAAGAGAGCAGCCACTTCCTGGCTCCATCTTCCTTTCAGGTAGTTGTAGAGAGCATTGAGGTACCCCCTGAGCCTTCTCTTCTCCAGACTAAATCCGCCTTTTTCCTTTCCTTATTCTTTTCCTTCCCTTATTCTTTTCCTTCCCTTATTCTTTTCCTTGCCTTATACTTTTCCTTTCCTTATTCTTTTCCTTTCCTTATTCTTTTCCTTTCCTTATTCCTTTCCTTTCCTTTCCTTTCCTTTCCTTTCCTTTCCTTTCCTTTCCTTTCCTTTCCTTTCCTTTCCTTTCCTTTCCTTTCCTTTCCTTTCCTTTCCTTTCCTTTCCTTTCCTTTCCTTTCTCTTCTTCAGAGTTCTGTATGTCCGTCTGGTGTGTCGGTTTGGAGTAAGTTGTTTCTTCATTGTTGAAACAGGGCCTGATCCATCCCTCAGGAGGTGTGCAAGCAAGATGCTTTTAGTCAGTGGGTAAGCTGCTTGTCTGAGGACCACAAGATTTAACTCAGATTGGGATGATCTGATGGGAGTGAAGAGTCCAGGGGAGCAATGAAATGCATTTCACTGAAATTAAAGTTTTCACTGTTTCTCTGGTTATAACTTTTAGCTATGTTTTCAAGCTCCATTCACAGTGTGTTTGTTTCTCAAGGCTGTTTTCCCTCACAGTCCTCGGTCCAGTTGCCCACCTCTGGATCTTGGCTTCTCTCTTGTTTCCCATCACACGACTGCAAGATTCTCATCCCTCCTGCTTCTTTTCCTGTCTGCAGCTGCAGGGATTTGAAATACAAAACCAGCTAGAGGACAGGGGGTATTGCAGGGTACCTACAGCTCAAGACAAAGGAGAAACATAAAGAAGACAGAAAATCAAAGGAAAAAATATAAAATGAGAAAAGGAAAAAGAAAAACCACTTTCACGTGGGTTAGGGAAAGAAAAGAGCAATAAAAATAAAAAGGAACATTGAAAGTGTCTGAGGGATGCAGTAACCTTTCTGCAACATCTTTTCCAGAAGCCACAGAGCAAGGTACAGCTTATCAGGGAATGAGAACCAAGACGAGAGACTAAATCTGTTAAAATATTTGTTGTTTCTTCACTGAAAAGGTAAATCAGTGACTTCATCCTAAATAAACCAGTTATAAAGTGTTAAAAAATTATCTTGGATAGAAACAAGTGTGGTATCTGCTAATGTTTGCCTAAGGCTGCAAAAGCCAGGAGCCATCCAGGTTCAACAAGGCAGCATTACACAGTTAAAGCCAAAAAGCAGGCAGGACACAAGGGGAAAGTAGATGCTACCACAAAGTCAGTGATGGCCAGAGGACAACATTCTCAATTTGTTTCTTGAGGGAGCAGCGTCTGTCATGTGCCAAGCATCTGCTGCACAGGCAATGACCTCCATCTCGTCTCTTGGAGGACAGTGGGAGCCCGTGATGTGTCACAAGATATTAAGGCTCACACCTTTTCAGCACATCCCAAGCCCTTGCACTGAGGATTAGGGTTTTTTTCCCTTCCCTTCCATCCAAACCAGCTGGAGGCCTTGGACAGATGAAGGTGCTTTTTTCACTCAGAGCGGTAACTGTAAGACATGGATGGACAATGTGATTGAAGCCAGTTTGTTTGTAAATGTGAACAGCAGAAGTATCTGCTTATCTGTCATTTCACATACTTGTCTAGAAAAGAAAGAGTTACCTAGGTAAGTCCAGTCTGATGGCTCTAATGGCTGAATGATTTATCTGTGGGAAACTCTTCTTTACAAGGATCATGGACAAATGTAATAGTCTTAGACACGGAAAACAGTGACTAGGATGAGATTTGGCTTCATTAATCTCTGGAGAGCTTTGTTACCTATTTCAGCAAGGTCAAGACTTCAGTCTTGAGCTGAAATTGATTGGTCTGCCAAGATCATCTTCACTTCTTGTATGTGTGATCAGGCAGAGGCGGCTCCTTGGGATGGGGAAACCCTGACTTTGTGGACAAGGAGGTTGAATTGCACAGCGTTACCATTCCTGTATTAAATAACCAGCATGAGACAGATGTCTTCCATGGGGTTTGGGGAGCTTGCTAAGTAACACAGGGGCAATTCTGTAAGGTAACATTTGAAACAGATAAATGGGGTGGTCTGGGTTTCACTGTAGTTAAGAGAAAGCATATATCCTGTCTCTACTACTTCTATAGTGGGTACCAGGACACTGCAGCAGCCTTACGGGTCCTGTGGATGTGTTGACCTGTGTGCCACAGCTCAGAAAGCCGTAACGTTTGTAAACAGGCTGTATAATAAAAAGAATCAGCCTCTGGAAACCTAGAAGGAAAAATGTCTCCCTTCCACAACAGATCCCACTTAACTACATACATGATGAGAGATGACATAGAGATGAAAAACATCCTTGTTGCCCCAAATCTTTCTGACAGATTTGTGCCAACTTTGCATTTCCTTTTAATCTGACCTCAGGGATGAAAGGTTAGACCTGGGCTGGATAAACCACACTGCGTTAGAGCAGGGATTGAGCCTTGTCATGCCACAGTTCACAACGTTACTGCTATTTGTTCTGTGTAAGCTAAGAAGCCAACTGGTTTCTCTGGCAGTAAAGTCATGCAGGTGTCTGGAATTTTCTGTCCTGTACTTGATTATTTCTTCTGTCTGCACAGTAAGAGCCCAGTCTGTCACTGGGCTGCATACATTTACTTACCAGAGGGATTTTAAGATTGAAACACCACTGTAAGAACTGCCTGCTGAAATCCTAAGGCCCTTAGATCATGAAAGTGAAATATCATTGGGGGGGTTGAATAATATCTTCTGCACAACACAGCCAATGAACAAGACACCAAACAGCAAAGACTCATTCTCTTCTCTTTCTCTGTCATGCATGTGTGTTATTTTTAATTCAGTGTATAGATAATGGGGTGTTTTAGAAGTCAATTTGGCAAAGCGTTTGTCTGGGTTGTTTTTCTCTTTACAATGCAATGTCCCTGATTACTTTTTGTTGTCTGCCACCGGCAAAAGTCACTGGAAAATGAAAGCACTGGGATCCGGAATGAATGTTTGAAGCTGAACTGAAATGCTGGGGAAAATCTTTGGCTAGTCAAGGCAAAGGATCTTCCATAACCCCAAAATGTGTGTGTGCTGCTATGTGCTGCCCTAACTCATAAGTTTCACTGGGGTTGGAGACTGACGGGGAAGGTCAGGGGATATGATGCATTCTCCAAATCCATGATATTTATAACAGCATAGCTGGAAGCAGCCAGAAAAAGCTGCTGATGGATCTCTTACAGTTTATTTTCTGTGACAGTAGAAAAATAAGCAAGAAACTGACATGAACGTGCTGATATAGACAGCAACTGAGGTTGGTTTTATTCCTATTTCATGGCACAGATCCACAGTCAGCCTTCTCTCATACCCCTCTTAGCTTAGGAAAGTCAATTAGCTTCCAAATATGAGCCATGTCACCATGATCCTTTGAAGGAGGAAGTATAGCAAATAGCACAGATGTTTGTGGGATGACTCCACAGCCGGAACTTCTCCAAGTACACTCATATGTTTATGTGGGAGTACATGGGTAGCTGTGAGTGATTGTATGGATGCTTTGACCTACCATGCAGTGTGACATCTTCCACTGAGCTCTAGTCTCAGTCTTGTTCTAACTCTAGGTCATCCTATGGATTTTCTTGTTCTTGGAGGTTATTATTAGAGGCACAGAAGACGGAAAGGGCAAGACCTCAGAAACAGACAGTGGATTCTTCATTGCGATAGACCCAGGATTTAAGTAAAGCCAAACTGGGCAGTGATGCAGCAGATGTTTATGGCTATTTCTCATTTTAAATCAGATTACAGTGATGTAGTGATTCAGTCCATTAGGGATTGTCCTCAAGTAACAAAGGATATTGTATGTGATAGCTCATTCAGACAGCACAACAGGAGTCATGGCGTCTGCTTCTAGCTCTTCCCAGGCCAGACATGTGAAGCAGGCACTGATAATCTCTTGCTGCATCTCATAATGTTTTGTTCCAGCCTCTGTTCAAATGACATTAAATGCAATACGTGGGGCCTTACAAATTAACCAAATGCTTTAAAAAATGCATGACTTAAAACATATCTCCAATTCTGTAACACAGACACAATCAAGGACAAAGCACAACAGCAAACTCACTGTATTTGTGGTAGCTGGTACATTCATGCCATAGGTTTGAAATCTCTCACAGTCATTGAAACAGGAAAATGACAAAGCCTGAACCTTCAAACAGAACTACAGAATTTATGAAGAAGACCCTATCTTTAATTAAGCATCGAAAGAAAGGTTGAAGCTCTGGTCTATAAAGTAAGGTCAAGAGCTCAATGGTCAGTCTCTAATCCTGCCAGCAACCATTGTTTTATCTTTGCCAAATCCTACGAACTATCTGTGATATAATTTCAAATATGTGGTTAAAAATAAAGTGAGGTTTTTTTCTACTTAAAGATCAAAATAGAAGAGAAAACATAAACTTATCGAGACCAAATTACATCTAGAGGAAGTAGTTAAATCACTGATTGAGCTATTTCCATCAAGCAATACTGCATTTTCAGGATTTTATGGTTTCCTAGGATACATGTTTTTTGACATCCCCCAGCCTGCCTGTGTCCCCAGTGGGGTTATGAAGCTTTCAGAGCACCTCAGGATGGCCAGGCACATGTCGACTTCTGCAGGCTCTTCTATATGGCTGGCATCAGCAGTGTGCAGGTCACTGCAGAAATACTTGATAGGAGAGAAGGGGAAAGACTTAGGAGTAGACAAGAAATCACAGGACTGCTTTCTGTTTTCAGTTACAAAGGTCAAAGCCAGACACATACATGCCATTACTTTTTTGTTCTTGAAATCCCTTGGTTCTTACGCTTCTATCTATTGAGTGGGTGTTTTAAAAGCAATATTGTTTTGGAAAGATTGTAAAGATCCTACTCTTTTTCAGACTGAGGTTTTAGAGAGTAATAGGAAAAGCCAAAAACGTTACAGTCCAAATGAGGACAGATTTTGTCTCTGTAAACTTCCAATTTCCATAAAACAAAAAAGCGCAGCAGTATTTTCCTTAATTAAACCATGAGGAATATATAGTATTTGCAGTGTTTCTGGGTAGAAACATATGTCTACTTTATTAAACAGATAACACAGACAGCTGCCCCCCCCCCCCGCCCCGTTCCCCGTTTCCCTAGATATTGCACTGGTAATGCAATGCCAACGTGTGATAGCTTTCTCTGGTTTTTATTAAAGTTGATTACTTTAATCTGAACACTACCCACAGACCTATCGATTCCTAAAGAAATAGCCACACTGAGAAGTTCCTACATGAAAATAATAGATTTTTTCCTTTGGTAAATGACAAACTTTAAAAGGAATTCTTTGGCTTAATTTTAAATGATTTAAAAAATAATTCTCACAATGAGAAAATTGGTGTTTTGTTAGAAGACATTAATTTTTAATTTCAATATTTTAGGTGATACCTTTAGCTCAAAAAACGTAAATGCTTCAAACAGAAACAAAATGTTTTCAGACTGCAGGAATGAAACTTTTTGGCTGCACAGATGATGACGTGAAATCTGATTTCTGTTCCTTGAAGATTTTCAACGTGTTGATAGATTGTCCTGATGCACAACATGAAACACTTCCAAAATCTTACAGTTCTTCAGGGAACAGGAAAAATCTTCCCACTCAGTTCTTGTCACAACAGAGGTATTTCATATTGAACTTTAAAAACATTGACAGATTTCTTCCTTCAGTCAAAGGAAGGCAGAGTGAGTTTATATGTTTCAAAGAAAATTGATATTCTGGCAGACAACATCAATGTCTGTGTGTGTATCTTTCACAATGCAGTTGCCATCCGATGCAGTTGTGCTATGAATCATATCCTGAAGAGTTATATTTTGGGCAATGATTAAAATTTGGTTTTTTTTCAGGGAAAATTGGAATCTACTGAGAAGTTAAATACATTCGTATTTGAGATTTAATTGCAACCATTACTGAAAATCTGAAAGACCTAAAATTAGGAGCCTAGTTATCTGAGTTTGGTATACTGTATTTATAAATGGATAAATATCAGTGTTACAGTGGGTCAATTTAGAGAACAGCTTTTCTGGCCTGAATTTAGAAAACACTCAACTCAGATGATAAATAAGAAAGGTCCCCTTGGTTATGTAAAAAGAGGGAAGCATCTCACTGAATAATCCCAACAGATTATACAGTCCCAGCAAAAGTCTAGTATTAGCCACTAGCCGATAGCTTCACATCTGGAATCGGCAGCCGAAAGTCAGATAGTGGGTGGCACTCATTAAAAATAGATCTGCTGGTCAGTTAAGACGATTATTGGTCCTGATTTGCAGGATTAGACACAGCGAGCAGTCTGTCAGGCTATTTCTTCACTTGACTACACAAAAACCTTCTCCAGGGCTTGGACAAGGTTCGATTGTATGCCCAGGGATTGGAGAGAGCAGCATTTGTGAGAAGAGGAGAGGCACATTCCCTCTGCTCGTATGAGTTTATGCCGCCTAGCATAGCAAGGTCTGAAGCCAGAGCTGAGTACATCATCAGACCTGCAGAGATTGATATAGCTTAAACACTGCAGATGTAAATTATTAACACGAGTTCCCCGCCTGATGCTGTGAAATCTTTGCAACTTCTTTTATACTGAGTTGATTGAAATTGCAGGGTAACAGGGAAATTGCAGGTTCATTTCTTTGATTGAGGGGAAGAACAATGTGGGTGCATGAGACTACTGAGAGTAGTAGATGCAATGCGTAGTTTGAAATTAAACACACCAGCTGGACTACCAAGGGTAGCAGCTACATGACCAGAAATAAAGTATGTGATAATCTGCTGGGAAACCCTTGTTTTGCTTATTACTGATTCTTCTTTATTCTTATTTGCAACAGTGTTGTATTTTTCAAGGAACTCTTAGCAAATATTATAGAAAAAGAGTAAATTACTACTTAGGAACAGAAAATTATGCTCTTTTTGTGACTAAACTTACAGATTGAATAACCACAGGTATTTATTTCCTAGCAATTCATTTCATTTGCTGAGACAATGATAGAACAAGAAGAATTAAATGTGTACTCTCTGCCAAGTGGAAAAATCTTCATTCATCAATTATTAAAGGTAGTTTGTCCAGATCCTGCTAATTTCAACGGGTTCAAAGATTTTCTCAGGTTAACTCCTGTCATATGTGGTTACTGAAGGCAAATGGATATTGTGTTGAATCATTTGTCCACTGAGCTTTCAACTGGCCATTAGCTGAACTGTTGGACAGCCAGACCTGCCCCTCAGAAATGCAGATTCAGGCAGTTTATTTGGTAGTTATTATTTCATCAACAGGTTCTGATTTACTGAATGAATTCTGTTTTGCCAGGGGTTGTGTCATACATCCTCACAGTTCAGACTTAACCTTTCAGATTAAGTGGGAATGAAAAATGTACTTTTCTACTTGGGTTTTTAATGCTCCTATCTGTGCCTTGGAAAAATGTAATGATCCTTTTCCACCTCATTCAGATGCTCTCTCCTGACTGGTGAGTGTTGCTCAAAAGCCCCTGGCCATCAGCAACAAGCAGTTCCCCCATCACAGAAGCAGGTAGATTTGAAGAGGATGCACATCTCAGCGGCAATGATAACAAAAAAGAAGCCCACAAACCCAGTTATTGAAGCCATTAGAGGCAACAGCACTTCCTAAGCCTAACGGCTGGAGAGAGTGTGTGATTTGGAGACAATCTCACTCAGTGCTCTCCCTGTAAATAATAATAAGATACAATGGATCTGTGGGAATTAAGTTCTTAGGAGGCTGTGATGTCATCTCCACAGATTCAGGGCACTATTCACTTGCTTTTGGGAAACATTTTACAGTTACATAATTTTCCTCAATCCATGTTTTGGATCAGTTTTGTTCCATCAGGCTTTTCCCATTACTCTTAATAACTTCTAGCTCCACCTTCACAAATTTATTTCAAACATGCTAATGGATAGAAAACATTAAAAAAAAAACAACAGGGAAGCCAGCATCTTCTAAATCATGATCGTTACTCACATGGATATAAATAATAAGGTCTGTTTAACCGAGGGCAGCTTATTTCTTATCTGCAGAAATATTAATGCCCTCCCTGTTATCTAATTCAGCATAATGTAAGAGGATTTAGTGGAGATTAAGAGAGAAAGTGGGAAAAGGATTTATATTCTTTAGGGCCATGCTTGTGCTCCCAGGAGTTTTGGCATCGCTTCCATTAGAAGAGGTGATTGCTCTCCAAGGAGTTAAAAGAATTGCAAAGAGGCATGCTCTTACACTGAGTGGAAAAGTCCTGCAGAAAAAAGAAGCAATTGTTCAGGTTTCAGACTCCCTACCCTGCTGCTGGAGGGAAACATCTTTGTTCTCAGACCTGGATGCTGAGAAAAGGCTGGGACATCGACAGCACTTAATTTTTAACAGCTCTATTCATCTGCTTGGAACAGAAATATGTTCTGCAGAGATTCACTCCCTCTGGATCATACAGCCTGGCCAGACAGTGACACAGTACAATTGTATCATATAATATTATCGAAGCAGTAAAATTATATATATGGCTCCTTGGGGTGCTCCAGGTTCTGGGGAAGAGGCTATATACATACAGTTATATACTCAACATGTCCTGAGTGAATGGATTAATGTTTATGAATATGTATCTGTTTTATACAGGGAGGAACATTATATATATCTGGCGGCGCTTCCTCAGAAGTATGTTTCTGTCTGTTCTTAAGAGTTCGATGCGATTTGTGGAATGTCTAAACACCAAGTCCCCAAATATGCCGTTGCAGTCAAGAATTGAAGGAAGTCTGTGTACCAGAGTGCCTTTTCCTAGTAGCAACATGAAATATTAGAATAACATTTGCTTAGCTGCTCATCAGTCTCAAAGCATAATGAATCACCTCATTTTCTGAAGGTTACGTGTTTCTAGAAGCATTTTGGAGAATTCAGATGCATTTTTTGGTTGCAAACCTACTCTTAATAAGTACTTCCTAATCAGAAAGAGTCTTATGCAACGTCAGCCACTATACTGTGGTTTTACTGAGATTTCAGCTAATGCCAATAACTGACTCATGCAAACTGTGTTAAATAGCTTCCACAGTGATAGAAGTTCTCTTTAGCATCATTGACAGCGTCTCAGATTGTGTGCAAAATGCCAAGTTAATTCTTTTCCCCATGGATGTGACGTTAGTAGATATGCACAATTACACCTTGATGCGAAAAAATATGATCAAAATATGATACCTTCAGGGCAGAATTAAGGCACCAGGTTATTTACGACATTTGATCTTACATTTATGCTGAATGTCATTGCTCATTTTGGTTTTAACTGAGCAAAAGCAGGTTAAAAACTCAATACTTCTTGTTCTAAGCTGTATAATAAAACCGATATCATTTTTCCACACCCCCACAGTTACAGCAAAGGATGCTTCGAGGGCTGGAGTCTTAAAATGTGAATTTTCACTGAGGAAGACTGCCTGTACAGTCATCCTTCCGCATCCTGTGAGTGTGGAAGTCCATGAGTGCCTGTTCGTCCTGGGACTATCCGTGGTCAGTTATCAGTGTCATTCATTACCAGGGATCATGACCATTAGGTGTTTTGAAATAGGCTGGGGGGAAATCCATCCAGAACACTTGGTTTTGCAGCCTACTCATTTTTACTGCTTATTATTCTAAGCAAAAACAGTAATCCTCTGGGAAGTGAAAGAAAAAAATAGTCCTGGATAAAATAATATAGCTGTAACTATGCTGTTCGCTCATTTGCGTTCACAAATGGAAGCTATTGTTCTGTGAAAGTGAAGCCTGTGGCCATTCTCTGGTCAGCTTAATCCAGACAATGATCTCATAATCCACATTGCATTTACTTCCTTCGCCTTCTAATCAGGTTGGAGTCGACATGAATTCTTCCAAATGTTAGTGAAAACCAGGGAGCACTTAGCAAAGGAAATGGAAATAAACCCCACATTTCCAGCCATTATTACAGCTAGCGTCTGACTTTGGGTTTCTGTTCAGCTCAGCTTCCAGTCTTTGTTCTTTTCTGACCTGGAATGTTAGGAGTTTGACATGACCAAGAAAATTCTTGCTTAGAAAATCAAAGAAAAAGCTGCTTATGGAATCCTCCAGTGTAAATAAACTTGGTGTGTTCATATTTTCTTTCCAAGAAATATGAAAGTCATGTGTCAGATTTCTGAGCTTCATCTGTTTATCACCCATTTTCCCTTTGCTTTGAATTTGTGCAACCTTCTCTTGGGTTTATGGCATAAAGTATCTTTCATACTAGCCATACCACCCCACTTTACTGCTACTTATTTCTTCCTCAGTGCATGGACATCACTGCACAGACCTGCAACATCTACTTCTGGGTGTGTATTCATACCGTTATTGCAAATCAGTGTCAAATCTGTGTCGGTGACTGAGATGCTGTCCTCTATTCAGTTTCTAATGCTAAGAGCTCTGGCAGGCTCAGTAAATCAATCAAATGCAATTCAATGTTGTGATAAATGCATTTATCACAACGCTGTCAGTGAGAACTCCTATCACTGTGGAGGCTATTTAACACCACTTAATTCAGGCTCAACTAGCCTCGCTGTTAGGGCCAAGCCAGTCCATGACTTGGACTGAGCAGGCAGTGGTGTGGCATGGCATTCCAGAGTGTGTGTCACCACCTTGGCTTCTGTGGGTCCTGTCTTAAGACCAGAGATGCATTTCTAGTGTACCCACAGCTGAGATTTTCTGATACGTGCTCATTCCCCAGGAGCGCAAACTCATTAGATTGAGCTAAGGATGCTGTTGGCAAGAAAAATGGTCTGTGTTCATTAACCTGATGGAAGAAGCAAGATGTTTACTTTTTGACTAATTTCCTCTTGATTTATTTTCCATTGGAAGGCATGTTCTTGGGTGACTTGTGGTTAATTTATAATCTTCTGTAAAGTACCATATGTGAAGTAATCTGACTTTCCTCGACTGTGAAACAGGGCCTCCATTTCAGTGGTCTGCAGCAGGTTTCCCCACCACCATACTTCAGTTATTCCCGGCTAAATTATGTGTGGAAACGCTAAGTTTAATTGTGTTATTCCTGGCAAATAAAAGGAGGGGAAAAAAAGCAGAGCAAAACTAGTTCTAACAATCCAATTTGTGAATTATAACTGTACACTCTAATCATGTTTTTCTTTCCCCAGATGTGGAGAATTTTAGGAGTGCCTCATTACCCACCACTAATTAAATCTAACATGAAAGAAGTGCTGGATGAAATCCTGCCAGCATTAAGTTTCTGGCAAAGCTCCCACTGACTTCAGTGGAACTTAGTTTTGTGTTTTGTACTCATCCAAAGATAATAATCATTTATTATCTTGTGGAACCTGGGACCTTCAGTTAAAGCTCTGGCCTTGTGGCACTGGGCAAGAAAAGAGGCTATTTTGGCTTAGAGTGTTGCACTCATTGTGACAAGCAGAAGAAGCCATTGAATGAACCAGCTAGGCTAGGTGGGAAGAGAGAGCTGGCTTTGAGACTAATAAAGTTTGTCATAGCAATGAGTAGTCTGTTGGAAAGCACAACATTGGCTTTCCTTTCACCATGGGTAAAACATTCACAAATTCATGCCTATAACCAAATAGCTTATTCCCAGGGTTAGACAGCTTTTCTGAAGATAGAGTCTTTTAAGAATGTGTGTTAGGGCCTAGAGAAATTAGCAGTGCCAAACGAGAATGTCTCAGTGGTTCATACAAAACCCATGCATCCCAGGGAATCCTGGCTGGAGTTATACATGGAGGAGTTATCCACACATCTGGATGCTGCGACAGGAGTAGGAGCTCACGCAAAAGGGATCCATAGTAACATCCATAGCACACAGGAGAAAGGAGTAAAGTATGTGGGGCTTGGCATGGAAGGGCTCCATCTGTAAGAGCTGCTGCAAGCAGGATATGTGAAAATCCATTATATCGTTCTACTCAGATCTGTGCTATTTACAACTGTGTCCTGGCTTGATTGTAACTTTCCTAATTCTTTCCTAAAACTCATTTAAATTCCTCACTGGTTTGTTTTTCTCTTCCCCGTGGCACTCCTTGATCTATGTAGTTCAATTAAAAGGCAGCATGAGGGCAGTATCTACAAGAAGTTGTTTATTTCTGCACTTTGTGTGAACAGAAGTTCTCTAAATGCTTCAACTTCTTTTTTTATTTCTCTTTCCCCTAAGCTGCTAAAACTTTGCTTTAAAACCGCAGTGTGGATTGACAAATGTGAGCCCAAATTCCTGCCTGTTGCTATAAACCGAATTCTCCATTAGTGACAACTCATATGGTGTGTTAGGCTAATACAGCAGATACAAGGCATGACAAATTTTGTGTCTTTGTTTTCCACTTTGCTAATGGTAGCACTGCAATGATGGAGAATTTTCTAGCTGTGTTTTATCTTTCTCTTTCATTATCACCTTTGGACTAGATACCTTCTTGTTTCGTCTGTAAGCTGTGGATGAAAAAGTATATAATTAAGTCACTTTCACGGCATCACAGTGTGGTTGCTGCCTTTGGTGGATTTTTGTATGCAGGTTTCAATGTGTCCCATGTTGTACTCTTGGGATGAAGGTCTTGGGCAGAGTCTCTTTGCTGGCTGTGTAGGGTGATGAGGGAACCCGGGAGAAGCTGAGGAGCATCAGTTTGAAGAGCAGATGTGTTGGGATAGGGCTGACTTTAAGAATATTCTTAGAAAGTCCCCACCAGCTTCAGAGCTCTTGTAAGAGGGTAATTCATTGGAGATGCTAAAGTCAGACATCTCCCAGCAGCAGGTTTCTCTGGGACTTAGTAAATATTTCAGCTTGTACGAGCTGTTTCTGAAGTGCTTTTCTGGTATTTAGTGCACATTGTGATTTGTTTCCAATTATGCTTTAAATATAATTGTGTGCTTGTTTACATCGTTAATTGAAGGGGTATGTGTGCCCTTAACCTGCAGTGCTTAGTTTGACTAATTACAAACCTGTTCAGTAATTTCCTTTCATTTGTACCTATGTCATATCTCTGAGGAAAGACTGCTTAACATGATGATGCTTGAAATGCCCAACTGTGGAACAGCACTGTTGATCAACAGAACAGTCCTTTAATTTCAACTGTAGTGTGACTGCTTCATGAGGAGGGGTAATGGCTTTTGCAGAAATTTATCCTAAGTAGTTTTTAATGATATTGTGATAATTCAGGAGCTGTAACTGTTACAGGCGTACTCCTTCAGGTTGCTATTTGGATAGATAGGGAGGCCGTATGAGTTTCTGTCTTTTGTCTTAAACAGTTCATATATCCAGCTGGTGTTAAGAGGTCTCCTAATGTCTGTTCAGTGTCTGTGTTCTCAGATGCATATCCAGTGGTAAAAATTGCAGTGCATCAATATCAGGTTAAGTATTTAGAAGAACCAGTATGTGATAAAGTTAAAAAAAAAATAATCCCATTGCCTTTTCATCTGTCCCATTTTCTTCTGTAGATCATGCGGTTTATGTCTGTGGAGACAAATCTGAACCAAAGGTTGTTAATGGAATGTGAAAGTCAGTGCAAAGCTCTTAGCTGACAGTAATTGATGCTATAAAAGGCAGAAAAATCAATGGTGTCCCAAGTTCCTCATAGTATCTACATTAGCAAGTAGTGCAGCTAAACAGGTACTGCAGTTCCCTGTCTAGTTCTAAAGTGGGTCCAAACCCCCAGCCAGTTCAAGTCTGCAGTGCTGTGCCATGCTTTCAGAAGGGAGAGGATCCTTGTATTCTGGAGCAAGGGTGTTTCTGTTGTGACATTTTCTGCACAATAAAACCAGTCGTCCTTTCAAGTTAAATCAACAGTTGCAGCAAAATGGCTAACAGAATTGCAGTCAGATCCTCAATTGCCTTTATAAGAAGAGAAAATGCTATGACATTTGAGTATGACACTAATAGCGTCACTGAAATAAATTAAATGAACCTTATTTCTTTTTCTGAGTGTCTTTTAGAGTCTTTAGAACGCTTTCAGGATTGTTGCTTCTGAGCAGTATTAACAAAGTTACCAAACATCTATTTTAATGTAATTCATCTTTTGCAATATTTGACAATCCTGAAGTAAATGGTAGAGTCAGTTGTGACAGGAAATTGAAGAAATGACTGTCAGAAAAGATAGGCTGTTATAAAATAGGACAGAAAACAAGATTCTGAAGTCGGAAAATGTGAGTTTGCACCTTCCATTACCTTACTCAAACAGGTGTGATAATGCTGTGGGGTTAAAACAGATATAACCACAACTGTGAAGCTGCAAACAGCTTTTGTAAATGGGTTTGATTTCCAAACAAAATCAGACCTCACTCGAAATGAACACTTCCTCTATATTCGTCCCCAAATGGCAAACTTCTCAATAAAGTTTGAGCCCTTTGCTGCAGCAGTTTATGGTTTATAGTTGAACAAAACAATCCTGGTTTGAGCTTAAAGCTGGAATCTCAGAGCAGGCGGATTTCGGGGAGTTTAAGGATTTATTCTGCACTTTGTCCAACAATCTCTGGTACTCTGAAGAAAAACAAAAAAGGAAAAAAATGTGTTTTGGCTTATGAAAAAGACTAAAAGATAGAGATTACATAAATCACGGGTAATTGTTTTGAGGAGAGTTCGATTCTCCAGACGTGTTGCTCTCAATCTGCAGTGGCAGAGCATTAAGGAATTCAGTGATCGCGTTTGACAGAGGAGGACACACAAGCTCTTGCCTTCATTTGTCACAGCATGACACCACAGAGGTGCTACAGCAACCATTACCCCTGTGACGCTCTGGAAGCATCTGTGTATGTGTGGATGTGCCTTTCATGTGTTCAACAGCCACATGACCAGGAGCAAGAACAGACTCTGATGCTAGGATCCTGCCTCAGCTCACTGATCCAAACTGCAAGGCTCACTCTTGCCCGTTTTATATATGATAGTATGATGCAACACTTTCCAGCTTTTGGTGAGGTCTCCGAAGTCCCTGAATCAAGTCCCAGTGAAGAACCATTTCCAGCCCTTATGATCAAGGCACAAGAGTTCCCCAAAAGCGCCTGTTTGTGGAGTCACTGCATTACAATTAGCTCAGCGCAATCCTTCCATGAGGATTTACAGGACCTTATTTGTAGCATCTGTTAAAATAATTGCACCTCTCTGATTTTTATCCCTCTATTCCTTGTTTTAAGTATATTCATTAATTAAATGGCTCAGCTTATTTCAGCGTGGCCCTGAACTGGGCAGTACATCATACTCATTATCCTCTGTGCATATTGCTTTGAGCTCACACAAATTAAAAGCTTGGTGCCTCTTCTATTTCTTTGCTTATTCTTGTGATGGAGATGATGCTGTAAGTTGAAAGGCTGAATGTTACTTGTTGAATTGTAGGTGACAGGAAAGCACTAGTACACAAGAAGGCCAGAACTACATAAGGGTGAGCACACAATGTGTGCAGAGGATCAGGGGATTTGAATATAGATGTAGTTTTCCTTCTGGAGACAGAGGAATGATACAGATCAGGGTAATTAGGGAGTGTAAGTGTGCTGGTTTTGGCTGGGATGGAGTTAATTGTCTTCATAGTAGCTGGCATGGGGCTGTGTTTTTGGTTTGTGCTGGGAACAGTGCTGATAACACAGGGATGTTTTAGTTACTGCTGAGCAGTGCTTACACAGAGTCAAGGTCTTTTCTGCTCCATACCCCACCCGCAAGCAGGTTTGGGGTGCACAATGGGTTGGAGGGGATACATCTGGGATAGCTGACCCCAACTGACCCAAGGGATATCCCATACTCTGTGGCGCTGTGCTCAGCATAGAAAGCTGGGGGAAGAAGAAGGAAGGGGTGATTTTCAGAGTGATCTTCCCAAGTCACCATGACATGTGATGGAGCCCTGCTGTCCTGGAGATGGCTGAACACAAGCCTGCCCATGGGAAATGGTGAATGAATTCCTTGTTTGCTTTGTTTGCCTGTGCAGCTTTTACCGTGCCTATTAAACTGCCTTAGTCTCAACCCACCCAGTCTCATCTCACCTTTGCTCTTCTGATTCTCTCCCCTGTCCCACTGGGGGAGTGATGCAGCTCCATGGGGCTGAGCTGCCAACTGGTTCTAAACTACAACAGTAGTTAAGACTGAGGCACTAGTTTAGTGCCTCAGTTTAGACTGAGGCAGTAGTTTAGACTGAGGCACTGAGCTACTAAATGGAGGTGTCAGGCTGATAGGCAAGAAGGGATGGAGGAAGCATGAAGGGACAGTCCCTGTTGGAAAGGATGGCGTAGGGAGGGCCAGGATGTGATGTAGGGCTGTTGGCCCGGGAGATGTGGGCACACATGGCAGGACAGTGGGACCTGATGATGTTCATCCTGTGCTGCTCCTCAAGCACCTCTGCTGAAACTACTCAATAGGAAAAGGCAGGTGAACGAAATTGAAATCATCTCCAAAAAAGCAGTAATTGAGGGTTATTTTAACACAGCAGTTTTAATGGCTTCCAATTTCCTGCTAGGGAAATGTGTAACCAATTAAGTCTGTGACGCTAATTTAACTTGAAGAATAAAAAGTGCTTCATGTCATCAGAGGTATTTACCGAACATATATTTTCCTGACAGGGGCGAGGGGAATTTTTTAAATGAAACATAGAAATATGTTTATTACTTTTCTTAATTCCAGATAGAGCCCTTGTTGACACTAATTAGAGCTAGTGACATTGATTAGTATTAGTGTTTGCAGTAGCAGGACTTCCTTGAGACTAGGAAATAATACTTAATTTAAGGTAAGGACTCAAGTTTAAAGCTAGTCAGAGGAATAAGTCTTGTATGTTCAACACCAGACATTAGGTAAGTCTGTGCTTCCTTGTTCTGTTGCTCATTTGTGTCATGAAGAGAGACCTCTCAGGTGGGACTGCCAAGTGCTGTAAGACAAGTAATGTTACTGATTCCTCCAGTCGCATTTTACATGAGGGATGAATACAAAAGTACAGCAAAAACATCCTACCCCCTAGTATGAAGCCCTGGAAGCCCCATAATAAACAGTCTCAACCAGTAGTCTGAAAATTACAGCAGAGTCCAGGATTAAGTGGGGATTGTCCCATTAAACACTCAAAACAAAGTCGCCCTGCACACCTCTGTAAACCAGCCTCAATTACGGATGCATCATCCCTCCCTGCTCACTGTGAGCTCTTCTCCAAAGCCCCTTTCCAGCTGGAATAACTCACAATATCATTTCTGTGCAGAAGAGCTGCTGACTCTAAGCTCTTGTTTTGCTTTGAATAGGCAAAGGATTATCTGCCACTTGTTGCCGTCTAGCACTGACATTGCCAGTGTCTCACTACTCCAAGGAAATTGTGACTTGGAAAGAGGTGGATGTTTCCCAGGGATCCAGCAGAAAGCTGGGCACTGCCCTTGAGACAGTCCCTGCCTTTGTACAAAGCCAAGGAATTTGCTTGATGTCTCCTCACATTGCAAGGCAAGTGTGCCAAAAGCCCACCACCTACACTTCACTGCGGCCCCCATCACATACCTCCCAGCAAATCCCATCATGTCTAGTCATGCAGAGTGGCAGGGGAGCATATGTCTTGCTTAGTCTGCCTATTTAGCTTCCATGCTTGGCACTACTTGATTTATGTCTTGTTTCCCAGCAGAATCTGTTGTGTCTAATTGGAGATTATTCCAAGTGTCACAACAGAGACCGAATCTGACAGTTCAGCTGAGCACTGAAGTAATGAGTTAAATAATGCACCTTGGAAAAGTTAATCCTTAAAACTCCGTTAGGCATATCTTGTTTTCCAGGTCAAAGCAGAAACACATTTAACCTTTTAGAGGAATTCATGAATTTGGAGATGGAGGACGAACAGAGGACAGAGCCGTTGTTTTGTGTAGTGTTCAGTCATACCCCATGGTGCGAAAAAAGACTTGTTCCAACTGTGGAAAGAGCGACAAAAATTGGATTTTGTTTTTCTTCTCCCAAATTCTGTCCCAGCAGATGACAGCCAGACAGAGAAATAAAACAAAGTACCGAACTGAAGTGATATTAAATCCTGCTGCTAATAATTGGCTTCATTTTTCTAGTTATTGATTGCTGTCAAGGTCCTGTCTGGGGAAGGATACAGAGTCCTGGTTTATGACAGCTCACAGAAACATCGAACCTTCACTTCCTCGCTCGGAGCACATTTCTATTTTGCCACTTAAATTCTGCCACAAGCACTGTTACCTTATTCTCTAGATCAAATGGTATAAAGTTATACTCTATCTCCTCTGGGACAGAAGAGGAAACATCCCACTGGTCAGACCATGTCCTCTGAAGTTACGCTACTGAGAGCATGTGCCTGTGGCTCCTTTATGCCAGTAGCCATGCAGCACGTCACATGCCTACAGCAGAGACACTTCAAACAGATCAGAAGCCTCAGAGCCAGCCTTTTTCTTTACTCTTTGATTTCAACAGCAACCTCAGAGAGCCACACAACTTGTCACCTAATTCCCTAAGCTCTTTGGATTGTCCTATGCCATACAGATGTTGTGAATACAAAAGCTATCCCATCCTCTCCCATCTGGAATCACTTCTGCCTAACCATTTCTCCCAGGAGGCTAAAAGAACTCATTTTCTCCAAGGAGTTGAAAGAAATTGGAAGCAACCTACTCAGGCCAGCAGTTGTAACAGCTTAGGGGGGGTTGTCTGAAGTAGTCACAAGACAGCAGCAAAATTCCTACATTCCCCAGTCCTCGCTACTAGTCAGCAGGCAGAGTCTCTTTACCATATGTGGGGAATCTTCCAGAGACTGAAACCCCATTCATTGTTCTTTTATATTGGTTCCATTTTTCCCCATCTATATAGAGACACACGCTAGCCCAGCATACAGCTTTAGCTTTGATCTGCGCACCAGAAAATCTGTAGCAAGTCAGTTGCACATTTCTAAGGAGATTAAATTTGCCCTTGTGATTCATCAGAAGCCTGGCAGATCTCTTTTATGTGCTTTGTGGTCCAAGATCCTAACCCAGCAAAACCCTACATTCTATCTGTAAGTTTAAGCATATGAGGCCCCCTTCGATGGGACTTACTCATTTAAGGTTAAACGTATGCGCACAGCCTTATGCGAACAAAGTGCTTTGCTTTCATACACTTGTGAGTGACCTTCACTTGAAGATTAGTGAAATGCTTGTAATTTGTTGGGTTTTTTTTTTAAGGGGGATACTGCTTTAGAAAAGTGAAAAAGCCTATGCTCAGCATGTGAACTTTAGTGCTTAGTGTGTGATGGAGACAGAGTGATGGAGACATAGTGTGTGATGGAAATATAGGACATTAGTTCAAAAGGCAAGACATGGGCACGGCTAAGAGTTATTGACAAAGTTAGACTGGATATAAGGAAGAAATTCTTTCCTGTTAGGGTGGTGAGGCACTGGAATGGGCTGCCCAGGGGTGTTGTGAGTGCTCCATCCCTGGCAGTGTTCAAGGCCAGGTTGGATGAAGCCTTGGGTGAGATGTTTTAGTGTGAGGTGTCCCTGCCCATGGCAGCGGGGTTGGAACTGGATGATCTTGAGGTCCTTTCCAACCCTAACTTTTCTATGATTCCATGATTCTAAGTCGTAAGAAGTTGTGTGTGGCAGAGCAGCTATTCTGGCACTGTGAGGTTACAGGTTCATTTTTACTTAGGGTCAACCCAAGTTCAAGGGAAGATATGTAGCCAAGAGAGGGAGCTGAGGTGCAGGAAAGTGCAAGGACTTGAGGTGGGATGATACCAAAGGTTGGAGTGATGTGGGACTTGTGGTTGCATGTAAAGCAGAGTGCTATTCCCAACAGGAACTGGGGAAGATCCATTTTGACTATCTAACGTCTGCCTTTCAAGCTTCAGGAAGCCGCTGTACCACAAAAACAACTTTTGACAGAGGTAAAGGCTCTGAGCCAACTCTATACCTACCAGGCTCAGCTCACTCCCATAATTAACAACAGAAATGCAATGCCCTCTTCTGGATCTGAGCTGTTTGCCCGCATGGCAAAGTAAAGAACCAGAGAGACCATGTAACATTACCATCCAGTGGCCAACATAAGAATGTGTTTGTCAGCTAATTTGTCCAAATGTTTTCTTGATTGAAAACCAAAGCTGAAAGTCTGTCCTGCCTGGTGAAATTAGTGTCTTGGTGCATGCCTTTTTTGCTCTGGGTTGCTATGTTTAGTTAGTCAAGCATATCTTACAAGCTATATCGGAGTGTCATTCGCAGTGAAATATAGTTCTCTGAGGTCAGTAGCCAAACACAGAAAAAACCACCCTTGAAAGAATTCTTCTGGACCATGCACAATCTCTGTCATCAGTGGAAATATTTCAGTTTTGGTGCAAATCATTTATCTGGTAAACTGGAAACGTCAAGGTAAAATATTGTGAAAGGAGAGGGAGCAAGAGGAAACTGTGCCTTGTTTCCCTCTCCTTTTGGGCTGTTTTGTAGCCTTTTTGTAATCTGAAAGTTTTTCCAAAATGTGTTTCCTCTGAGTAAACTGCATGTTTATTTATGGTTACTGATGAGAATCTAAGCCACTGATAGCTTTGATTTGCATATTTATTCTTTTTTTTTTCCCCAGGAAAAATAAAGAGCATTGCTTGTGTGAATCTGAAATCTATTACAGGCATCTCAGTTCCTGACAAAGGGTCAAGTGAAATAATTTATCTGAAAAACAAATTATTCCTTTTAATCTTTTCAACCTGACAAGAAAAATGAAATAAGAGTGAAAGTGAAATTAAAGGAAAAACAACAAACCACTTTTTGATTCAGATGGGACTAAGGGAAATATAAACTGATGGGGAAAAAAATCCTGACTGGTGTTATTTGTGGGATCTGCAACCTGGGAAAACTGAGGGAGATAACCTCAAAGGGACATCTTTAATTTTGGTCCTAAGGCTGAGGGGATAAAGGGATCTTTTCCTAGCATAGAGTTTGGAAAGAGCAGGGATTTTATATCATTTTGATGACACTGATAAAGCCATTTTGACTTCTTGTGCCAGTGACTTTAATTGCTGGAATAAGACAGCCCAAAGGGCTATGCTAACACAGCATCTTCAACTTGATGCTTCAAACCTCAGGTCTAACCTCCTCATCATCTCCCATGTCTGCAGTGCCATATTTATTCACTGCACAGAAGTAAATGGCACTGTGGCTCTGAGGAATCAGGAGATTTGTGCTTGCTGCCATTGAGACTACATTTGGTATTTAATATTCAGCCCATAAAAGTTGCAGCCTACACTTCTGAAATACACTCACAGAAGCTGAACTGATTGATCCATCGCTGCTGTTCATAGCTAGAAAGGAAGAGAGGCAAGTTGCCATGGTTTTCCAGTCCTTCCTCATAAACAGCCGTTGCTTTGATGTTTCAGATGGTCTTAACATCGATCAACAGCTACAGCCCTCTGTAGTTTATGCAGTAAGCTGATGTTTGTAAATAAAGCGGAGATTTTAATCCACCCTAGTAAAAGGTCAGTTTGAAAGGAGGAATGATTTGCACATGGATCCCATCTCCATTCTCACACAACTGGGCAGCCCCTCAGGCTGTAAAAGTCACAAACTTGTTTTTTTCCACAAAAACAGAGAAAATTGAATGCAATTGGATTGTGACATGTCACCATGATGTTAAGGAAGCGATGGTTGGGAGGAATTCCTGGCTATTTGAGTTCTCTTTTTAGTGAAATGTCTTTTATAAACCACTCCCACAGTCTGTATTCACAAACCTTTAACACTCTGGGAGTCTTCCTCATACTCAGGCCATTGCTCTCGGTGACCTCCACGTGGGAGCTAGCTCGTGCCCTGGAATACCGTTCTTCCTCAATGATTCCTTGCCAGAGGTGGAGGTCAAGGCAGGCGTCCTGCAGGGAGAGGTGCTCTGAGCAGCTGCCTTTTCTTTCCCTGAGCCACAAGCTCTTTGCTGACAGTTTTTTAGCTTGTGCGATCTCTGGAATTCATCACTTTCAGATGATGAATTCAAATGATTCCTGCAAGCATCTGTGCAGGCAACATGTCCTTGGTAACTCAGCATCGAAAGGCTGCGTACTGATAAACCACACATAACCCCAATAAGCAACTCAGAGCTTTCCTCCAGGTCTGGCTCTGATAATGGGAAAGGAAAATCTCCCATAAATTATAGCTGTGTTTCTTAAAGTTTGTAACCAAACAGCCATGAATCTCCTTTGTTATTCCTAAGGTCTGTTTGAGCAGAATGTTGGATAGCTGTTGTGCGGGAAAGGCATCGTTCAAAGTCTTCTATGAGTGCCTCAGCAATGGGGCAAATGGGCTTCTCCCCAAAAATAGCACTGTGTGGAAAAAGAAGGTGGAAAATGTTCTTAAACCAGATGAAAAAAGAAGCCCAGAGTTTGCAAGAAGCTTTTTTGTGAGGAGGAGTGGTGAGCCTGGTGTTTTGCTGGCAAAATCAGAGAGGTCTGCATTGGCTCCCTGCATGCCAGTGGTGTGTTGGTATATCAGGCATCACTACCAAAAGCTTTATGCTGGTTATGTCTCCTCCAGCTCTAGCCATAGTGTCCTCAAAGCCCACACAACTGCTGGTGCAAGGGGTACCCAGCACTACCCCGTTGTTTCTTTCTTGTGTGTCTGGCAGCAACTGTTTCACTGCTGGTTGTGAATGTCAAGGAGCATCATGGAGCTGTTCCCATAGACTCATAGGATCATAGAATGGTTTGGGTTAGAAACGACCTTAAGATCATCCATTTCCAACTCCCCTGCCATGGGCAGGGACATTTCACACTAAACTATCTCACCCAGGCCTCTGTCCATCCTGGCCTTGAACGCTGCCAGGGATGGAGCATTTACCACATCTTTGGGCACCCTGTGCAAGCACCTCATCACCCTCACAATAGAGAACTTCTTCCTTATATCTAACCTGAGACTCCTGCAAGCATGGTTTATCCATCTCCAAAGCATGGGAACTGCAGGGACAGATCCCCATCACACTGCCCATGTGGATGTTACAACACATCCTTGTAGCTCTCCTCGCTATCAAAGGGAAAAATTCCCTAGCTCTGGCTGCAAAGCCTATTTAAAGAAAGGAAAACAACATTATTTTAAGCAGTGGTTATTTCATTACGATGGCAAAAGAGATTGTGGCCATTTAAAGGGCCATGATAGAGTCTGTAATATAATTAGATGATTCTGAAAAAGCAATACTGGAATTCAATCACTCTGAGCAACCCACATGCACTTCCTGAAGGTAATCAATCCCTGTGTCAAAGGAAGCCTATTGTTCTCCATCCCCAAGGGTCTCCTCCTCCTACAATGTACAAAGGTTTTTTTGTCAACACCAACAAATCTACTTCCCCAGCTTAGCTCAAGATAAGAAAACAATGTCTGGACTATCCAAACAACTTGTCTTACTTGAGGCACTTTGCTTTTCTCTTTCTAGTTTTCACTGTTTCCGTGGTTTGGCAATTGCTGATATACAGGGTATTGAAGAACTATAGTCACATCCCTAAGCTCCACAGCTTATATAGAAGTAGTAAAAAGTTATTAAAAAATAAGCCAGCTTCCAAGCTCCCCCTTTGGTGACCCTAATTTAGAATTAGGCTTTTTATTGTCCCTTCCCACCTGTGTGCTGTGAGATCTGATTTGTAAACACTGGGCCAGGACTCAACATTCATTCATTAATTCTACCAAGAATGTTCTGTTTTGTAACCAGAATATTGAATTACCTCCTCTACTTAATTTTAGTGCTTTCCACTTTTTGGTTAGGAAATTGAATTATCCCAATGGGTTTTATTTTTTCCACTGTGTAATAATACACAGCTCTTCTCTCTTAAATTATATACTATTTACCTCCTTCCAGCAGGTAAAATTCCACCTAATTCATACCTATCTGAGCTTGTTGAGGTTAATAGGAGTTATGTGAGCAAACTAAACCCAGGACTGAGTCAGTATCTATCTTCTGTGGAAGGCCTCCAGGGCTCAGATAACCTGGGAGAAGTAAACTGGAGTGTCTGACTCAGTGAACCATTAGCTAATGGTTCTCAATTGCAATCGATGCAGTTACTCCAAAAGGAAAACTGTCCTTCAGGTTCACACCTTGCCCGCAGCAGTGAGAACCCTAGTAGCACCCTCCATAGCCACACACTGCCGCAGCAGTCAGAAGAGATTAACAGCATTTCCCCAAGGCTTCCCAGTGGAATCAATGCTTGCTAATCTGTAGAAAATTACACTAACAAGCTCCAGGCATGAGCTGCAGGAGTTCGGCGCACCAGTCTCTGAAATCACGCACAGGCCATTAATGCATCAAGGCTTTAATGAACCGGAAAATCTCTAAGCAGTGGTCAGAAGGATGCTTTAAGGTTCCCACCTCTCATAAGCTGCTCTTATAACAGTAACTTTAAAAGCAGAATTGTTGCTTTTGGGACTGATCCAGTCTGGGGAACAGCCCAAGTATCTACCACCTAAGTGATAGTACCTAAGTACCTAAGTACCACAGGTACTTAGGCTTTGAAGTCCATACAAGTGATGATCAGCAGCTCTTGACCAATCCTGAACTCAAAAATCCTCAAATAGCAAGTTCAGAGAAGACTGCTGGTCCTTGTGTTATAGGTACTGCCCGTAGTTTCAGAAATAAACCTTTTTTCCCCTTTTTCAAACCACCAGGCAGAACTAGAAGGTGTAGCTGGCCAAAACACAATTGCTAGAGAGGCTGGCAACTTGAAAATGAATGAAATCTTACTATAGCCTGCATTAAAGAAAAAACACAATGGTTTGCTCTTTCCTATCAGTCATAAAATCTACTTATTTCCTGAGCAATGTTCTAATTTGCTTGATACTTATAAGATATATTGCCTGTTTCCTACTCTGTTTCTTATTGGGTAGACTGCAAGGTTGTCTAATCTCTAAAAGAAATAAGCATCTGTTTCCTTCATGTTCCATGTATGATTTAAGGTAATTATACTCCTATGCAACATATCCTAGAGAAAATAAGAACAACTGGTGGGGGTTTTGATCTCACAAGATATGCTAACTTGCAGTCAAGAGAAATGCACATTGGATCATTCTTTCAAAGAAATAGCCACAACATTTTGTCCCTTATGCAGGTGAGAGTTTGGCGTGCCAGGTCCATATCATTGCCATGAAGCAAGTGCCAATGTCTTTGCAGAATCAGCACCCAAAGGGCTCCTGCCTTTGAAGTTCTCATGACTGACATATCCTTGTCCATCTTGATGCACCAGCACTTCAAGCAGCCGAAGGCTGTGAAAGCAGAAATAAGAAAGCTTTTATTTATTTTATTTATTATTTATTTCAAGGGAGAGGCAGAAGAGTGACAAAAAAGAATGAGAAAAAAGCAAAAAGTTAGGAAAAAGACAGAATTCACGGGAAAACATCTTGGAGTTGATCACATCACCCTGTTGGAGGCAGGCAAGGTTATTTTCTCTCACTTTCCCATACTTTGAAACACTTTTGACTACAGTTCCCTCGATGTGTTGGCACTGACAATGAATGGCCCATCAGCAGGCAGACAACAGTGTCTCCTAATCAAGAAAGCCACATGAATCTTCATCTTTACGTGTGGTCCTTGTATTTGCAGCAATTAAAAGAAACAAAACCATAACATCTTTGCGTTTGTTCACTGGGGTCAAGCATTTGACTTTTGAAGCCCTAGGGGGTTTGGGTTTGGGTGCCTCCAAAACAAAAGGCACTCCTATCTCGGTTGCCCTGAGGTGGAGTCTCAGTTCCATTTTTGTTCTCGGATGTGGGGCTTTTCTTCATCTCTATCAGCAGGCATTGTTTCCATTCTGCAAACCCTGTCACTTAAAAGGCTTAAACAAAGCAACTTTCCCATTCAGACAAAACCAACCAGACATGCATCTTAGGGATTTCTGTTTTCCAAAGCTCCTTGACCCTGCGACCTCACTTCTCAGATTTTAGTAAGAAATCTTTTGTCATTTTTCTTCATATTCATGATTCTAACATGGGGAAAGGGTAAGTCTTAGCTTAAATTTGGCTCTGATGCAGAGCAAATGTTGCAAAAAAAAAAAAAGTGCTGCAGAAACAGCGCTTTTTTTTTTAAATGCAGCTTTGAACAATTGGAATGTTTCCCTTGCATAAAATCCTCAATGAAAACTGCATCTGAAGCCAGTATTTGCTCCCCTGCAGAGTGTGAAACCCACAGATTTCAGCACAGATGCTGCAATCCCTGTTCTATGAGCATCAATAGCAGTTTCACTTGCAATGGGAGCAGGGTTTCATCCTAAAATACTGTGGTCCCAGAGCAGTTTACCCCAGCTGAGGATCTGTTGCTAAGTGGGAAATTTAAAGCAGGGGGGACATACATAACCTGAAACCTTGCCACTTGACAAAATGAATTAGAAATAGTTTCAAGTTCTTTCCCTAAGGTCGGTTTTCTGACTTTACACTCCCCACATTCCTACTTTATAGGGTTGGGTTTTTCTTTTTTCTGCTGCTTTCTGCTACATACACTTAAACAGCAATCAGTCATAAATGAGAATGAATCCCAAAATATTCCCCACGTACAAAGGGCTGAGCACAGATGGATGAATGTAGAGCACTCTGATGAAGTTCAGTTTCTATAAACTTGAATTTCACTCCTCCTTGGCTGTAAACACTTACTCACTATCCTGGTATGGGTTGGGATTGTATTACGTTTCAGAATGCCCTCACCCAGAGAAGCCCTCAGAGCCCATGAACACAACCCCTGCTCATCCCTGCCTCTTGGAAACACTCCTCCGCTGTCAACACAGCACTGCTGTTAACCATTGCTGCTCTTGTAGCCTTTCACTGCTCTCCCTCCACCAGACCATGACCCCAGCGAGGGTCAAAACTTGCAGACCAGTGAACACAGGATAATTGTGCATCCAAGCTTTAACTGTGTTTCGCATTGGGGACCATCACTGTATTCAGTGTGCACAGTAGCTGCAACAAGAAAGTCTTGCTCTTCAGTGAGACCTCCCCAGCAGTACACTCATGTTTACAATACCATCACATAAAGCATTTTCAGAGGGACACATTTCAGGGTGTGCTATGGCAGCACCATCACTTAATTCCCAAGGTTCAGGCTGACTGAAACATAAAAACCATCTGCTTTGGTTTGTTCATATTAACGTTTTCCCTTGCCTCCTTCCAGGCCTAGTCATAAAACCCTCTCTTAGTTTTCCTTCTTTCCTTAAATAGGAGTTTCATCCCCACTGAGGAATAGTTTTGGATTCCAAAGTTTGCCCTCATCTCCCGACCTTGGGCTCCCTCTGCTTTCCGGCATTGCAGGATGGAAGCAGCATGCACCGTACAAGGACAAACAGCAGCAGCAATGGGTCTGATCCAACCCCCATTCGTTCAATGGAAAGGCTCCAGCTGGCTGCAGTGGGAGCTGGATTGGTCCCATATTGGGAAGGGTAATGATCTAGCCATCTAGCCTGGCATTCGTTAGACCAGAGCAGCAGGAGAAGTGCAGACGTTACTCATGCCCCAAGATATGCAGGGCTAAGGCCAAGATTTCTTATGGATCTGCAGGCTCTGTGGGGCTCCTTGGGGCCCTTTCCATGTCTCAGTGGTTTTCCCAGTAACCCCTTGTCTTCTGAGCAGCACATTAAGGCACTTGCTCATCTCTGATCAGCAAGTCCCTGTTTTCATGGTGGCCCCAAACCTCCGATATGGAAGGAACTAGTTTACAAAGCCCTCAGTCAAAAATATGCTGCTCATGTTTCAGAGAAACCAGAAATTATTCTCCACATCTGTTCTCTGCTGGGTAAATGTCAGCCACTTTGAGGTAGTATATAAGGAGGAGAAGGTGGAACAAGCTGAAATGTCTCTAGATGAACTGGTCAGCACACTCTCAGCCTTTTCCATTTGAAATTCCCATTCCAGGTACAGTTGAAGTCCATAGGATTTTTGGTTCTTTTTTCCTTAAAATCTGAAAAATGATGAAAGTTATTGGTATTTGGGTTTGTGAAATACCTGGCAAAAAGGTTTTTATTTAGAGTGAGTATTACAACCAAAAGTATGCATGGTTAGGTGGTTACTTTATAAGTAATGACCACTTAAAATAATTAGTCCTCATTTTGGGGGAAAAGTCATTAGTTATTCCTAGGCCAAGAATGTTACTTCCATATTTCCAGACGCTGTTTTGTTTAATGAATCACTGCTCCAGTAGATGTATTATGTCTAATGCATTTGCTTATGTATTCCTGAGACTTCACATTTGTCCCAGCAGCCAAGTGGAAATCGCTGGCTGCGGCTTTCATGAATGGGCTGATCCTGCAATTATTCACTTGAAGGACATTGCTTATATTCTCAGTTATTATCTGTTCTAATTTCTTAGCCAACAGTTTCTTGCAAAGCAATCAGGATGATACCATGTTATGAGTAATTATAAATCTACATTGGTGGGAGGAGGGAAAACAGCATGTTTTCTTCCTCAGAGAGGAAGACTATAGGAGCTTGGCGGCTGTGCCAGGTCATGTCTGACCTGTGTGTACATCATGAAATTTCTGACCCAAATTCCAATGTTTTCTTGTGGATATAATGGTGCTTTCCTGTAGCATAGGCTGCAGGAGTGGTATATTAGTCTTCATTCTCCTTTAATCTGAGTAATTTCCTTCTGTTAATTCAAACAACGTTTAATTCTGTTTTCCTCGATAGCTCTTTGAGAATGAGATATTGCTTTGTAATAGTTCACAACTATTGTATATAAGCTGATTATTGAGATGTTTAATTATGCAGTTTAGGTTAATGACAGCAGTGTGAAAAACTGCCTGTATGCAAATTAGAATCATAGAATCAACAGTTAGGGTTGGAAAGGACCATCCTTAAGATCATTCAGTTCCAACCCCCCTGCCATGGTCAGGGACACCTCACACTAAACCATCTCACCCAAGGCTTCATCCAGCCTGGCCTTGAACACTGCCAGGGATGGAGCACTCACAACCTCCCTGGGCAACCCATTCCAGTGCCTCACCACCCTAACAGGAAAGAACTTCCTCCTTAAATTCAGGAACACAGCTCCGTACAAGACCTATCCTTGAGGCAGCTCAACAGCAAATCTTAAGCTGTTAGTTGAGGAGAGCCTACTTCAGCCAAGTTTTGCAGCTTGCTTTGTCAACATTGACACAGAGTTGACTATGAAGAATGGTCTTCAAACATCCATCCCTCAGACATCATCTTGGAGGACGTTTGAGGAACCTAGAGAGCTGCCTTAAAGTTGCTAGAAGCAGGCCTATGCAGTGATCCAATGAATTGCCATGCAGAGAGTGCTTATTGCTACCCTTTAGAACCTTATGTTCAAATTCGATGATGCTTGATTTGCAAAAGCTGCCTCAGCCTTATGGCTGGCAACAAGCTCCCAAAGGAAAGAGCTAGAGGAATGGGAACCTAGATGGAGCTATATGGGTTTTCTGCAAAACCAGTTTGGGAGAAGTGTGATTTCACCCTTTGAGACAAAGACAAGAGGGCTCACATCTGAATGACATGCCTCCAGAAGATGCATGAAGGTGCATGAAGAGGCACAACTAACACTGTGGCTATTGCATTTCAGTTAAGAGTCTGGAAAAGCTCAACTGCAAACACCATAGCTTTTCAGTTACAGTCTGAAACAGCTGTTTAAGTCTGCACAGAAAAGTAAATCTGCTCTGATGCAAACATCATGTCCTGGGTTTTTTTGGATGAAGTGTTGAGTCAATTGAGACAGAAAGCTTGTAGTAACTGAGGGTTCTGCTGGAATGAAGCCACAGATGAAAGAGGTTCCATGGCATTAGTAGAATTCCCATTACTTTATCATGAGAAGGATTTTCCCTGTACATATGCATACTTTTCAGCAAAATATGGATGTAGGACTTGCAAACCTCAATGCCCCAAAAACCTCAAGCAGACTCATTGCTCCAACACTGACTTTTTACACTGCTGTGCGTCCTCCTTACAAGGACACTTCCCATGCCTACAGCTGCTTCAGGGAGACATGGGAGGTGTCCTGCAGCCAGCAGCATAATTTGCCTTTTTGTTTTGTCTCTGCAGGACTTGATGAAATAACAAGTGCTTTGAATCTTCTACCTCAGTTACAGAGTCTCCACTTACTCCCAACATATGGACTTCGTGTCTGCATCACTCTTTTTATGTAAAGTCTGAAGAGAGAAAATGCACAGAGAAAGATGCTTTCACTCTGGATGGAAGAGATGAAGTTCAAACTACCCAAATGTATCCGAACAATAAATGGTTTGGTATTTAACCACACAAGAAGCTATGATTAAATTAATCCACCATTCTCCTTTTTGCAGCTCTTTGGGAGAATTAGATCAAGAAAGTAACAAAGGAATGCCACGGTCTGCCAATAATGTAATTAAGGAGTCAAGCCTCATCTGAGCTTTTTCTTGCCAAAGAGCTTGCTGGTTGTAAGTTGGAAGAAAAAAACATCAAACTCAAGACATTAAAGAGATGATGGAGAGATATTGTGAAAATGTATTTGGACATTCAGCTATTCACTTCCTCCAGTTCCCTTAACATCCTCAGAATGCAGAAAACATGAACGATGAAATAATGCAGCTTTTGGGAACTTTGGGAAGACTAGGCAGAAAAAAAAGGGATTTGTTAGGGCTGGCTAAGCTCAAGAATAGGTTAATGGCTTTGAAAATCAGGTTGACTTGGAACTTGTAAAATCAGCTCCAGAAGTTTATCCCATACTGTGAAAACATGCTAAAAGAATGGTCCAAACAAACCAGATGTTCTAGTCTGTACACTCCTGGAGTGACCTCATAACAATTTGAAGGGTGTTTGGTTTTTCACTTTCTTTTGCCTAGGATACAGCATTTTCCCCTGCTCTCCATTTTGAGGCAAAACAGTGGGGACTTTAGCATACAAAGAGGAAACAGACACCTTGGCTTCTTTGACATCTGAATGGACAGTGGGGCTTGAGTGTCACTTGTCATATCATTCTGTGTTCAGACATGTCTTATAGCCTAATGCAAGGGGCAGGCCCCTTGCTTTGGTATGCCCGTGTAAGACCGTTCAACGTAGACTGGCAAAACATTTGTGATTCTACTGACAAAACCAGCACAAGGTCCATCAAAACCTTATTGTCCCATGGGACTGGTGTGCTCAGAGATCTGAGCATACTTTAAGAATGTTCTCCCACTCCTTCTAATTAGATACCTGGTCAGAGAGGACTGAGCTTGCCATGTTTCAGGATGGGCAAAATGTACAACTGCTTGGTTTGTAGAAACGATTTGCATTGGAACATGTCCAGAATTGCTGGGCACTGGAAATGTTGAGTAAATGAACCCTGAAGTTGCCAAGTGGGGCAAAACTTGGGTGTAAATGTGAACTCAAACTCAAAAATGTGAACGTTGCAGAATGTACCCACTCTGCAGGTATTAAATAGCATGTATTAGGAACAGCTATAATGTACCAAGCAGAGAGATTTGATGAATGGTTGCCCAGGGAAGCTGTGAATGCTCCATCCCTGGCGGTGTTCAAGGCCAGGTTGGACAGAGCCTTGGGTGGGATGGTTTAGTGTGAGGTGTCCCTGTCCATGGCAGGGGGATTGGAACTGGATGATCTCAAGGTCCTTTCCAGCCCTAACTGTTCTATGATTCTATGATGTTGCCCCATTTCTTTTTGAGGGGGCAGGCTAACTGGGCATGAATAAACAAGAAAGATGCTGGAGATTAAAGTTGATGTATATGTAAACATATATAGTTATATAGACATGTATGTCATCATATAGAAATCTCTATAATTTATCTTTATATAATAGATGCAGTTAAATAATACATATTTAACTAGAACATTGAACCAAAAGTGAAATAATCATTTTGCAGCATGTAAAATTCACAGGGTAAATGACAAAGGGCTGTGCCATGCAGAGTTGGGAGTGTGCACTCATGAGAGTTAGAGATGTGACTATCTTTTGTGGCCACATTCAGCACTAAGTAACGACGGAACCCGGGTCTGTGATACAGTCTGGGCTTTAGCACTGCTTTTAATCTGTGCCTGGTGCTAATAGGCTGTTTAGAGAGCTTCACGCTTAGCTAACAATGTGCAGATTGTTTTGCTGCAGAAGTAGGGATGCCTTGTGCTAAAGTGTCCCTGCAATATTCAAAACCTTGACTTTGTAATAGAGCTGTCACCATTCCGCATGCTTTTCTTCTCCCAGAATATAAACATCCTTCTCTGCTCTCCTTTCTCTGCCCAAAGGGTTTGCTGCAGCTGCACAAGAGCAGTGTGGAGGCGAACCGAACGTGGCAGTGAATGCAAAGCATCAGTTGACTGCGGCTGAGGCACAGCGCTTCCCAAGTACCTTTGTGTTTCCCCTTTATGTCAGGAATGGGAAACACCCTAATAAGCAACATCTGTGGCAAAATGCAAGTTACTGTCATCCTAAAAACGAGTGGCTCACTGGAGGACAATAACTTTCCCATTAAAAAGACTCTATTCAGTTGGAAAGTTTTGTGCTGAGATAAAAGGTGGAAACTCTCCATGTGTCTCTCCCAGCTTGCTGAACGATTCAGAAGGAATTCAGCTGGAATACCAAACCTTGCTGTTCAGGACCTCACACAGAGACACAAGGGGAGGAAAAACCTCTTCTGTTATACGTCTTCCAGCACCTTCAAGAAATTAACCTATGTCTGACTGCTAAAAGGAGTCCCTTGCTGAGCTGGGGAATGAAATTGGCCAAGATGTAAGGTATAAGATGCTTTCACTTAATCAGGGGTGCATACATCAAAAAAGGACACTACCTGAGGTCTCCTTTGTTTCCTGCTACACCAAAGCTTGCAAAAGCTGCCTGCCCGCCCAAAGGCCTTTTGGGGAGGGCATATTCTTGGCTCTTCAAGGGCACATGTGGATGTCAGCAAGCAGTTTTCAGAACTTCCTTGCAGGAAGTTTTTGCTTTGCAATGCAAGTTTTGCATCTCTGGATTCCTGATTTTAAAATTACATCTAATTATATTTAATGCCCCAGCCAAGAGAGGATTCAAAACAATGCTTAGGGAGAGACCTAGGATGAAAGCTGTAGCCTGAGCTCCATCTGGGCGCTAGGAATCAGTGATGAATGAGATCCAACCCTCTTAGCAGAGCTGTTGGATAAGAGAGAGCCTGCATGTTCCCTCCAGACCAGGTAGATGATGGAAACACATGTGCTGGCTTCCAGACACTCTGCTGAAGAACATAAAAGGGAACACTCCCAGATAAGCCCAGTCTGCAACAGCTCAAAATAGTGTTATCTTGAGCCAGTTTTAGATAAGACTTTATGAAGAGGTCAAAGGCAAGTAGGATTTTCTATCACATGTTTAACCCTGCTCCTTGGATAAGACAAGAAAAACTGTCTGCCTTCTCATAGCAAACACCTTAAGAGCAATGGGATGATACAGCAAATGTGACCCTCAAGCTCCAAAATCCTTGGATCTCTTCTAAGAAATTCTGAAGGAATGTCACCGGCTGCAAGACCCAACGTTCTGATATGGCTGGTGAGCTGCAGTGATGCTCCCTGCCCTGCCAGGACCCTGCCAGGTCTCTCCCAGTGCAGACTGCTGAGGCTGTGCTGCGGTAGAAGGTGCACATCCCCAGCTATTCTGGACATCCTCAGAGCTGACGTAAGGAGATATAGATTTTTAAGAGCCCTTTAGACATCTGCTTTGTAGTTGGACCTGGGAAATCACTTAGTGTGCTTGTCAAGGTACTCATTGCCTCAGAGCAGCCATGGCAAAGTGAGGGTGTTCCATTCTAATAGTACGTGGGATGTGGAGGTTAAAGGTTTCCTAAAGGAAATCATACGCAAGCACAATGCTAATATAGATCTGGCCCTTCATCTGCCTTGTTCAATGTTTGCCAGTGCCACTGACAGGCACTTTCTCTTTTAAGCTGCTATTTCTGGATGTAGGCAGGACACTTTTGTTACGAGAAACCATCTCTGCTCAGGGCAGGCAGATTTCAGACTCAAGCAATGCAGACCCAAAACCAAACTGCTTGGTCCTGGCCAAGTCTTTGTGGGTCAGTGCAAGGAATCAGCCACCAAACAACCCCTGTGTCAGGGCCATGTGTGAAATTCTGAATTAGCTAATGGCACGTGCCTTTTGGATGGTTTTATTAGTGCCTATGCTGACACAGCTGCATGGTTCCTGGCTCTGACTAGTGCCTTACCCTGGTCCAAGGAAAATACCATGTGCCACATGCTTCTTCAGAGCCCCCAGAGCACAGCTCTGCTTTTTTAAGGGGGTCCCTGAATGCAGTCATGCTCCCTCCAGGAAATTCAATCAGGCTGCTGTGCAGAGCATGGCAAAAGGCTGCAGATTTGCTGTAAAATCCATGTGAATCCACAGACTAACACTGCATGCCTTTCGTTTTAGGGTGAAATCTGTTCTCCAGGAGATTCCTTGGAGGTTTCCAGCCCATGACTCGGCTTCTCTCGGCACTTGCAGTGTGAGGGCTTTATGGTATGTCCGTCCCATCCAAAACATGCATCAATCCCCATTGTCATTAGAGGGAAAGAGTTCCTATTTCCCTCCCAGCCCCTCTGACCTCCTCCTCTGCCTCGCTGTGGGGACTCTTAACTGCTCACAGAGGCATCTTTTGGAGACAAAAGGCTCTGGGACAACAATGCCCCAGTGGGAACTGGCACAGGGAGTGTGTGGGCAAGAACCACAGCTCTGGTCCCACCCTGAGGAATGTTTGGGATTCACAGTGGTCTCCCCGGGGCAAGCAGCATCATAGCAGAGGCACAGCTGCACGCTGCACCCTGGCATGAGCCTCTCCCAGACTAATTACCTTTCTGCCCCATAATTAATATGATGTTTTGATCATGTATTTGTAGACTTCCTGCTAATTTTGTTAGTGGGATGCAGCACTCATGAGAGTGCCTCTCTAATAACATTCATTTGCTTAATTTATATCTCATATGCAGTGAAGTTAGTTGCAAGTAGAGACACTTTATATTCTTCTTTATATGGTTTTCCAAACGGTCAGGGGCCACTTAACCTCTGCCAGGCTTTGTGAGAGCTTGAGGCCAGATGCTTAAAGAAAATCACCTGTCTGTGTTTTGAATGGCTTTTGATCTTTTATTTCATCCTATAAATTCCCAGTGGAGTTCACTGGTAGCAAACATCTGGCACAGACACAATAGCCAGCTTTTCCTGCCCAGAGAAAGAATGAACCCATACTGAAAACTCAGATTTGGTGTCTTTCTGTAGAGCTCTGTAGCCCTCTGGGTGAGGAAGAGTGTCATCTGCATTCTGTGTCACCCCTCAAGAGATGCTGCAGTTTCTTCTATTTGTAGATTATCACATTCACCCATCTGGGTGGGCGCATGTAAGGGACCCTTTTTCCTGCTTGTCCATGCAGTGAGCAAACCCAGTCACTGGCTGGGCTCATAGGCAAGAAAAATAACATAATAATTGTAATATTGATGCTTTAGGATATCTTGCAGAAAGCACAGGTTGAAGGGATGACCGTACAGATGAAAGTGATGCCATCTATCACTGCTGGGGAGCCCAGCGCTTCCTATGGGTTGCCTTGAACTTCACACGTGAGGTTTAGCTGAATCAGTGAAGCTGAATCAGGACTATGACTTTTCTGTGCTTATATTCACAACAAAATAGCTCTGGATTTACTTGGTTTTGCTGATTTCCTAAAACTGAATGAAAGTCTGACTAGTAAACCACGAGCGTGAGCCTTCACAAGGCAGTCGAAGTAGCAGGGAGGAGCATTATCTTGTTTCTTTGTGATCAGTGGAGTTGTTCTCCTAATGTATCTGACCCATAAGAAGCCCAGCGAAGGGCTCTATCACCCTTTGCTGATCCCAGCACACACCTGAAGGTCTCCCCCAGGCCACATAAACCCTGTTCCAAGTGGTACATCCATCAGGATGAGCACCCTGCTGTGCAGGGAACGGGGGAGCCAGAGCAGCTGCAACCTCACCTCCCCATCAGATTAGGTTATAACAACCTCTAACCTGCCTAACCCCCTGAAAATCAGTGCCCTTTGCTCTTGGCAAACAGAGCCTATCCAGAGCTGGTGAGGAAACAGCAGGCCTGTAAGTGCCACGGATAAGGAATTGCAGCCACCCCTGGCATGAAGGTACTGTGATTATATCAAGCTGAAATGAGTCACCTCGTGCTGCTGGAGTTGTGTGCTCTTAGGAAACTTTCTCTTTGACATAATCTTTCCTTAAAAGTCAGATCTTTCCTCTGGGAAAAGGGAAGTCTTGGCTTAGGCTGACCTACCTCACTTGTTTTCTTGGCTGGAGAAAGACATTTTTCCTTGGCTGCACGAACACCCTGTGACTTTCACTCATAACCTGCCTGAGAACGTTTTTACAAACCATTATTTAATTCATTCTAATCAGGCAGCACAAACCCTGGTTCCAGAAGTGATTTTATTCTCACAGCCTGATAAAATGCCTGTCGTTTTATTCAGCTACATCTTCCTCGTGGTAACAAATGATGCTGAATGTTTTACAGGTCCTGGGGAGATGCTCAAATCCTGGCCACATCCTCCCAGCATCGTCTGACAGCAATTTATGTTACTGCAGAATCTGCCTTATTGAAACCATTTGTGGAATGGGAATTCATGCAGATTCATGCGCAGGAGATGACTTTTGTTTAGTGATGATGAACGAACAATCTGATTTAACATCCTTGAAGGCAGTGGGAATTTGTTGCGAGGAGCCTCACCACAAACCTTGAAGCAGAGAAATCTTGACTTGGTGATGTTCTGCTATTCCCTGTACAAGCATATAGAAAAAAACCCAATTTATTATGAATGACACAACCAAGACCACCGTAAACTTTCAGTAGTAGAAAATTTGCCCACGGGTTCACACACATTTACATGTGGCCAGATGTGCTCTTTTCACCTTAATGCTTTCCCTGAGCTCATTGCTCATGTGGATATAGAATCATAGAATAGTTAGTGTTGGAAAGGACCTTAAGATCATCCAGCTCCAACCCCCCTGCCATGGGCAGAGGCACCTCACACTAAACCATCCCACCCAAGGCTCTGTCTGACCTGGCCTTGGACACTGTCAGGGATGGAGCATTCACAGCTTCCCTGGGCAACCCATTCCAGTGCCTCACCACCCTAACAGGAAAGAATTTCCTCCTTATATCCAATCTAAACTTCCCCTGTTTAAGTTTTAACCCGTTTCCCCTTGTCCTGTCACTACAGTCCCTGATGAAGAGTCCCTCCCCAGCATCCCTATAGGCCCCCTTCAGGTACTGGAAGGCTGCTATGAGGTCTCCACGCAGCCTTCTCTTCTCCAGGCTGAACAGCCCCAACTTCCTCAGCCTGTCTTCATACGGGAGGTGCTCCAGTCCCTGATCATCCTCGTGGCCCTCCTCTGGACTTGTTCCAGCAGTTCCATGTCCTTTTTATGTTGAGGACACCAGAACTGCACACAATGCTCCAGGTGAGGTCTCACAAGAGCAGAGTAGAGGGGCAGGATCACCTCCTTCGACCTGCTGGTCACGCTCCTTTTGATGCAGCCCAGGATACGGTTGGCTTTCTGGGCTGTGAGCACACACTGAAACCGGCTCATGTTCATTTTCTCATCGACCAGCACCCCCAAGTCCTTCTCTGCAGGGCCGCTCTGAATCTCTTCTTTGCCCAGTCTGTGGCTGTGCCTGGGATTGCTCTGACCCAGGTGCAGGACCTTGCACTTGGCATGGTTGAACTTCATAAGGCTGGCATCAGCCCACCTCACAAGCGTGTCAAGGTCCCTCTGGATGGCATCCCTTCCCTCCAGCGTATCAACTGGACCACACAGCTTGGTGTCATCGGCAAACTTGCTGAGGGCGCGCTCAATCCCACTGTCCATGTCAGCGATGAAGATGTTAAACAAGACTGGTCCCAACACCCATCCCTGAGGGACACCACTCGTTACCAGTCTCCAGCAGAACATTGAGCCATTGACCACAATTCTTTGTGTGCAGCCATCCAGCCTGTTCTTTATCCACCAAGTGGTCCACCTATCAAATTGATGTCTCCCCAGTTTAGAGACAAGATATAGTTATATATATTACTAATCTTATCTCTCTTCTCTAGCTGTCAGTCTAACTGCCTGCCTGCTGAATGGCCAAGATTTCAGACAGGCAGGAGCCAAGTTTAACCAAGACATTTTAATAATACAAGGACATCTTATGCCAGCATTATTTACTCCACTTTGCGTAGCATAGCCATATAGCAACTTTATATGGATGTAACTATCACCAGAGGCAGTTGCTCTACCAAGAGTAAATGACTGCGGCCCAACTGTAGCGTGTAGACAAGATGCAGTTAAAAAAAAAAATGACAGTTTATTTCCTCTTTTCCTTTTTGTAGCAATAGTTTTAAAAAATCATACATTATCAAACACTAGCACTTAGAGTAACACAACTCAGAAATTTGTTTAGCAGTAAATTTCTAATTATTGCCTAATTATTATATTTCTGATTATTGTTTCCTAAGGATTAGTGCCTGATTCTTATAATTACTTCACAAGCTGCTAAGAATGCTTTATACTAATAGTTGCACCCATTAACCTGCTGAGAAATGCTTTGTTAAACATGGAATTCCTCAGAAAGTCGAAGCTGCTTCTCTTTTATTCTCCCCTTTTTTTTTTTTCTGAATGGGCCATTCAGAAGTGAACTTGGTAAGACATGAACTGCTCTGTGGAGGGAGCAAGGAGCCTCTTGCAGCTGAGCGGACTAAAGTCTCTCAGACTAAACAACTGCTGATTTCAGATGACATTTGGTGGGGATGACGGTGACCTGTAAGTACCGTCTTCACCTCAAGGTAACACTTGAGTCATTAGGGAGTCACTTTGCGTAGCAGTAGACAGACCTGTGGACAGGAGTTGTTCACAGTTCTCCTTATTGATTGCAGAAGAGAAGGCAGCCAGAGGGAAATGACCTGTTTAAAGGAAAACAGGGCTACATACTGTTTTAAATGGGTGACTACAGCTCTGGGAGAGAGGAGAACCAGCAGGATGGTGCAATGCAAGTAACAGGGACCTAGAGGCATGCTTTCTGATGAAAGAGCCTTCTCACAAGGTGATGAAGCCTCTGTGCCATGAAAAGTTCTCCAACCCTGTCCATGCCTGACACAACTGTGCCATGGTTGCCCCCAAATCCTGTCAGCCCCCAAAATGCTGCTCATGCCTGTCATGTTATTGCAGGAGCAACCTATGGACCAAGCAGTGATGAAGTTTATACAAACTCAAAGCAACATAGAGTCATTGCATCTCCACAGAGATCCCCTCTATGACACTTGCCCTCAGAGCTCCTTCGGGAGACCATGAACTCCATGAAAGCAAGGCAGCTCACTCTGCTGGTCCTAGGAAGACCTCCTATTGCTGCAGCTGTGAGGGAGGTGTCCTTCCCCAGTTTAATTCTTCATTCTCTTTCCCCATCCTTCTTTCTTTGCTTTCCTCCCATAACAGGAGTCCCTGCTTGGCTTTTCTTACCAACTAAATTCACTGGCATGAACTGAATAGGTCTTGTTGCTAGGAAGCTTTCTACAGCAGTAGAGACATGGACAAAACTGTCCCAAAGCAGTTACTGCTAAAAATACTGTAACTCCCTTTTGTCTAAAAAAAACAAATATATTCCATTAAATACAGAGCTTTTATAACCCATAGCTCACTTTTCTTCAGATTCCTACCACCATATTCTGGCAAGTGTGGAGATGGAATCCTTTGGCTACCACCTACATGCAGCTGTTGATATTTAGATGTGGATCCAAGTGCCATGGCTTTCAGGTATAAGGAAGAATTGGAAGGGTTTTTTGTATTTGCTCACAGGGTTTGTCACTCCCGTGCAGACCCATTTTATAGTAGATATAAAAGAAATTCAGTGCATCCAGCCTTCTCTCTGCTCTGCCTAGGCTATGGAATGGGGCTGAGGTCAGGGTAAACTGAAGGGAAGCAAGGCTTAGTGCTCTTATCTTGACAAGCTTCGTGGTTCCGTTTCTTTCTTCATTCCAGGTGGAGGCCGGAGCTGCTGGAGGAGAAATTCATGGAGGATTATAAAGTAAATGGCTTCCACATTTGGCTCACCAAGCCCTGAACATGACTGAAGGCTGTGAAAGTGTATGTGTACATATATATGTATATATACACATGTATATGTACATATATATACATATATGTATATATATATACAGATGTATGTGTATGCAACAGTTGCCCTATCCTCATACATTGTCCCCTGCCTCTGCCTCTGTCCCAGGCAGGATGCTGGGATGCTTTCAGCCTGATATCATAAGTCCATTCTTATCCTTCAGCCACTTGGGTGCCTGAATGTCCATGCAGGTGTCTAATACCTCATATCCAGTCCCTCCGTCTCTCCCATTGTCAGGCACAGCCTGACTCATGTCCCCTTCCTTCCATTTGGTCATGTCATTTCTAAATCACCTTCCTTCCCTATTCCCCACCCATGTGTATGGATTTCTTTTCCCCAATGGCCACGTCTTCCCCTTCTTAGAAATCATTTGCAGAAAGCTAACTTAACTTTGGTTTAATTAAAGCCCCTGCGCTTTTATCATGTCTTTAAATCACTTCCTTCAAGCAATCTTTATATGAAATTATCACTTTGTCAAAGCACGATCCCAAAGCACAGCTCGGGGCGCAGCGGGAAGCACACAAAGGGAAAGCCGGGAGGCTCGGTAAGTTTGGGTGAGCTGTTTGCTCAAAGCTGCCGAACCCACCCCTCCAAGACCTTTATTTCCCCCTACGGCAGCTGTCATCTGATCCCACGCCCTGGCTCTGAATGGGGCTCTCTGAGGATGCCAGATGTTGGGAACAAAGGTCTAAAAATAATCTTCACAAATAATCTTCCCATCTATCACTGTAGGAGAGCGCGTGCTTTGTGCGGACATGCGAGCCGAGAACCTGAGCTGACTTGGACTAAAGAAGTTCAACAGCAGCTCCTGGCTTGTGGGCTTGGGTGGTTTTTTTTTCCCTTCCCCTTTCCCTTCCCAGAAGCTGCGCAGGGAAAAGCGGCTCTCAGCAGCGGTCAGCCCTCACTCTCCCTCCCTCCCTGTATCCCTCCCTAACCTCAAGAAGGCTCGGATCTCCTAGATCCCAAAAGCCAGGCTGCTTAGTTGATCTCTCCTTGGGAAAATGGATTCCAGGCTGCTGTCAGAGATGCGTTTCTGTAAAAAGATCCTCACGGCAGCCTTATGTGTCTTAGTTCTGCTGCCAGACTCGGGCTGTGCAAGGCATCTCTGGAAGCGTGCTCTACATCTGAAAATGACAGAGAAATACGATGTGAGTACACTGTGGTGGGGTGATTTTGGGGGAGCTGGGTGCGCTCACCGTGAAAAGGGAGTTTTCTTTCCGTGTAGTATTTTAGAATAAGAAGCTTTTGGATCCGCGGGCTGTGTCTTTATAAACGGATTACAATAAGTTCCCCAGGCTCTGCTAAACTTTTGCCACCTAGCTGCTGCAGTGGGAAATGTGTAAAGCATGCTTGGAACAGCGAGAAGGCATTGGTACGGCAGCCGTCACTGCTGCTCCTATGGACACCATGGGACATCCAGGGAAGTGTGAATGGAGAGAAGGGGAACAAAAAACCTGCATGGCTGGGGATAGATTTAGTGACAGAAGATACTGTGATTTATTGCTTAGAGCAGGGAGGAGGGGCCCCTGCCCCATTCCTCCTCTGACTTCTGGGGTAATTTTGGGTAAATGTCACCACCTTCTATTGTCAGTGGGTCCTAAAGGGGTGGTGGCATTGCCTAGGGTTTTGTAAATCACTGCAGCAGAGAGACAGTGTCAGAGTAACGCTCTGGTCGCCGTAACGGGTGTAAGGATTTGATCAGAGAAATCCAGTCTCCTGGAGTGTTCTCTAGGAGGAGAGCTCCCCTCTGCTCCCCACATCCCTGCACGCTTTTGGCAGAGTGATGGTGCTGAGCACAGCTACTGCTTCCAAACCTCCACCGGTTCTTAAAACAGGAAAGAGCTACTGTGAGCAGAGAAAGCGATGGTGCTGTGTCTTGTTCTGGTGTGTTTAAGCCAAAAGACTTAGAAATGGACATGGAGGAAACTGGAAAACAGCAAAAAAGGAAAATAATTTGATAGCTTGACTTTCACACCTGCTGTTTAGAACTTTTACTTCATTGAAGTCCCTTTAGAAGCCAGCACTTGCCCAAGGCTTCTGCCCCTGGAGTCATTTATGTAGTAACCCTAGGAAGTCTGCCTTCTCATGCTCAGCTCTGATATCATCTTCCATCCATTGCATGTGCTGGAAGTCCTTGGTGTCACATGGGATTCTTCCACCTGCTTTCTGTACCCACTTAGAAAAGCTTTAATCTAAAAATGATGGGGTTTTTTTTGCCCATGCCATCTAGAGTGATGCCTGAGGACAGCTACATTGGGTTGGTGTGACTGCTGATTCAGGAGTGTGACACAGGCCTTTTGCCTGTGCTGAATGAACTGCTCTGTTCATCCCCTTGACATTTTGCAGAAGACATTATGCTAATATTGGAAGGTACCCCAATATTTGGCAACAAGACATTTTCTTCATTGTATCCCCCCTTGTGACAAAGTATTCTCTGGTTTACATTTTAACTGGAAAATGGTGACTTGAAAAGCTGTGTTTCCCACAAAATCACTCACTGGAAAGTGTATTTATTACTATGTTGCTCTGTCACACTTCAATGCGAAGCTCAAATTCAATAGTAGGCATGAAGTAAATGACCCGGAGAGATAGGACAGGGGCAGAACAAGAATTTACATGTTGATCTTCAGATAATATCCTCTGCAGAGGCACACAGCCTGCTCCCCTGAGGATATATCCTCCTCTTTCAATCTGCAGTTCTTCAAAGGCCTGTTTTTTCTGGCAGCCATAAATCCAGGTGCTACTGATACGGCAAGCTCAGCTAGAATTGCTCATATTGGTAGAAACATCTTATCTTGGGAAAATAGAGCATACTTTGCTTATTCCTTCTTCTCAAAGCCTTGCAAGGAGGAAGACATCTGCACTCCATCCTTTTACCTGCCAAAGTCTGTTCTAGCAGCCCCTCCTATTTCTCAGAAAGATGCTTTCTTTTCTACCAAACACTGTGTTCCCTCCAGTTTGAAAATCAGAGGCTGTGGGTGGAACAGCTGATTTGTGAGTCACTTGGATAGAGGGATAACAGATGGAGGTGTTTACGGCAATATGCAGCCATACAGAAGATGGGCCATAGACATCGCTGTGGGATCCCCAGAAGGACATGGGTAAGGTCCATAGAGAGAGGAGGTGGTGATGGGTAGGGAGCTGACTGAGACTTACGTTGTATGAGTCCGAAACATCTGAGTTTACAGTAGGAGCAATGCATCCACCAAGCTGCTGGCCACAGAATGATGAGCAAGTGTTGATGAGGAGCTGGCTTGAGGTCTGGCCAGGAGTTGCTCATTCAGGTGTCTGAGAAAGGGTGTTAGTTGGCAAGGAGGGGTCAGGCGGGAGCACTGAAGGGAGAAAGAGGAGAGGGAATGCAGTGAGAAGGAAAATCTGACAGTCACAATGGGATGGAGGAGCTGGGCTTCCAGCTATTAGCAAATCCATGTATTTTACAGCCAGAGGGACACTGGTCTAGAGTAGTGATTTGCAGCTGGTGTTCTGCAGCTACTGCATAGCCTGTGGATGGTTCCCAAAAGGCAGAAGGAGGGAATTACCTGAGCAAGGGCTTCAATTCATTACCAAGACACCTATGCATCTGTTGGGAAAACCTGGGGCAGTCTTGATTCTAATTCAGTGTCAACTGCATCAAGCGTTCGAGAAAAAAAAACAGCCTTCTTTTAAAGATTTCCAGAAATGAAGAATTCCTCACAGCTGCTGTAATGTTCTTCCAGCAATTTATTTACCCTCCAGGTAGCTGTCATTAACCAACACTGAGATATCCTCTTCCTCCACCAGATTTTCATACCTCCCATGAGATTTCTGTCCCGCTTATGCCTCAGAGTAACATATGAGCAGAACAACCCTCAGCCTCCACTTTGAAACCTGCATAAAGTTCTTGCACTGCATTCCCTGCTTTCCAGCCCTTTAATTGCCATTATGCATCTTCTTTGAGCGCACCCTAATTCTGAGACTGTCTTCCAGTACTGCCTACACCAGAACCAGAACTACTAATCCAGAGTCAATAGCAGAAGAGTATTTCTATTGTTTTGGCCTTGTCCTATGTAACCCTCCTTCAGTCTATTTGCAACTTTGATCACTGATGATCTGTGTTTTTCCAGGTCTTTGACAGAAATATTGGGGGGCTCTATATTATTGACGACTGTGTGTTGTTTCAGAGAAAAGGTGGTTTATGGCCAGTGTTTGGAAATACCTGCTGGGGCAGCACTGGTGACAGGAGGCTGGGAATAAACCTCACATGTGATATTCAGGCTATGCAGAATATGACTTGGCAGAGAATTGTGCTTCGACACAAGCTCAGAGTTCAGTTTCAGGCACAAATAATAGATTTGGGATATTTTTGGAGGCAGACTGCAGCACACAGTTACTATAGAAAATACGGGTTAAGAGTGAGTGATTGCATTCAGGTTTTTTCTTGTATTCTTTCCCGACTTCCAGGGTTCCTGAGCTGAGCTCTCAGCTTTCTGCCTTTGTTTCTGGGTTTCTCTAAGACAGATACAGTCATTAAAATTATTTAATAAGTCTCATTGGGAAACACCAATTTGCCTCCTGCATTGAATTATATTCTTAAAGGAAGAAATCTGGACACAGTAGCAGCCTATAAAGATAATAATGCTGAGCTATGCCCAGAGCTAAACTATAAATCTTGGGAGAGCTTTTAAAAAGATCTTGTAACCCATACCTGGAGACATCCATAACCAGGTTATTTTGGGAATGAGGGAATTCTGCTTCCCACTGGGATGGTTTATGCATTGATAAACCAGTGGCAATGGTTTTATTAGATCAAATGTGCATGGTCATGGGTTTTTTGACAGTGAGCGTTTGAAAGAAAAAGGTTCAGAGCAAAAGGTGAACAGAGAAGATGGTCAGGGAAGTCATGAGGTACAAAGTTATTTGGCTAAGAATGTTAGATTGTTCCCAATGGAAATCTCATTACTGAGCCAACTGTTCATTGCAGTTTTGGCTTCTTGGCTTCTGAATCATCTGTGAAGCAACTGCAGTAATTGTTTGGGGTTTTTTTTTCCATGTATCCACTATTTGCCTGTATTATTTTGGTCATATTTCAGCCTGCAGATGACATTTCACATAGTAGAAAATAAACTGTGACCTTCCATGGATGAACACTTCCTCCAGCAAGGAGACCTGTTAAATGTTTGAAACTGCTTAGATTTACTGTTAAATACTGCTTTTATTCCCAAATTACACATGGTCCAAACATTTTCTTTATTTAAAATCCTACAGCAAAAAAAAAGTTGAACTTGCAACATCTTCAGTTCAAAAGCATGTTATTTCAAAGCTGGAGTGTTGTCAGCTTTTAAGGAATGGGATGATGTGATTGCTTGCACTTTGTTCTACACTTCAGCATTGAAAATATCATCACAATTAGGAAATTGTTTCCTTGCAAACCTATTTTGTGGTTCAAAAAACCTATCAATTCATGTAAAAACAACCTCACAGAAGGGTTTTTGAACAGTTTTTTGTTTGATTAATGGAAACAACTAAGGAAAAAGTGAGTAAAGTTGTTTATTGATACTGGGAACAGGGCAGACAGCTGTCATTTGTAGAAATATTACAAATTCTCTGTCTCAGACGCAGACACACACATGCACACATTCTTTAACCAGTTAGAGCTATAATCAGGGTATGGATTTTCTTTAACATACACCTTGAAACAGAAGTTAAAACTTCTAATCATCCTGAATTTTATCTATACTTCTCCACTGTCTGACAAGCACTGTGGAGCCAGGCAGTGGAAAAACTTTTTGCTTCCCATTTCCCCCTCACTATGGCTCAAAGAACAGAGGTCAACTCGGTGTTAAAACCCACTGCCTTGTCAATACAATTCTGTGCTATGTAGAATATGGAAGTAAAATGTCTCACATCAGTACCACAACCAGTGAGTGCCATTACTTCTTTTGGTGTCCTTCGGGATTGCCTTCATTCTCTACATTACAAATGATCCCAAGGGAGTGAAGATGATGCTGTTTGCTCCATTAAAGGGTGATTGAATGATGCTTGGTCATGTGTAGTAGCAGAGGCCAGCCGTCAGTACTCAGGGCAAAGGACCTCTCAGGGCCTCTCCTAGGAGATTTTTCGGACTGTTCATATATAGACACACTGTTTTGCAAAGGCACACGTTCCACAGAAGCCGACGACAGGTTTCAACACCAAGGATGTAGCTGCATGTAAATAAAGAGGGGTATTAATAGCACCTCAAATGTCTCCATAGCCTGATGCTGAAATTTCATAGAGACCCCCTTAGGGACAGTTGCACCATGTAGTTTCTTGGAATAAGAACCGCAGTTGTTTGTCACTGATTTCTCAACACAACAGTGGTGCAGTCAAGTATATATAGGACTGTTAAACTCAACAGCCTGCTAGCAAATGCATGGCACCACTCACCACATGCCTTTGGCTAGACACTGTGTTAAAAGTGCAAATCCAGAATCTGTGGTTTTATTTGATTAAAGCTTATTAATGTTTGGTAGTAAGTCTGCAAACTGATTGCCCTATCTGAGTGCTTTATGCTGCTCTGGGGAGCTGAGCCCAAGGCCAGAGATGGCTAGTTAGCCATAGGTGACAAAAGAGTGGGCTTGTGTGATTCACCTCTCTGTTGGAGGGAGTTGGCTTCTTGCTAAATGTGTGAATAATATCTGAATGCTGCCTCTTATAAACGTTTCTGGTAAAATCCTCTGCCTGCTAATCCACTTTAAATCCCCCTTGTCCTTTTGGTGTGCAATGAGCAGCTGGTCTCCTTTCTGCTGTAGTCAAACACAGCCTCATTTTCTTGGGGATTAAAATGACATCACCCACACATATTTCACCCAGATCATTGCATGTTTCAGCAATGGTCTCTGATTTAACAACCTAGGACCCTACACTGGGCAAGCTTGAATTACAGCTCCCCTGTAAATTCTGGTCCAAAAGAAGGTGATGATAAACACAGAAGGAGCCTATTGAGGAGACAGGTGCTACCTGGGTCATTAGTTCCACATCCCATTTGGGGATGTAACATCAAACCAATACAGTGTCAACGCTTCCACTGCATAACTGTATAAGTATTATGGCATGCTCACCATGAGGATGCAGGGAATATTTCCCTCTGTTTCCTGAGCAAACATAGAAGACTTTAAAGGAATGTTTTTTACCTCCTTATTGCCATTACAATAACCTTTAATTATCAAATGAGTTCCACGCATTAATTTGGTGTTTGGGTTTCCAAAACAGAGTGCTAAGGTGGTCATACAGCTCTTCAGTGTGCCGTATTCAGGGAGCTGAACAATTCATTCTTCCTCATGAATACTTGAAAACCACTTTGAAAGTCCTTTCTGTGTTTCAGCTGACGGGACATTTGGTACTCACCTCATGCCAAACCTTTGTTTCCTTTTCTTCTCTTTGCAAGGATTATGAGTACCCTCTTCATTCTCACAGTTCCCACTACCAGAAGAACGACCGGTGCCCCCCTCCACCCCAGACCTTGCCTGAGCGAGCCTGCGAGGTGCCAAGCTGCCGCTCGGACTCCGAGTGTGAGAGGCACAAGCGCTGCTGTTACAACGGGTGCATCTATGCCTGCTTGGAGTCTGTACAGCCACCGCCAGGTAGGGTAGCCCCGGCGACCAGAGATAGAGAGGAGCATGCGGAATAGTGGCAGTCATCACCATGTGCGCTGGGTCTTGGGTGGGAGGCATAGCTTGAGTATGAGTTGAGGATGAAGCTTCAGTTCCACACTTCTATTTCCTGGGATGATTGCTCAATCAAAGCAATTATGCAAAAATTTCCACCAGGGCAAATTGCAGATGACAGCTCTTTTCCTGGGATTATATGTTCAGGAAGAGAAGGAATCCTAGTTTGAACTAGAAGCAAAGCAGCCACCTCGTCTGATCTGTGCCATGGGAATGGAGGATGGGAAACAATAGCTGCTGTGGCCTTTATGACACCAGGTTCCTGTGGCCCTGAATGCTTCTCCTCTTCCATGGTTCTGTTGCCATTGGGACAACAAGAGAATAGATATAAATATCTTGCTGAAAACTCAGATCCATCCTTCAGGAGCCTGTCAACATCATCATTGACTGTTAGAGGAAATCTGTGACTTCTCCATTGCTGTGTGGTCTGTGGCTACTCCACCTCAACTTTGTGGTTTCTTATTTCTACCTTTTACAGTTTTAGACTGGTTGGTTCAGCCCAAACCTCGCTGGCTGGGTGGAAATGGGTGGCTTTTGGATGGCCCAGAAGAAGTCTTACAAGGTACAGTATGTTCCACTGTCTTCTCTGAGATATTGGTATTTATACAAAGTCACTAAATAATACATTCATCATACACAGGATCTGCAGGGATGTTGAGCTGCTGGCATTTGTTTGGAGTTTCCATAGGAATAGCACTCTGTTGTGCTGGGGGCTGGTTTCTGGTGGAGTAAATCAGTTGTACCCATTCTTGAAATAAGTGGAAATACACCTTTTTCTAAGAAAAAGGCTTTGGCAGGGTACACATATTTTCTGCCTGCCCCCTGATAGCCTGTGGGTGGACTTGGACTGGGATGTTGTTTAATCCAGAGTAGTGCCTCACACAGATGCCTTGGGCTGGAGCTAGGGCTCTGGGGTGTGATGGCTGCTTTGAACAAGAGCCCTGGCAAACTGCTGCAGAGTTGTGTCAAGCTGCCATGCTGCTGGGAGCATCTAAGCTTGAGGACTGATGAAGAGATTGGGATAATTCCATAGGGAAAGGCCTTTTAATTCATTTTTTCCATGCCTCAAATTGAAACAAGGAGGGAGTAGGGAGGTGGGAAGAGAAGTTTTCTTCTACAAGACATTGCCAGATGCGTGTGTACATTCCTAAAGTTTTTAATTTCTTCATGGAAAGGCTGTTCCAGCTTTTGATCAGCTTTAGTCAGACACAAGTAATGCCAATAAATTACCCTCTTTGGTCTTATACAGATGGTATCAGACTTGCTGAACCTTGACTCTCATCTATTATGGAAACTCCTAGTTCTTCAAGAGAAAATTCTGCCTCCAGCTCACTGGAATTGCATTGCTAGAAATAAGATCAAATAGGTTCCTCCTCATCCATCTTGTCATGCTTATATTATTTGTTCTTATCTTGAATACCTTCATCTCAGCTTGGGGGAGTAATTATTGCAATAAGAACCATCAGTCATGGCATAAGAATTACAGCAGAAGTCCTTGGAATTAAAATCCTGGCAAATGAAAGGGTGAAGTGTCCCTGCATAGTCTGTACATCTAATGGACACAAACACCGCCTGTGAGTCCTGCTTTGCTTTCTTGTTCTGCTCTGCACTTGCTGGATACCCAGGGTCAAAGCACTTAAAGCCTCTGTTTGTAACAGGGAGGGTGTCGTGGTTTAATCCCAGCCACAACTCAGCCCCATAGAGCTGATTGCTCACTCCCCACAGTGGGACAGGAGAGAGAATTGGAAGAGTAGGAGTGAGATGATGTTGGCTAGGTTGAGACAAAGACAGTTTAATGGGTAAAGCAAGAGACACACACACAGGCAAAGCAAGGCAAGGAATTAATTCACCTCTTCCAATCATGAGGCTGGTGTTCAGCAATGCCCAGGAGAGCAGGGCTCCGTCACACCTCATAGTGACTCGGGAAGACAAATACCATCACTCTGAACGTTCCCCCCCTTCCTTCTTTATCCCCCAGCTTTCTATGCTGAGCATGATGCCATAGGGCATGCGATATCCCCTGCATCAGCTGGGGTAAGCTCTCCCAGATGTGCCCCCTCCAACTCCTTGTGCACCCACAGCCTGCTTGCTGGTGGTGTGAGGAGCAGAAAAGACTCTGTGTAAGCACTGCTCAGCAGTAACTAAAACATCCCTCTGTTATCAGCACTGTTCCCAGCACAAACCCAAAATACAGACCCATGCCAGCTACTATGAAGAAAATTAACTCCATTGGAGCCAAAATCAGCACAGGGTGGCACTGCCTTACTCCATAGTGAGTCACACCTGAGGTTTAAATTCACCAACAAGTTAATGGGTGTGGGGTGAAGAACAAAGCAGTAAACCATCAGCTTCCTGGTCATGTTTCCCTGGTTTCTCACCCAGCCTGAAATACTGGAGGAACAGACTTATGGCTGTTGAAAGGAATAGCAGCATGGAGGGACCATCAGTGCGAACATGGTGGGCATGGAGCATCTTCATCACTCTCCAGCACTTGCACACACCATGCACAGCAGGCTATGGGGAGGATGTCCTTGTTTGTAATCACATTGGCCTGCACTCCCGATATCAATGTAGACAATTCAGGTTTTATGTAAGGTGTGAACTGCATCACCAGCCATGCCAGGCTTCTTTGGAGGTGTTACCTCCTTGGTACTCTTGCATGGGAAGTAGTCAGAGATCCTGTCTGGGAGGAGATAGAGATGAACGTGGCCATGCTGTCAGATTTGGGGTTACCTGTGGGTGTTAAAGACGTGATTTATGACCTGCAGGCTTCTTTTGCAGCTGAGGCCTGCAGTACCACTGAAGATGGAGATGAGCCTCTGCATTGCCCCACTGGCTATGAATGCCATATCATCAACCCTGGTAACATGGCTGAAGGAATCCCTAACAGGGGACAGTGCATCAAGCTCCGAGGAAATCCAGGTCAGTTCTAGAAATGTCCCTTCCTATCTGTTTCTGTCATGCAAACACCAGTAAGGGACAATGGGCTCTCACTGTCCAGAAAACACAGGACAGATGTACCACCAGATCTCCTCCAGAGCCGGCAGGTGCATTGAATAGTAAGATATGTATGTCTGTACTGGTCTACAAATGATCTTGGTGTAGAGACATCAGTCACTGAAACATTAAAACAGATCTCTGAACTGCATCCATAAAAGATTAAGAAATTTTGCAGGGCTTATCGAGCATCTATATTGCTCTTTTATAACTTACTTTCAATAGCATCCATATATTAATGTGATGCATAACTATGTGGCTCTTAGACATGGGCTTAAATTATTGTTTAAATGGTAAACAGAAAAACTTAGCTGGGTCTTGAATTACGTAAATCACTAATAGATGGTGAAGGGTGGGATGGTTTAGTGTGAGATGTCCCTGCCTATGGCAGGGGGGTTGGAACTGGATGATCTTCAGGTCCTTTCCAACCCTAACTATTCTATGATTCTATGATTCTATGGTCTGAAATTTTACCTAAATTTGCTTTCATTTGAGAAAATCTGTGATTCTTTGATTCATAGCTACTGAAAATAACATAACATGCTCACAGCCAGCAGTTAACCGCTCTCAGGGAAAGTGAATTGCATCCACTTAGTTCAATACCCTGTTTCATAAGAGGCTTATAACAGCTTACACCACTTTGGCTACACAGATATTTTATTTTCCTGTTTGTGAGGTTGTTATTTCTCTATCTATAATTTCTCTGTGCTGTACACAGAAAGCTGGAGTTTAACACAAAGAATGAAGGCTCACTGTATATGTTCTCATTACATACCTTCTTTTTCAGATGGACGCAACCTGAGGCATAAGTATTACAAAGAATATTTTGGTAAGCTGCTGGCATGAAGTGCTTGCTGTTATAAAGCTTTATAGTTATTGTATTGCTTACAAGTAACTTGCTGCTTGTGAAATGAAGGTTTGTGCAGAGGAAAAAGAGATTCTGTAGCGTGAAATCTGTACACCTTGGTCAAAAGATCTCATTTTAAGATGCACAGTGCCCTGACCGTGGACTCTTAATAATCAGCATCTCCATGTGTTAAATGGTGCAGGGTTTTGCCAGGGGTTCCTGCCCAATGGGTGAGAAACACCCAACCCAATACTTTTGTTATTTTTAAGTGTACTTGGAGCTTTGCTCCTAGCCTGGGAGTCCTTGTAGATGAACTCAGAACTCTGTCAAAGCAGGGTCTTTTGCCAAGAGGTTGTACTCTGACATGTGTTACGAGATGATCAGAGCCCAGTGAATCAGCCCCTTGCTGTTATCTATAACCACAGTGGTATTTGTGCTCTTGCACAAATTGATCAGTATGTGACTCAAATAAAGCAGGAGGACCTTCCAGAATACCTCATTCCTCATGGCGTCAAAGCTCATGGTTTCTGCTAACCCTTGGATATAGAGGGAGAAAATCAGATCAGATTGGAAGTACTACTCAGATACAACTAGACAACATCTTTGATATGATAAGATTTACAAACAGCCAAATTTGTCCAGCTTAGCTCATAAAGCTATGACAGGATTTCCTTTCCTCTGTCCACTGGGCTATCACTGCTCTCCCAGAGAACTGCTAAATGATGAGACCAGTAAAACTGTACTGCTTAGGTAGTCTTACGGAACAGCCTGAGATCCAACTTTGCTGATGTTTGGTTTACAGGGAGCAGTTCCAACAACGTGGTCAGCTATGTGAAAAACCAGCAGAAGCATTTGGGCTAATCAAAGGTGTGCCAGGGTAAGTGTCCTGTGAATAAAGGGAAAGCTGGGTGAAAATAGTCGGTGGTTAGCATACACTTGTTTAAAGGTGAAATTACACCTCTTCAAAATGCCAGTATAAGGACAACACCTTAAAACTGCATACAGATACATACCTTGAGCTCCATGAAACACCTATGCTGACAAACAGACCTTGCTGTAGAAGTATCTTGAGAAACTGCAGCATTGGAGATTGAGCTCTCCAAAATATTCCATGGAGAAGCTAATGTCTTTCCCAAATCCTGCTTTCCCTTCTGCTTTTTATTCTAACTTCACAAGATGCACCTGATCCCTTTGATGAACCTTGAGGGTGTTTAGAGGATGAAGTGATTTTCAGGATGCTGCAAAACTTTGTCTACTTCAGATTTTAACCTTTCTGTTTAGGGAGCTTTCTCTAACGTAGGTCTAACTGCTCCTGCAAGACAAATAAGAAAGCTCTTTATTTTGGACTGATTGCAATAAGGGTCAGTCTTAAAATACTTAGGCAGATGGGTGATTCTGGGGGATAACTTTATGTGTGTGAACTGTTGCTCTGAGCAGTGTGACCCACTCATGTAAGTGTACACGTCTCTGGCAAGAGCGAAGTCAACTGAATAAGCTCCAGTCATTTTATCAGGCTTTGAATTAGGTAAGAATGAAAATGTTTATTATACCAAAGGTTCTGTCCCACGGTAGTTTTCTCAACACTTTAAAACTAACTTAAGCTTATCTGACAGCTATGGAAACAAAGCAGCTCAGTATGTCTTTCACATACCTACGTCAGGCTGAGTGTTAGGACTGCACAGCTACATAAGGACAAGTTCTGTGCAAACATCTCAGGAAGGATAAATATTTTAATTCCTCTTTTTGTTTTGTTTGATTTTTATCCAGCTGGACCGCTCTGTTAAGCAGCTGTCAAGGAATGCTTTACCCAACAGTTTTCTAGGTTTTGGAAGAACTCTGGTCCCAAACCTCCATGACCACATCTCCAGCATTACCCTGACCCCTGCTCATCCATGATGAAAGGCTTCACTCTCCAAGGAGCACAATGAATCTAGATTTTAAGCCTACCAGAAGGGGGAGAAATGTGATCCTCTGAAAGAAACCACACTGTTTATGAGCTGCCCTTCAACCAATGAAATGCAAACACCTCCAAGTGGATCCCTATAAACCACAGTGCCATTGTCAGACTGCTAGAACAGGGCCTGCCCTTTACGCACATGTTATGTGACTGATTCAGATTTCACAACCACAAACATAACTCAGGATTATAAAATGAAGTGACGTCAGAATTGTACCTAAATATCATATCTCAACTGCATTATAGTAGCCAAGACTGTAAGACTATAGGGGATCTCTGGATCCAATCCAGTGCATGCCTATGTAGAACAACTAAGCCTTTTCATAAGCTTAAAGTCTGAAGAAATCTGCAGGTTTCTTCGTTTCCACCCAGGGTTCACTAGGTTTGACACCCAATCCACAAGCCTAAACCTGAAGCCTTAAGAATTTGAGGAACTCTGGGTTAGGAGCAAAATCAGTTTTATAGATGTATATTTAGTTACTTTCCTTTAGCTTTTCAGTCTGGTGAGGTGCAGATCGAGAGCTAATGTTGGAATAGATTTCTCCCTAGAGTGGCTAAGCAGACACACATATGTGCCAGTCTTTTTAAGTTTTCAGCCAGCACAGTTAATACTCACAAAGTGCACATCTGCTCTTTTGTACCCACATAACCTCAGCAAAAAGGCAGAAGTCTGGATTATTTGATGCATATATTAAAAAGGCAAATTGAGGATAAGTTTGTATAATTAAAAGGATTGTCTGGCAGATGGGCAGCTGCTCTTTAGAAGTCTTGTACCTTTATGTTGACTTCCATAAATCTTTAAGGTCAAGTTATTTCTATTAGGCCTCGCAGCTTCTTTTAGCATTATAAAGTGGAAAATACATCTTCTATGGATGTTTTCCTTTGAAGTGGCAGTCCCAAAGGGACACTTGAATCTAATTTCGACAAATCTGTCAGGATTGCTAGGCAAAAGAAGCCGTGTTTGCTCCCTTGTTTAGTACATGTCCCTGTCTGCATGCATAAAATTAGCATTTTAATATGTGGAGTAGTAGTGGTAGATATAAATACCCAATTCACAAATACAAGTGCCTGCTGCCACCCACCAACTAGGGGATTTTTTTTGCCACTCACCAAATGGTTTAAGCCAAAGCTAAACCACCTATAAAACACTTGATGCTGCTTCTATGACATTTGCATCTGGAGAGATGAAAGATGCCAAACTGCTCTTCTGTTTTCTATCAGACATAAGCACGCACACTCCCTGATGCTTTATAGAGCAAAGAAACACATGAAGGGCTCCAGATTTTCCTAAATATCTTGGTTTGTTGAACTCCGTTCAGTTCTTTGAGCTTTTGCTCCAAGTTCTAGGTATTCAATGCGACACCATTATTGCAGAAAGATGTATTTCTATGATTTTGTCATATGCAGCTTCATACAGTGATATCTCCTGTTGAGACGCAGGAGTCCATCCATATCTTATAGTTCCAGCCTGTTTGGGCCAAAAACTTGCCGCTTTGCCACTGACATTACTTGACAACTTAAAGCAATGCAGCTCATAACAAAAGTCCTAATGCAGCCTCATTCCTACGTGCTGCTCAGTGAAACAGATTGAGCTTTTTCAGCATTACTTTTCGCAGAGAAATCAAATTCTGATTAAGTGAGCAAAGCCCTTCTGTGGTTACTGCTAATACCCAAAGAACAAACACCAAATAGTCCTACTTTAAAACTAAGAATTCAGTGCCTCAAAAGCTATGAGGATCTAGGTGAAAAACTTAAGCATTAGTAAGTTTAAGCATTAATAAATTTGCAAGATCAGAACTTCAGATCTCAACTTAATCTTGCAAAGCATCCAAAAAAATGCTTTATTTGACTGTACACACTCACTGCAGTTGCTGCTTTTTTGTAGCTACAAAAGCACATACCTGACCACCTTGCTGGATGGGATGGTGAGGATATAAGGATATTTTCTACTTGCAAAAGGAATTTTAAAAAATTAAAATTGACAAATTAATACTTTGTTGATTAATTTCAGTTTACTGGGTGTTATCAGAGACATCACCCTTCCTCGTGGTGCTAGGATGGTTGGGGTTTGTTTCAAGTTAATTCTTTTCAAGTTATTCATTGTCAAACTCAGAAACAAGAGCCACAGAAAAGACTTGCCCAAGTTCTGTGTTTTCAATTCTGGCATCCATTGGATGCTGAAATGAAAACACTGGCTAAATGAGTTGTCCTCAGCTTGTCTTCTCTCCAAAGACAAATGGCTTAACAACAGTCCTGCAGAGCACAGTAGGAAATCACTGGTGTAGGTTGTTCTTAATGTTTCCATGTTCATTTTAAGTCCTGTTGGGTGCTATAATAAACTTTACGTGTATCACTGTGTGCTAGCAACGCTCATGGCCTTCCGGATCCTTGACCACTGCCAGGGGAGCTGCTCTGCCTTGCAGCAGACCCTTCCCGGTTTGTGTCCTGGTGCTTACACATGTGCAGGTTCTGCCACTTCGGTGCTCAATAAAAAGTGACCAGTATATTTTTGAACTCTGCCTTGTTTCACTTGTCTGTTCTTGACATGGCTCTGGACTATGGGAAAAAGGGACAAATCTTTCAGATGTTGTTTGTTGGGAGAGCCCAGGAAGAATAGGCACAGGGAGAAAAATGTCATTTTGTCAACTGGAAGCAGCAGACCCACAAAACATATCTACCACCAGTGTCCCCTTCCAGAGAGGCCACCTTTGTGAGTCAGACACTCAGTTCTTGGTGCCTTCATTTCTACTGCCCAAGCTGAAGCTGATGGACAGTACTGTAGAGAGGATAGTGATGGTGACCTAAGTAGGGGGTGACTTTTATTTGATCAGGCATTTTCCTTGTTGATTCAGAGCTGTTGTTCACTTCTGGATGGCTTTCAGCAGTCATCTCAGTTGGTTTTATGGGAGGCCAAGGTCTGCTGCAAGGTTGGGTGGGTAAACCAAGTAGAGGTCATCAAGCTGCCCACTGCAGGAAACCAGAGCTGAAAGAGGAACCTGGTACTGAGTGGTTGGGCTGCTGAGCACTGTTTTACCAGGATCAAGCAAGATTTCATCATCCCACAAGCTCCACCCACACTGGTCTTGCTCTACCTGCTCATCAGGAGTGGGCACAGGTCCGTCTGCATTGCTTCTCTTTTGCCTTGCACTGACAACAGAGAGTGAAATGGCCTGTGATGGAGCCAAGGAGGAAACAGCAGTGGGTTTCATTGCTCTGGAAAGGTTTTCAATGGGCTGTGAGAAGGCACTGTCTAGCACTAGGTGCCAGGGCAGCTCTTCAGTCTATCAGTGAAGTTAGCTTTGGGATCACTTGAACTCCTCATGGCAATGGTCATATGGACTGTTTGGATGGGGAGATCACGGATGTGTGTGCATAACTCATGCCTCCTGCTGTCAAGTAAGAATAAGTAAGATTAGGTACCTTGGCTTGCAAGAGAAGAATCTATTTGGTGAACACAAAATTATGCTTGGATCTCAACTTATTTCCATGTTAATGCATGGAAGTATAACTGCTGTTGATGTAACTGGTCCTCATGGAAAGAATACTGTGTAACCTAAGACATCATCTGCAGATGGCACTGAAGTGCCGTTGGTGTATCCCTGAAACCAACAGCTGGAATCAACAGGAGGACAAATATTATAAGAGACCTCCAAGGAGCCAAACCCCAGCAGCTCAGCAATCTGCCCAGGTTGTAAATGTGAGAAGAATAATAATAAATTACTCTAATTTTCACCTGTTTAGTTCAGAGCTCCCTTGAGTTTTATGGTCCAGAAGCATTTTGATTGCCTTCAGGAAGATCTTCCATTGTTTTGTAAGCACTGAAGAAACCTATGAGGTTGAGACAATCCATAGGAGAGCCTTTGGAGACTGACAGTTTCTCTTTGCCCATTGCATGGCAGGGATTTTTTTATATAGGGATTGTGGCCCACATTGCTTTGTCTACATAAGCTGGATCTTTTCCTGGAGGTGCGGTGAGGTGAGCAACAATTGTCTGTCTATGGCAAAAAGGATTTACAGCATCTTTTGCCATCCTTTAAAGATAAATGAAAAGGACACTTTTGCTGGTGAGTCTACCAAGGTAAATCCTATTTCTTCCCCTTACTTTCTGGTTACTTTTCTATGTGGACACAGTAGCAAGAACCACAGCCAAAGCTGTGCAAAACAAAAAAGACGTTTTCTAAGGTTCAAAAAGTCAGTTTCCAAGGCAGAGATGTGGATGCTGGGGCTCATTTCACCCAGCCTGAGCTGCACCACCAGGTGAGTCTCTCAGAAAGCCAGAAACCAAGAGACTGAACTAAATCCCCCCTTTCTTCCTGGTGTCACACTGAGGGACAGACCCAAGGCTTTTATTGACCCTGTGTCAGTAGCATTGACAAGATAGAAAGGAACCATGGCCCAAATCTTTGCTCTTTGTTTTTATAACCAGGGCAGTGGATGCTCTGCCCAGAGGCCTGGGAAAAAAAAAAAAAACAAAAAAAAAACCCCACCTGAAAGCAGAATATTGGGATTTTTGGGTAGCTGCAAACATTAAATTCCACCCATGCACCAGAGGTTTTTTCCCTCAAGGTGGCACAAGAGGCACGAAAGTGTGGCCAGCCCTGGTTATGATGAGATAAGCAGGTAAAGGAGCTGTGAGTTTTGAACTGAAAGCAGCCCTTTTGGGCTCACATAATCTCAGATTACGGCTGCTTTGCCGAATGTGTCTTCATAACAGATATTTGCTATTTAAAAGAAAAACAAAAGGTTTCCCAAAGAACCTTAGAACCAGAGTCTAATGTTGCGACCTCTTTACCCAATTAAATAACACGAAAATGCTGTAATTGGGCTGTATGATATGTTTTTATGGTGTGAAAACTATGTTTTACACCAGAATGAAGAAGTAAAACTTGTATTAGTGTTATTTTTTTTACAATATAATCCTGATTCAGTTTATTCCCACCATTTTTTGAGCCACAAGACAACAAAATACATGAATTTTCCATTGAATTGCCTAACAGGTTTTTCCCCAAAGCACCAAGAAAATGAAACTTCAGTCTGTTCAGCAATTCTTCCGAATGCGTGGCAAATAGCCACAACAGCTACATTTCCTTTCTGCCTTTATTCAGTTTCATTGGTGCTAAAATGTAATTTCACATTATAGGACAGAAAGATGACAAGTCTTGAGCCCAAACTACGGTTTCTCTGGAGCTGCTGGGTAATAAACCACAATGCATTGATTCTTATGGTGTGTTATATGCCCTTCAACCTATATTTCTCCTATTTAGGTCCTGTTTGTCTCAGTGTTTTTGCTGGACCCCTCACTTCACCAGTCCTCATCCCTGTGCGAGGCCGGAAGGGAGCTGGATGCGGATGAACCCACACTGCAGACATTCTGGATCTTGTTCCCTGGTTGTGTACACACTGAGATACACGTGTTTCCACAAGCAGCAGCTTTTGGCCAAGAGGAGGAAGTTAAACAAGGAAAGAGTCAGCAGGAGCCTGTTGCTCAATCAACTGTATGGGAGAGCCATGCACTCCCATATGAGAGGGGCTGCACCACCTCACACAGCAGAGACCCGGGAGGACTCCCCTTTGCCATGTGCTGGCTTCTTGGATGATGGGAGAGGGATGAGAAAAACAGGAATAAACCAAGGAAATTTCCTGGATTGAGGGGTGAGGTTTTGGGGATGAGAAAAGCAACAACAAGAACAAGGGAATTCTTTTTCCCACCTCCCTAGAGAGGGGAAAGATGATTTTTTTACCACTTTTCTATCCCAGACACGGGGAACTATAATTCAGTGAGATCCCAAGGCTATCACTACTGCCAACACATTCAGAGGAACAGAAGAATGTATTTCCTTGCCAGGCAGTGCCTGCTTTGCCTTATCAAGACCAGGGCAGAGCCAGCTGGCTGTGCTCCAGATCCTTGCAATAGTTACAGAAGGAGGGGACCAGTTGGGAAGCGTTTGTGAGCTCAGAGATGTGTTACCATCGAATTCCCACACATTTTGATAAGGTCTAAATCTCTCCATACCGCTGGAGCCTCGGCAGCCTTTGAGCACCTTCCCTGAGCCCTGAGCAGGGCCTGGATGGGAGCTGCTTGAAAATCAGCACCCAGCATTATCCCTGGGTATTTTCCCATGGGAAGGAGGGGTGTTGCAGCAATGCAGGAACTTCCCTCATCTGCCTGACGCATCCAGTTGGGGTCATTAGGAAAGCATTTCTCAACCAGGAGCTGAGGGAGTTAGGAGGCACCAGCTGTGCTTTACGAGAGCCTGGATATTTGCAGGGTGTTTCCCTATTGCTTCATTTTCTCCTCAGTGTAGAAAGCAGCTGCTCCAGTGTGTTACCTGCAGCTGCAAGATCTACTGTGGTGGTGGGGTGTCCCACAGGGCTCTTCAGCTTTTCCTAGAGCCTATGGGACCTGGGAGATGCAACTAGGGGACAGTGAAACACTCCACGTTTGGTGGAAGCTGGCCAGGTTCTGCGTATCATGCGCTGTCCCATAGGTGAGTGGTCCCATCATGGTCCAGATGTCACCTCCACGTCTCCAGAGCTGTGAAGCTGGCACCTGGGTGTCCTATGAGAAAATTGTTCCCCTGCGGAAAATTGTTGTTTTCTGACTGGGAATTGCATTTAATTCCCTTGATGCAGCTTTTACAGTCAAACAAGGACCTTAATCTCATAATTTACACCTTAGAGAATTTGAGCCTCGGTGAATCCGGTAGTCATGATGCCCGTAGGAGGATGTAGGTGTCCTGGTGCAAACCGGAGCACAGTGCTCCCAAAGAGGCAGCTATACATCTTCAGAAAGGATGTCACTGCAAACTTTAGTTGCATACTGAGGTTCGCCATGGAAGAGCTCCCCTCTGGAGAACGAACAGTGGGGTTTATAAATGATCACCACCAATTCACACGTTACACCCTCTCCCTGATGTAAATACTTCTAAATACCAGCATTGTGCTGACTGGAGCATTTCTCAAGGAGGGTTTGCCCAGCCGGGAAGTTTACAAACAGGCTCTGCAGTGTGCGCAACCTGTCCTGCCTCTGCACGCAGCGGCCTTGGCAAAACACCCTCCCTATCTGTCTGCTGTGCTGGGGCACCTCCCGCATCACTTCTTCAGAGGGTGGAGAGGAAAACACAGAGCTGCAAGCCCTCAATCTGGGTGCCGCATAGGGACACCTCACTCCTGTATCAGCCACGGTGTCAAACACAGCTCCTGGCAAGGCTGGATGGGCGAAGCACCCTGCATCGCTGCCGAAGGGTGCGCAGCCTCCCGCCGGCACCTGCGGCCGAAGGCGTGACTTGGCAGCAGGTAAACCTGCCTCCTCTCCCTGCCTGTGACCAGAGCCCTGTGCTCGCAGGGGAACCAGAGCCGGTGCTGCCGGCCGCGGGTGGCACTGTCCCACTGCTGCGCTGTGAAGATGGTAGAAGGAGGTTTCACCAAACTCCTCCAGAAGAAGCTGTTTTTCCACCTTGCACAGAAATATCAGCCCCTTGGAAGCGGCGAGCCGGAGGAGGAGGAGGAGGTGAGGACTGGCTGTGCCTCTTGCCTGGACCTGCTGAATAGCTTTGTGTGATTGGGGTTAATTCTGTCTGCTTAGTCTGCTTTGTCCCACCGGTAACTTGAGAGCGCGGCTGCTGCGCTCTGCACTTTCCCCTGTACAATGAGCGATGTGATTGATGATGTTTACCGGGCAATGGGGTGAGATGGGGATTGTCGTTCCTAAGGGATACTCCCAGGATGGACAGTTCAGGCCAGGGTTGTTCAGGAATGTTGTCCTGTGCACTGAGGAGTTTCAAAACGGACAGAACACGTAGGAGAGCGACTGCCATGCAGCTCGTGGGAGCTGTGGGAGGGTTTCGGGAGTGCTGGTGCAAAGCACAAACGCTGTCTCAGCAGAAGGGTAGATGGAGAGCAAGGCTGAGCCCATCTCCAGGGGTACCGCAAGGGATGTGAGCCCTCAGGCTGTCTTCTGTGTGGTCTGTGTGGTCGTTACTGTAATGAATGGCTGGGAAGACCTGCAGAGCCCACCTCAAAATAACACCTTCTTTCCTTGAGAAGTGCTGGTGTGCGAACGTTCACTGCCCCCTCCCTGCTTTCACTACCTTTACTTGGTGCAGACAGACCAAGGGGTGGACAGTGGTTTTTAGGTGGCACAGTTGCCGTTCTTCTTGCTTTTTCACCCCAAAACCTTCAACTATGGTTTTTTTGTTACCACGTTTGCTCAGCACAGGGATCTCCATTGCTTAAGCCCCGGAGTTTTCTCTCAATGAGAGATTGGTTGAGTGCCCTCTCATGTAAACACAATTCTTTCAGCATGTAGGGTTAGTCTTTAGTCCTATCCCAACAAGCACCATCCACACACTTATAGATGTTCATGCTCTTCTCCATGACTGTCAGACTGAGGTGTTTTCTCAGATAGCATTTCAGCTAATCCTCTGCTCTCTTCTGAGTCTCATCTTTCCAGTATGGGGGTTGGACAGTGCTACAGGGAGAAGAAAATAAGACGTTGAAGTCTTACCTTGTGCACCACACAGAACATTGTGCAATGCTGCTCTGAGCTATTCAAACATAGCTCAGAATACCAGGAAGGGAAGATCTTGATGAGGCTGCAGAAGGTATCTGTAATCTCGTTTTGATGGGAAGCTGAGATTTCTGATAGGCAGGAGGCCACCAACAATTAGTCTGCCTTGTTCTTTGTCAATACCACTTCTGTTGAAGCACAATAAATAATGATACATATTTAATTCCAAATATGAGCCCTTCTGGAATTGTTGTCTACTCCATGCTGAGTGTGGGACATTTTGGTGTTAAATATGTGAGTCCAGGTCATCTAATGGGACTGAAGCCAGAAAAAGACACCAGTTGTGGGTTGTGAAGGAAAAGCCCCAGTGCTGATAGCTGCAAGGTGCTGGTGTTAGCTGGAGGTGGCAGAACAGTTAACTTTCACACCAAAGCACAAGTACAGCCTGTGTCTAGACTCTGCTGTATTCAGTTTCAACTCCTTTTCTACAGTGGCCCATCCGGAATAACAGGGAAGTTTTGTGGTGCCAGTTCACAGTTTGTGAGAATCGTGTGTTTCCTGCAGAAATCTGAAGAACAGCCAAAGATTTTCCTTCTGTGCATCCAAGAATGCATGTGTGTGTGTTCACATATGTGTGCACATATACATGTGTGTGCATGTGTTTGAAAGAGAGAGAAACCTATGCATCACAGAGATCACATAACCTCTTCCCTTTAACCATGTACCAAGGTCATCACTGAGTATTCAGTGGACCCAGTGGGTACCAACAAAGGCAGATCTCCTGAGGGCTGCAACCCTCCTCTCCCAATAGTTTTTAACCTGATGAGCTGGTTGGGGTTTGTCACACCATCCATGGCAGTTCGTCCATTTTCATACTGTGGGGTGGCCTCCGTTTCCACACATGGTGCCACTATGAGAAGAATTCATCATGGAGATTTTCTGACAATCCAGAAGAAACCTGCTGTGATTTAGGGGCTTTTTCTGTTGTTAGCTTTAAAAAGAGCTGGCTCCTACCCCAGGCACATCTGGGTAGTAGATTTTAGTGCATTACAGTTTTACTCAAGAGTTTCTTCAGAGCTGCCAGGACTTTTCTTTTGCAATTGTTCCATTTCTCCTCACCAAAACCCTTTTGGATCCTTTCCCCCACAACACATTCAAGATTCAGCAGCCACAGGATGGAGTTCAGGTATTTCCCTGCTCTGTCCTAAAAAATTACTATTCCAGTTTAGGCTGAGTCTTTTTTCCATTTCAGGTTTCATACCAATGATCATTTATCTCCTGGAGACTTTTATAGGCTCCATATCCTCCTGAATATTTGTACCATCCTTATCCGAATAGTTTTGTTATCCTGCAGGTGCCTACTTTTTCAATATGTTCTTAGACTATATGATACAACTTGCCTTGCGGGTGAAAAAAGGAAGGCCATTGGATTGCCTCTGTGCAGCAGTGACAGACCTCTCTTCTCCTCTCCCCTCTCCTCCTCTCCTCTCCCTACTTCCTTCCCTTTCCCTTCCCTTCCCTTCCCTTCCCTTCCCTTCCCTTCCCTTCCCTTCCCTTCCCTTCCCTTCCCTTCCCTTCCCTTCCCTTCCCTTCCTTTCCTTTCCTTTCCTTTCCTTTCCTTTCCTTTTCCCTTTGCCCTCTCCCCTTTCCCTTTTCCTTTCCTTTCTCTTTTCCATTTTCCTTTTTCCTTTCCTCTCCTTTTCCCTTTGCCCTCTCCCCTTTTCCTTTCCTTTCCTTTCCTTTCCTTTCCTTTCCTTTCCTTTCCTTTCCTTTCCTTTCCTTTCCTTTCCTTTCCTTTCCTTTCCTTTCCTTTCCTTTCTCTTTTCCATTTTCCTTTTCCCTTCCTTTCCTTTCTCTTTTCCATTTTCCTATTTCCTTTCCTTTCCCTTTCCTTTCCTTTCTTCATCTTCCACAGGTTTTCAGGCTGAGGGCTGCAGCACCCTCTTCCCAAGAGAACCCATGTATGAAGCTGACTTAAACTGGGGCTTGGTTTTGGTCTGGATGGAACTTGTTTGAGTGGGTGAGGAGGTTCCTCAGTTGGAATCATTGTTGGCTATGGGCTTTCCTGCAGCAAAGTCAATGCCATCATTCAGCTCAAGGGGTTTTGCTTTAAGGTTAAAGAGAGCTCGAAGATTATTTTTCCTTTAATTAGGAGGGGGAAGAGAAAGGTCATGTTTGAGCCAAGGGAATAGAGCAGAGGTGGCGAAGGGAGTGGGATTTGCACCTGGGCCCTTGCTCCCAAGGTCTGTGCACTGCCCACACAGCCTGACTCAGCCCTCCAGCACCCTTGGCATGACTTAAAATGCAGGGAATAGTTTAAAAGCAGCTTTTCTGAAAAACTCTTCTTTTTTTTTTGAACAATTAAAAAGTCTGTTTTGAGGTTTTCATCTGCAAGCAGGGGACCAGAGACTGCATTTTAAGTTAAAAAGCTTCAATGCTCCGATAGATGTGTGATGGGGATGAGGAAACTGTATGAAAGGAGCTGAAACCATGGTCGTGGGTAGAAAACGGCTGGGAGATCATATAAGGAAGCCCAATGAGGCAGCCCCTCATTTGCAGGGCTGTGGTTTGCTCTGGGTTGGTTTCTGAATGCTACCTGCACCCCTGAAATGCAGTCTGTCACCTGCCCTGAGCACCAAGTAGAGCAAGGAGAAAGGCTTTTGAGGGAATGGTTTGATTTGTTATATTTAAGGGGTTTTTAGCAAGGATGAGGAATATACAGGAACAGCGATTCTATTTAATGTTTTTAAGGGCTTCTTGTCAGGCTAAATAACCCACACCCCTTAATACCAGATTGCAATACATCAGCTGCTCCAAAGTAATCTAAGACAGGGGGGAAAGAATTTGCAAGACTTCAGTAAAGTCAGAGGTGGGGGGATATCCCAAGCACTGATCTGCTGGGCTGCTTGCCAGGGTATACAAAAAGGGCTATGTATTCTGCAGAAAGCCCCGCACATTCTTCCTTCCCACATGGGCCGCTTGGTGGGACAATTGATGGATTGTTTCGGGATGAGGGATGCAAAGGCAGCAGTACAGGTATTGGCAGCACTGAGCCTGCTCCCAGCCACAAGAAGCTGCTCTCTACATCCTCCAATACCACCTGCAATTGCAGAGCAATAGGTAAACTAAAAATTCAGTTTATTTTACTTCTTCCTGCCCTGCTGTACGGAGTTGTGAGCTCTTGTGCTTGAGCTATGCCCAATGGATGAAGGTTAAAAAGGTAAATTGAGAATGCTGACAGCCCACATCTGTTTTATGGTGTAAATAGAAAGCAATGAACAAGGAAAGGTTACGTTAACGAGAGGTTAGGTTAAGAAAAGGTCTGCTCAGGGCACTGCCTGGTGCCTAACAGACATGGGATGGGATGCATTTAGGGGCAAAGGAGGTCTGCGCCAGCAGCACTTTGTAGAGCAGGAGGAAGATGGTGCTCCCCTGCTGCATTTCCAGCTTGTGCATCACTAAAGCTGTTCATCTGAACACATTCATCAGGGTGAAGTCACAGGCATAAGCTAATCAATGCAAATTAATGAGTCCCAATAAAGCTGTTCATTTCACAGCAGCCCCTGGCTGTAAAGAGCACAGAGCTGTCAGCATTCCTCTCAATCCACAGCCAGCACTGGCTGCTTATGGCACAGCATATCCATACGCTTTTGTCATTCATCCTCTCCACGCCTTTGGTAAGGTAAATATCAGTGATAGAGCAGGCCCTGGCTTTCCCCACTGGCTCCAGGGCACTGCAGGCATGTTGCTGTTATGCCTGGGTCTCTTGCTATCCTCCAGCTCCTTTAATCACCATTTAAACTCCTTTAAACAAGGCTGCACCTTGACACCTGCATGTGTCACCAGCAGCACAGAGGAGGCTGCAAAAGCTATGCTAATCAAATCAACACAGTAATGAGTGCAAGGTGTGTGTCTGTATGTGACAGCCATATGTTTTCCTTCCCAGCAAGTTCTTCCATCTCCTTAGGCTCATGATTGGCTCTCAGTCTTGCAGCATCTGGGTGTCAACAAAGTTATGGGGAACTAATGAATTTGCACAAGTAGGACATATGAGTAGGAGTAAATCATCGGTTTTAAGCATGGAGGGGCCTTTTTTGTCCCTTCTAGGGATGTCTGTTAAGGAAACATTGAAATAAGGGTGATACCTGGAGGTAGTGTGCTTCGAAACAGCGGGGAAATACTGCAGCTTCTGTGGGGAAAACAAGGTCACCAGTGTGAGAGAAGCAGGAAAATCCTTGGAAATCTTGGACATAGGGCTGGGATTTTGGAAGGGCAGCTTGTTGCTGGGGCAAAATGGCTCCTCAATGAGACCAAGGGAGCACAGCAAACTCTTCTGTCTTTCTGCAGGGAGTGGGTTGGTGCTGGTATCCCATGTGTTAGCAGCATTAGCAGCTATGCTGTGGACTAGCAAACAGCAATGAAAAGAGGGCTGCGACATATGGAATTGGCAAAAGCACATTTAAGAAGCAGGGCTTAGAAATACTCATATCTCATATACTGCAAGCTCTCCAGAAGGGACCAGACAAAAACCAGTTCCAGGTACCAGCATAAGCAAACAGGCAAAGAGGTTTTCTTCATTTATCCCAGGTTTTAGACTGTAAAACACTGGAGGCTCCCAGAAACTTCCTGAATATTCAGAGACAGGCTAATTTTCCAAATACCCCTTCAGGCACTTCTGAAGTCCTCCAAACCCTTGCTCAGGTGCTGATGAGCCATATCTGAATGCTTCTGCCAGCAAACACCCCAGGGTGCTGGTTGCTGGTGCCAAACACATCCCATGCAGCAGAGCTGAGCTCTGCTGGGGGCTGAGAACTGAGTGGTCTTGGGATACTTTTCTTAATGAACACACTCTCTTGTGCTTTATGAATGAAGGTAAATGGGAATGGATTTTCCCGTCCATTGGGAAGGGTGAGATTTCACCTTCTTACTCTGCCATAGTGGTCACCTCGCCTCTATTCAAGTGCCTGGCTGAGATTTCAGCGGATGCTGCTGGTCTGGGAAGAGCGGTTTGGAAAAGGAGACAAGGGATCCCAAAAGCTAAGAGAGGACAGTGCGGGTGGTGAGGCACTGGAGTGGGCTGCCCAGGGAAGCTGTGAATGCTTCATCCCTGGTGGTGTTCAAGGCCAGGTTGAACCGAGCCTTGGGTGGCATGGTTTAGTGTGAGGTGTCCCTGCCCATGGCAGGGGGGTTGGAACTGGATGATCTTAAGGTCCTTTCCAACCCTAACTATTCTATGATTCTATGCCAGGGTACGGGGAGCAAGGCACAGACCTTGGGCTGCCTGGATGGGGCAGGAAGGGTTTGTCCTCTTCACAGGTGTTTGCAGCAGAGGAAAACAGTGATGGAGATGGGAGAGGAGACTTGCTTCTTCCGTCTCAGAGATCATTCTGCTCACTTTTTCTGTTCATTTATCATGCCTTCAACAGGTGAAAAAGGTTTTTTTTTTTTGTGCTCTGAGCATTGGGCTGTGAGACACTGGCATGGAAAAATGCCCATTTTAAGCAAATGCCAGCAGAACTCAGCGCACTTTTCTGACCATGGCAGTGGTGTGTGCTTTTCTTTTTGGTAATCAGCTCCTTAAAGCCTTTCTTCCACTACAGGAGCGTGCACCTGGCTTTGAGGCTACAATAGGGATTAATTAGTGAATGGTATAAAGTGCTGTGGTTTAGGAAGTGTTTTAGCTAACTGTAAAATCACACAAGCTGTCAAGGTCGGTGAAGGGAATGGGATTAAGGGAAGAAGCAAAGAGATGCTAAAACATTTTCATTGACTGTGCTCTCACCTAACAATTGCTTTATCTCGTTTATTCAGACCCATGAGGAGTGTGAGCTGAAAATAATTGAGCAGGAGAAAGAGGTGGCAGTTCTGCCTCCGAAAGACGCATGCAAGTGCCATAAAGAAGACTTGGCTAAAGCTTTAAATGTAAGTAGGGTTATTGGCTCGTTGTGAACATAGCAGCTCAGTCTGTGTCATCTGACTTGAGCAGCAGGATTGGTCTTTGGTTTCACTGGTGGAGTGCCCAGTTCCTCTGCCTTTACCTGGGATGAATCCTCACGTTGGCTGTGTTCGAAGCTTAGCTCTGGGTACAGAACTTTGCCCCAGAGAAGGATTTCATTGCAGTGAATGGCTCTGTGAGCTGAAAGAAAAAGAGTTCAGTTGTCCAGCCTGGAAAACAAAGCACTGCTAGAGGATCTCTGGGCACAGGCTGCACAGTTACCAGGAGGTCCCAAAAGTGTTGTGCAAATGCAGCCCTTTTCCCCTTTATTTCATAGCAGGTTTTATTTCAGATGCAAAACTCATCATATTTATTGTCCTAGATGACTTCTCAAAGGCCTTTCATTGAAAAGCCTTTAACAGTTTGAATTAAAGGCCTTGAACAGCTTGAATTGTGAGGGAAAGCTATAATGATTAGTGATATTGTGGTGCCTGACCTTGCTATTTTTTAAAATTCAGGCAAAATAGACCTTATTCCTTCTCCATTTGTTGTCTTTGAATTTTGTCAGGATATTTTTATTGTTATTTTTGCTTTAAATGTATAATGAAACCAGAAATCAATTCTTTATTATTTTAGGTTTTTCTCATCTATTATATGGATTCTCACTTATGGATTTTTTTTCTTTAATTATTAACTTGTGTTTACGTTACTTTTTGTGATGGCTGATGGTAAAGATTTACAGTTTAACAGAAATAAATACCTGAACTGAAAAGCAACAGATAGGTTTATTTTTGGGGAGGTGACTGAGCTATGAACACCTTACCTACCTGTCTTACAGGTTTTAAACATAACTTTGCCTTAAGAAGCTTCCTATGTCTATTCTATAATACACAGTGTTTGGTTGTTTTGTTTTATTTTCCCTCCAGGTTGACTTGCAAACTGGACTCTCTGAGTGTTCTGTGCTGCAGCGCAGGTTAAAGCATGGCTGGAATGAGTTTTCAGTAGAGAATACAGAGCCAATATGGAAGAAATATCTGGACCAGGTAAGGATTTTCTGCACAGATCCTCATTTCCTGGCAAAGACCCCTGTCCGGATTAGCCTGAGCGTGTCTCTGCATTGAAGTATTCAGGGTTTCTGCTTCCACAGATTTAGCCTTGGAACAGGCTGTGCCCCTGGTACAGAAGCTGTCCATTCCCCCAGGGAAAGCCATTGTAAGACTCAGATGCAGGGCCATTTAATGCAAAGATAACATCTTAAAATAAGAAGAAACCTTTTTATCTTCACACAGCCCACAAATCAAAAGCTGTAAAGCAATGACCCGATTTCTGGAGCGTTCTTATTCCCTTTAAAGTACATGATAAAATTATGAGGGCTTGGGCAACATGCTCTAGGGTGAGGCACCCCTGACCACGGCAATGGGGTTGGAACTGGATGATCTTAAGGTCCTTTACAACCCAAACCGTTCTATGAGTCTATGAAAGGCTTGAGGAAAATCAGTAGTAGCGGAAAGCTGCTCTGATTTCTGTTACCCCAGTGAAGGAAAGCCCAAAACTCCCAGCAAAACCAGGGACAAGTAGAGAGCTCAGGTGGGTGTTAGTATCTCTAGGAGCAATGCATCCATAACAGATACATTCATACACGGTGCCATGCACAGTGGAGAACCACAGTTTCAAACCAGCTGCCCCAAAAGGCCAAGCACAAGGTGGTATTTGCTGTCTTGTTTTTCCACAGCTGTGTTTTGCTTTTGTTAAGTGTTCCTTACCAATATTTAATGTATCTTTTACTTCTCTTTTAGAACTTTTATCAAAACAGAAGGGTCTTTTATTTTGTTTGCTTATTTTCAACCATCAACTTCACTTATTTTCTTCTTGCTTAGCTGGATCATGAAGATTTTGGTTGCTTTGAAAGGCTTTATTTTTATTTCATGGGATATCCCTTTTTCTTCTATGTGATCAATATTCTTTAAGCACTTTGCAATCATCACTGAATCTCTTCGAGCATAAGAAGTGGGATGGTCGTTTTTTCTCTGCTCATCCTTAACAAGCTGTTTCTCCTATGTGGAAACAACATAAACTCTCTGGTGCATCTCTAATCCTTTCACAGCCTGTTGGGTCTCTCTCAAAGAGCTGTTTGCAGTCCCACAGCATTCACACCTCTGCCTTTGAGCATCATTCCTCAGCAGACACTTGACAGAGCTTCTTTCGGCTGCCATTTCTTTAGAAACATCCCCTTTTGTGCAGTGTTTCTAAAGAAAAATGAAGTGACTTTCACCTTTGTCTTCATCATGGAATAAATTTAAACCGTGGCTTTCCTACCATGCATCACCACACAACTGTTAGCTAAAGTAGATAGTCTTATCTTTGCCTGACTTAATTCCCTTATGCCAATTCCCACATCAGCTAAACGAAGCTAAGAAGCAGGTAAGAGAAAGATCCTTAATACCTGTGTTTCAAAGTGAAAACAGTGAGGATCTGACTCCCACAGCCCTGGGACCAGTATGGAGTTTAGAGGATTAACTCAGGGGGAGAGGAAGGAGAGAAATAAAAGAAAGGATTTCTGGTTTCAAATTCTAAGAAGACAATAAAGATTTTGTTTGTCCCTATCATGCCTCCAAGCAGCTCTTAGAGTCAGCCCTGTACTGTAATGGCTGCAGAGGTAAGGCTTGCCTGTGCAAGCAGGGGAAAAGAGAGAAAACTTGTGTTTTTTTATGTGAGCCTTGACCTACTGGTCTCTGATGCCATCCATCTCCTGTACAGGGGCATGATCGAGCATCAGCCTGAGTACAGGTGCTGCACCCTCTCTGTCCAGGCAGCAGCTGCTGTCATAGGCAAGGAGGGTCCATGCAACCCAACCACCTTAATACTTTCTGATGAGATCTGAGGCCAGCTCAGCTTCAACAGCTTCCTATTTAATTTTATATTGCATCTTTGCCTTTTCTTTCAGTTCAAAAATCCCCTCATTCTCTTGTTGCTGGCTTCTGCTTTAGTAAGTGTCATCACGAAAGAATACGAGGATGCTGCGAGCATCACCATGGTACGTGGTACTACTCCTGCACCCCAACCCTTGGCTCTCTGGAGCTGGTGTGCCCACCCTGTAATGCCTCTTTGTTCGCAGGCGGTGCTCATCGTGGTCACTGTGGCCTTCATCCAGGTACGTTAGCCTCTTCCCCATGGCCAAGGCTGTCATGAGTGAGCCCTCCTGTGTAACTTGGCTTTCTCCTTTCTTATTTAAAAGGAATATCGCTCAGAAAAATCTCTGGAAGAACTTAACAAGTTGGTGCCCCCTGAGTGCAACTGGTGAGCCATGGCTGCTTCAGTGGGGGTTAACAGGGTTTGGGTTATGAGAGCAGAACTGACCAGAGAACAAAGCTACTCCCGGTTGTCGTTCACATAAGGAGAACCTGTTCTCTGGTGGTGGCACTGTGTGCAGGTGCAGCTCTGAGTCATAGCAGAAGTGGGTGTAAACTCTGGTTGTTAAAGTAGGCACCCGGACGAGCTGAATAAATGCTGGGAGACAGAGGAGTCCCAGCAATGTCCCTCACAAGGGTCCCTCCAGTCTCCTGTGTGCCTCCCCTAGCTTGGGCAGCAGCTGTAGGGTCTATCAGACACCACTTTCCAGACTGCTTTGGTGTTTGGTATCAGTGCTGTAGGTTACAGGAAACACTTTTCCTGTTTATGTCGTGGCAAAAGACATGTCATGGACAACATGAATAAGCTGTAAGGCTCAGAGAAACTTTGCATTGCAAAAGAGCAATGGGGATCTCTTCTGGTCCAAAGTTCACACAGGTTTGGATTTTACAAACACCACTGTATGTTCTTTCTTTCTTTATGAGACACCATAAGTATCCAATCACTTGAAAGTCTGTACTTTTAATACAATAGTGAAATGTCAGAGGTAGTTCTAGCTTTAAAAAGCTTCTTTTTAGGTTAAAGAATCGGCATTTCATCATTTAAAGCATGAGCCATGTAATTCCTATGGTATAAGACACATTGAAGTCACTTATTGCTGAAATGCAAGTCTTCCATAACCTGCCCATCTGTTATTTATGAGCCCAAAATGAACACAGTCAGCTCTCATCTTTACGAAGGTTTTATGTTCTTTTTACATTGGAAGCTCTTTGGGGCAGGGCTCTTGCTTTCTTGCCAGTTGCATTCCCAAGCCTGAGAAGGAATAAAAACCTCACAGCCTGGTTTCCATTCTTCTTTTTCCATTTGTTTCATGTAGCCTAAGGGAAGGGAAGCTGCAGCACCTTCTAGCACGAGAGCTTGTGCCTGGAGATATCATTTATCTGTCTGTTGGCGACAGGGTTCCTGCAGACCTCAGGCTGATAGAGGTAAATACAGCTATGCATACAAGAGCTTGCTTTGGCAATTTCTTGTCTTAACAGTGCCAGAAACGTGTCTTTTTAGGTTACAGATCTGCTGGTAGATGAATCCAGTTTTACTGGAGAAGCTGAGCCTTGTAACAAGACTGACAGTGTATTAATGGAAGCTGGAGACATAACCACGCTGAGCAATGTTGTTTTCATGGGGACATTGGTGCGATACGGGAAGGGAAAAGTGAGTCCTGTCATCCCTGGTCTTTTCCATAATGTTCGTTACAGAATCTCTAGATTTTTCATCTCCATCTCCCTTTTTATTTTCCTTTTTTAGGGTGTAGTTATTGGAACTGGTGAAAATTCACAGTTTGGAGAGGTGTTCAAAATGATGCAAGCTGAAGAGGTAAAGAAATGTGTGTGTGGACATGGTGGGTGTCCTGAACGAAACTTTGTGAGCAGGAGTGGTCCCAAGAATTAACTCACTCTGTTAATTTCTGTTTCTGCTGCAAAATGACTGCGTCACTGAGGGAAACCAAAGTGCTGTGTCCAGAAACGGCTATAAGCAGGATTTAGGCTTCTAAATCCAGACATGTGATATTTAGCTGGAATCTAACCTTGTAGTCACCTAAACCTCATGGTTTCTTCTTCTTTATTTCACACACACATACTTTCCACGAGGTATATATTTTTTTTTACTTTTACAGATGTCAAACATGCATTACCCAGTGCTGGACTCAATCACTAAGGTCTTTTCCAGATTTAGCCCTTGGTTTGCCTCTTCCTTGGCTCCCCAGCTGTAAACAAACATAATTTGTTTCTTCTCCCACTTTTTTGCCCATCTTGAGTGCATTAAGGCAGAGGCCCTCTCCCAAAGTCATCAGACTTTGTTGAAGGTTTGAGTAAGCACCAGGGTATACCAGGCAGCTGTAGGGACCCACTGTGTGGGTCAGTTGTCCTGGGCTGACCATCATCTCATCTCACATAACAAGCAAAAAAAAAGCAGCTATTCTCTAATGTTTCCAGACTCCCAAAACACCTCTCCAGAAGAGCATGGACAGACTGGGGAAGCAACTCACTCTCTTCTCCTTTGGCATAATCGGTGAGTTGGACACAATGGTCAGCTGTAAAGGATCTCTCTGCTCCAGCCATTCCTCCAAAAGTACTTGTTGAAGTGGTTTACTTGGACTTTTGGGGTTGAAGCAGAGGCACCTCTGCAGGAGAGATTTGGGGAACTCATTGCATGCTCAGTTCTCCAGCAACAGCTGAAGCAGGTTAGAGATTTATGAATTTCTTTAAGTATTTTTTAATTGTCTGGTTTTTCCCCATCAGGTTTAATAATGCTCATTGGCTGGTTGCAAGGGAAGCATCTCCTTGGCATGTTCACAATTGGAGTTAGGTGAGGACTAGAGAGCACCTTACACTTTGATTTCTAATGAAACGTGTTCCAGGGAATTCCCTGTTCAAAACAATGGGCATTTCACAAAAGAGAACTTGAGAAAGACCCTTCATAATTATATATTGGTCTTGCACTGGTGAAAATTAATGTGAGTTTTACAACAGAGTTTGGGAGGAAAAAAAGGAACAAGTTTAAGGTTTATTTAATCTTGAAAATTTTCACTGGCATTTCTACCTCATCCCACTGTGAATGTCCTTTCCTATCTATGCTAAGAATTTAGTGGGAGTGTAGCAGCAGCAAATATAGCTCTTCTTTCTGGATTTACGTCTCAAGATAGGAATGAACATTTTACGCAGCACAGAAAGCAACAACCTCTTAATCAAACATAATAAATCATGTATTTTTAGTAGTACTCATAAAATCTGTTGTTTGGTGTTGTCATGGCTCCAAAATCATTCCATTAAAGTATTCTGTGGACATAAAACCAAAACCACAAATGAGGAGACAACAGAGAAGCCAAACTGGCTCAGTTCTCTCCTTCCTGTATCCTTGTGGGATGTGGTGGCAATGTGGTTACGCCTGAGTTTTGGAGAGCAGCCTGTGGTTTTGAAAGCCTTCCTTGATCACTTTTTGCACATACCTAGAAGCATTGAGAGTTACCCAAGAGATAACTAAGGGACAGATATAGATAATCTGGATTCTTTCAGCATGTCAGGTGTTGCAGGTTTTGATGTTGCTTTGATTTCGTGTATGCAGTGTGATTCTGTCCTGCCTTAGCTGCATCCACATGTAAGAGAGGAGATGAGGGATGTGGCCAGGAGCCAATAGCTAACTTATGAGCTGTGATGCCAAAGAACATTCAACTTCCATCCTCAAAAGGTTAAATAAATGAAATTAAATCCAGCCCATAAATCCCTAATTAGACAGAAATTAAAGCTTTTTGGCAATGTAAAGGAGAAAAGCTATTGCTTTGTCAAAAATATCCAAGAAAATGTCGAAGGGTTGTAAATGTCACAGCGTGGGGAGTCCCAGTTGTTAGCACTGCACGCTCCCATTCAGATACACAAATACAAGCAGGAGAACTCGCCCCATGGAATGTCCCTTTGGCACATTTTGGTTGGTACTTGGTGTGACCCCTGTGTTGAAGCTGTTGTGTCTCTGCCATCTCCAGCCTGGCAGTGGCTGCCATCCCAGAGGGCCTCCCCATCGTGGTCACCGTCACACTGGTGCTCGGCGTTCTTCGGATGGCCAAGAAAAGGGTGATAGTGAAGAAGCTGCCCATAGTAGAAACCTTAGGTAAGGCTGTACGACAGGGCATGCAGCTTGGTCATCTGCCAGCCTTCAAAATCTGAGCTGGATAGCAGTGGCCTGGCCAAGTGAGGTTTGGTCTGATCATAAGAATATAAATCTGGAGTGTTGCTTACTGGTCCAGAGCCACCCACTCAGACTTAAATACACTTTATATTCTCTGTTTCACCCCGTTTTGCCTTATTTCAGTATTAACACAGGCAGGCACTAGGAATGGTGTACCCCAACCAATGGCATTAGCCTATGGGGAGCAGAGCCCCTCTGTAGATATGCATGTCCTGCTTGGATTGAAAGGCTTTGTTTCTCCTTCCTCCCCATTCTGTGGTATCATCCTGCAGATCCATCCTGTCTGGATGAAAATCCTTGCAGCCCCTCAAGTCAAGCCTGGTGGCGTAAATAGAACCATTTATCCTTCTGCCTGTGTGGATGTGATAGCTTTTGTGGCTATCTCCCTGATCTTCAGCCACAGAAAAGAGAGGACCTTGAGCAGACATTCAGCCCATCTTCACAATTGCAGGGAAGAATGAACTATAATGAAATTATTCTTCTACCTGCCTTTATCTACAAAATGGCCCTTATGCCCAGGCTGCTGTTTTCCAGGCTTTGATGCTCTGACTTTGGTCAGTATGGCAGTTATATGAAGGAGAAGACACACTGTGTATTTAGTACCACTCATTAAAAAGTACACGAAGTGCCAAGCCTGTCCCATGCAGTCGCAAATACCTGCTGCACAGCCGGATCCTTCAGCTAAAACCTGTCTTCATTGGAAATGCTGCCATTGTTTGAATTGCCCTTGTTTGTTCTGCGGTTAAGGAATCTTATCACCCTTGCTTTATTGTATCTGCCCTCACCCAGGACATCTGAAACGGCTTCTTATCTCATGAAGAATTTCATTCTGGTAGGGCTGCGCCCAAGTAGGTGTAACTGCCAGATGCCTGGTGTTCTGCAGGACAGGCTGAGCACGGCAAAAACTGCACTCTCCCTGTTAAACCGCTGAAAAGGAGAAAAATAATCTTCTTGATCTGGCTCTTTTGTTGTCAATAACTGAAAATGAAATACTGGAGGTGGCAGCTTTGCTCTGAGATAATCCTTTAAACTGCAATTAATTTAATTGCATCCCAATCTGCTTTATCCCGTCCAGGTTTTTAGCTTGTGGCCATCATGCATGTGGTCATCTCCAGAGCCAGGGGAGGTGCTCGGGCTTAGAAGGGAACTGGAATCTGATTCTTTTCTTGCATTAAAGCAATTTTTTTGACTTCTTGTGAGTGGAAACGAGCATTAGTGTGGTGACAGTTGTATTGTGGTGTAAATGGGCCATGGAAGAAACGTGCTTTACTGAAGCAGGATTGTCAAGAAGCAGAGCACAGGTCGGGCAGCTCCTGCTCTTAGTTGTTGACTTTAAAGTATTTTTAAGACAGTATTTAACACATCTACCCTCAAAATCCCTTGATGAGACAGTGGTGTTATTCCTGATTTAGGGAAGCAAGGGTTAAACGGCCCATCTGAGGAGGCATGTAGCTGATATTGCAGCTTGAAAACATTGATAACTCTCCAGAGATGAGTGCCTTCTCTGATTGTCCACCATGTGATGCTCAAGACAATGTGGCCCTCTTCATGTGTCTCCTACTACATCTCACATCCCAATTATATGCACAATACGACATATACTCAGATCCTTTCCTTAAAACACCTTATTGAGAAACATCCATTTCTTGGTATTTTCTCCCTTTTCCCACTGGTGCAGTTTAAGTAGCTTTAGGGAAACACGTTCTCCCTCTGCTGAATCTCATTATTCTGTTGCATTATTTATTAGTTCTGATTAAAAACTTTCCTGCATCAGGTTGCTGCAATGTCATCTGCTCAGATAAGACAGGCACTCTGACTGCCAATGAGATGACAGTGACTCGGCTTGTGACTTCGGATGGGTTCCAGGCAGAGGTATGAATGAGACGGTTATACGGGCTTTCCTAGTTTGGTTTTAGTTCAACTAGGCCCAAGTGAGGGATGTTAATCAGCCCCAAAACAAGCAGTTTCTTGCACGTCACCAGTTCCATTCTCATTTTGCAGTACTGGAGACAGGCAGAGGTGGGGCTGAGTGTACAAAAGCTGCTCAGATACCGTAAACAAACATGTTCATTGACATAATCTGCTGCTCTCTGCAATTATTGTAAATATTGAAACCTGCCACTGACCTTTGCGGGTCCATCTTCTGTAGGAATATTTATTATACAAGTGGCTTGATACTTCTGCTTGGTCCATTTACCTGCATGCAAAGTGGGTGAAACTTCAGGCATACAGAATACGGAAACACAGGGTAGTCATCAGTAGAGTTGGGCTTGAAGAAAACTGATGAGCCCACTGCTGCCAAAGGGCTGGATCTCTCAACTGAGCTGGAAGAGAATTCTGAAATCACAGCAAACAAGTTCTTTGTAAGACAAGCTGACTCTTTTCTGTTCCTATACAACTATTGTAATATTATGTTTTCACTATCTGCAGCCTTTCCTCTACGCATTACTTTGAGCTAGAAAGAAGAATCCCAGAAAGAATCCTTCAAAATCATAAATCTGCTCAAGTATATTTTCTTGTAGACACGTTTTGTATACAATCTGTATAGAGATCATTGTATACAGATGTAGTATAGTCCTGCCTGGCGCTGGGAAATCTGCTCATTCTGTCTCTCCCTTCCTCAGGTCAGTGGCGTGGGATACAATGGAGAAGGAAATGTTTATCTTCTGCCATCAAAAGAGATTCTTAAAGAATTTTCCAATGTCTCAGTTGGGAAACTAGTGGAGGTAAGTATAAACTATGAAACACTTTGTCCTATTTACATTCAACTTTCGTTTGCAATGGATCACTTTGGTTAATGAAAGGAAAAAAATCCACATTTTTAACTGAAAAATGGTGTTGCTGGAGCATGGATTTGGAAAGGCTCTGAGTAATTATGGTATATGAAGCTTACGGATGAACAGCAGCAATCATAACGCATGCAGGGAGAGACTGGAGTCATCAGCTTAAAATGATGATATTTTGGATAAAAAGACAATTCTGGCAAAGGAGACACAAATTCATTTCACCATGTTCAAGTTTTTAATGTGGGCATATCCTAGACTTTAGCTAGCTACATAGTTAATTTATAAATGCACTGTGGTGGTCTCTGGGTTTTGTGTTAGCATAAAGTAAAATCTTGCACATTCAACTGTAAGCTAAAGTGGAGTGTTTGGGTAGTGAAATGATCTGAGCTGGAACCTTAAATGGAGATTAGGTTTATTTTATCCATTCTGCACATCAAAGGCAATAGTGGGAAAGACTAAGTTTTCATTTTCATGACTTACCGAGCTCCTGAGACATATATCATGTTTTGGTTGAAATTATTCTATCCAAAACATAACATTTTACCAAATATTGGTGTATCCTACGGATTAAGTGGGTTTAGAAAGCACAAGAACTGACATCAAGAGATGCTGCTGTGAAGAATATCACATCTTTTGGGATGTGGCTGCTTTCACTCTCCAATCTTTCATTATTTCATTTAAAGAGATGAAAAAGCTATGAAATTGGTTATGAAAAAATAAAACGTGTAAATATGCCCCTTTCTCTAGGCTGGCTGTGTAGTCAACAATGCCATTATCAGGAAAAACAGCGTGATGGGACAGCCCACAGAAGGAGCTCTCATTGCCCTTGCAATGAAGGTAAGGTTGAAAGGAGCAGGAATAGTTACCTCTGACAGCAGGGATCAGACTTCTCTAAAGTCCCCAGACTGGTTTTAGTCTTTTCTTGTTTCCTCTCCCCAGGGTCATAGACTTGCACCGCTCCCATGTAAACCTCTTGTCACAGACAAACACCTTCCCTAGCCTTCTGTGCTAACAGCAGTAATTGTTTTGCTTGGTTAATCTCTGCAATTAAGCTGCATGATGGATTTCTTTTGGACTCAGACTGGACTGCATTTTCTATGTTTTCTTCACCTGCAACTAAGAGCTCAGGAGGAAGACAGAATGAAAAATGACTAAGAACTGGCTATACTAGAAATAACGGCAGAGGGTCATCCTCAGTTTGGGTCATCTGCTAGCTTTTACTTTTTTCTAGTTGTGATTATGTAAAACAAGGGGGTTTATGAATATTACATTCATGCTTGTAGGCAGAGGGCTGTAAAATGCCTCGAAGTATCATCTAATCAATGTTTCACAGCCTGTGGTACATAGACCTCAGGTGGGCTGTAAAGCACAGAAGGGTCCCTGATGAAATGATGTGCCCGCAAACATCTGCTCTTACCTCCTGTATTTAAAGCTTGTAACGAACAATGAAACTATGATTATTTTTTTTAACCATGAAATTTTATTTCATTATTATTTTATACGCTAAATTAAAATCTTCCTTTTGCACCACCATTCAGTAGCAAAGCAATAGCAGAACACAAGGGACATTGTCTCTTTTTCTTCTTTATTCTTTTTTTAGTTTGGTGGGAGCTGGGAGAGAGAAAAGCTGCTTCTGATCTCTACATCTTCACCTAGAGCACCCATGCATGCTGCTAAAGCAGGCGTGTATTGATTTGAACTGCTGTACTTTAGAGCTGAAGGGTCTTCTTGTAGTGAATTGCTTTTTGAGTTTAATCCATCAGGAAATAATTTGAAACTACATTCATGATTGACCATTCAGTTATTTGCACATTTCCTTTTTTCTTTCAAGTTAGGTGGCTTGGAAATAACTGAGGTGGGGGAGTATGAGCTTGGGCTGGAAGAAATCTGCTCTGCCCTTTGCTTTGCCTCTGGTTTAGGGAAAGGACTTGAGCCTCCTTTGACTCAAAGCCCCACCAAGACAGCCGTGCAGCTCCCCAATACTTGCAAAAGTCAACAGGGATCAAGCTTCAAACTCCAGTTTAATTTATCCCACATGAGGCACCAAAAGGAAAAGATGGATTTAAAATACGAGTTTTACTCTCCCCACATTTCCTCTTGAGCTCTGTGGTGTATGACTGCTGAAAGCACATGGTCAATAGTCATGCTTGTAATATGGAAAATGTATATAAGCTTTGGCATTGTTCAGCATTACAGTGCTCTTTTTGTTTTACCTTACTTTAGATGGAATTAGCTGACATAAAAGATATTTATGTAAGAAATAAGGAAATTCCGTTTAGCTCTGAACAGAAGTGGATGGCTGTGAAATGTGCACTGAAAAATCAGGTAAAGCAAACAGTGGTGTTGGTTAGTTTCATGTTTCTAATTGTGCCTCTACAATGGGCATGAAATGGTATCTCTTTAGCAAATAATGTTTTCAGAACTTAAAACTGTGTCAAGAGAAAACTGAACAAACCTCAAAATTCCCAACTTGGGTGTAATTTTAGCTGTAAAAGCTGTGTTTGAACGGGAGAATATAATACTTTTCATATGGTGGTTTCTGCAGGAAAACAAAAGCTTTTCAGACAGGTGAAGAAAGATACGACGTTTGGAGGAAAATGTTGGTTGTTTTTCCTTTATGGGGGTTAAGGAGCTTATTTTGACTGATACTATATTCAGGTTTAAAAACTCACCAATCTTTTTATTACCATTCTGTCTAAGATAGCTGAACATGAAAAATGGCTAGAGCAAACATATCACATCCTATAGATAACACCTGCACCTGTGCATTTTACAAACAGGTAAAAGAGCAACAAAGATCCTTTTTACTGAGGACGTAAAGCCTTATACATTATCAGTATTTTTAAAGTGTGCTCTTTACTTTCTTTTTTTCGATAAAGTATATTATCTCCTTACTTTAAAGGATCAGGATGATATTTACTTTATGAAAGGAGCATTTGAAGAAGTGATTCGATACTGCTCTCTGTATAACAGCGGTGGCATCTCGTTATCACTTACACCCCAGCAGAAAGCCTTCTACCAGCAGGAAGAAAAACGAATGGGCTCCTCAGGTCTAAGGGGTCAGTCATTACTATGTCCCTCACACTTGTAGGTTATCTGCCCTTATGCTTTCCTGCTCTGCTTTGGTCAGTAGGGACAGAGGCTCACTCCTTAGCATCAATTGCATGATCTTTTCATTATGCTCATCAGAGTTTGCCAAGGGCCATGTCTTTAGTCTGCTGGCTGCTTGCTTTTTGTTTTCTGAGTTTAAATTAGTGAGATTGAAAGGAGCTGAAAGTAAGCACTGGAAATGGTGAACGTTTCTCTTCCACAGCGCGCTGTGATTGCCTGGGATACAGTCTGAATGGTGTATTGAAAACCTGTGTGCTGAACCTGATCTAAGCACTGTTCTGCCAAGTTTTGCTTTGGAGAAGCTGTTTCAAAAGCAACAAAAAGGCAACTTTGAAAAGGATTCAAAACATGGATTTGGGCACAGAGAGTTTTATTTGAAGTTTGGTTCAATTCTCTATTAGGACCAAATCTAATGATCTCCTTTTGATCTTGACTACATGTCATTGCAGCCCACAGAAGTTTTTATATGTGTGTTGATTCCTTCCCTTCATTGCTAGAAACATCCTTTTAGAAACGTCTTAGACTTTCACACAATTACAAAGACACCTTCTCCTGTGTACATTCCCAGTGTGTAATAGATGAGAACAAGTCTTGGCAGACAGTCTGGAAGATGATATAGTTAATGTACATGTTCTAGCCTTGTGTCTTGCGGTTAGTAAGTCATGCACAGAGCTTGCTTTGCAATATCTGAATCATCTACCACTGTGAATGGCAAATTACCACTCTGAAGAAAAGTGATTAGCTCAGGCAGCTGCTGCGAGCTGATGATTCAATCATCAAAGCAACACTGACATGAACCCCTGGCACAATATCCTTGAGTGATTTAAGAATGATTGAATGATACGGTTAGGCACCGAGAACAGAAACAAAATGTTCGGAGCCTTGGCGTTTGCACGATGGAAGTTTCACTGGTTTAGCTGAATTCACATTTTGTATTTTTCGATTAAAACAAAACCAACAAAAAAATCTAAGTTTTTACATGAATGCTATTGTTTAACATAGCAGTTTAATAGTGTCTAGTTTAACATTGCACTGTCCCAATTTAATCCATCTGCATTTAAGGAAGACTTGATGGACAGCTTTAAATTAGAAAGAAATAAATCCTAAGACAAACATATGGAACAGAAATGCTCCAATTCAGAGGAACCCCGTTAATAGAGTGGACCAAATTTGTGTGTCTATGCAAGATCTGAATAGAATGACTAAAGACCTGGTTTTAATTACTTCCTCTGCTGGAAAACTGGCAATTTAATATCTCATCTAAATGTCCATTTTAATGTATGGAAATGTATTATTAGTAATTTAGTCTTGTCTTCTTTTTCCCCCCTCTATTTCTAGTACTTGCTTTGGCTTCAGGTCCAGAACTTGGCAAACTAACATTTTTAGGTCTGGTTGGAATAATTGATCCCCCAAGGGCTGGAGTGAGAGAAGCTGTTCAAGTCCTTCTGGATTCTGGTGTATCAGTAAAGATGATAACTGGAGATGCCTTGGAAACTGCTGTGGCTATAGGTAGCAAACTTAGCTTCTTTCCTGTGGGTCTACAGTATATCCACTAGATCAGTCAAATGTTATGTTCCTTAATAATCAACTGGTTCCTTCTTTGTGTGTACAACTGAGGTTTTAAATGCCACTAAGTTCTTGCATTTCCACTGAAACAAATAATATGAAATGCAGTAATAGAGCAGCTATGAACTATGGGACAAACTCCAGTAACTTAATTCCACTATTTTAGCACCAGAAATGGAGAAATCTCAGCGTAAGACCCTTAAATGAGACAGACTGCATTGCCAAGATTTTACACCCCACTAATATTAGGAGTGTGAGTATCTCTTTGTAATATTAGGAGCATGAGTATCTCTGTGTTTCCCACTTTCGCTTTTTGCCATTAGAAATACACAGAGCAAGCAGCAGAGAAGAGACTGATGGATTAAGTATCATGTTTAGTTCTGGGTATTTGACTGCTTCCGTAACTCCAGCTGAACAAGGACAGGATGACTGACCCAGCTCAGAGTCCAAAGAACTATGTGCCCTATCAGATGCTGCAGGATCAGATAAATTTCCTAGTAAATTCTTTAATTGCTGCCGCTGTTCTTTGAGTCAGAAAATAGCTGGCTTTTCCCAGAGCTGATGGGCAGATCTCATTTTGGGCTTTTCTTTCCAGGGCAGAACATTGGTCTCTGCAATGGAAAGCTGAAAGCCATGTCTGGGGAAGAGCTGGACCAACTGGCAGAGGCAGAGCTATCATCCACTGTCAAAAACGTAATGGTTTTGATTACAAAAATCAGGCCTATTTCCAACAGCAACTGCCTAACACAAGATCATATTTTTTTGTTTTTCAGGTTTCCATTTTCTTCAGAACAAGCCCAAAGCACAAACTGAAAATAATAAAGGTACTAAGCACCTCTTAAATCCATTGTATGTCTCACTAAAAGAAGATGTAAGGGGAGGGAGGAAAGAGGGCAGCTCAGTTCTGGCATCAGCTGTCACTGCTGCACATTTTTCTTGCAGATCTGGCCTGAATTATTTGAAAGACACTAGTGAGATATTAGCAAGCATAATATCAGGAGAATTATTTTTGAGGACTTTATTCCCCTCTTCTAACTCCTGCTGGAGTTTTATCCTCCTGAAAATCCAGTCTCTTAATTCTTGGTCTGAGTTCCATCCTCAGTAGGCTGCTGAGTCTGCTTTACCCTCAAAGTCACATAACACTTCTACTAGTTCAATATTACATTCAAATCTTGCTATTGACAACAGGAGTTATCTCCTCCTGCCTTCAGAGCCTCTTATCTCTCCACTCTCACAGGCTTTGCAGAAAGCTGGTGCTATTGTGTCAATGACAGGAGATGGTGTTAATGATGCTGTGGCCCTTAAATCTGCTGATATTGGGATTGCAATGGGACAAGCTGGTACAGATGTCAGCAAAGAGGCTGCCAACATGATTCTTGTGGACGATGACTTCTCTACAGTAATGTAGGTCCAGTGACTTTCTTACTGTCAGACACTTTATTACTTCAGATACTTTCTGGCTATCCACTGCAACAAGTCTGCTGTGTGACTAGCCCTGGAAATAACAAAAGACGCAGGACATGCAAGTCAACAGGCAGTAAGTGGAGACACCTAGTGTGTGTCTGGCTCATTTTCAGTCGGATACCCACAATGACTTTTGTTTCAAGTGGTGGTGAAAAAGGTACCTTTCATCTGAAAGCCCTGGTTTCTCATTGCTGTAACTAACTGGAGATTTGAAAGCGCCTGGAGGTCTGGGGAGATCCTGACTTGTGCTCTCTGCTTCATCCAGGAAACTCAGAGTAAAGACATAATTTGCAATGCTCTGCTGGTTCACAACGACAGAGGGGGTAAACAGGGTAGAGTGAGGCTATAAATAAGTCACAGGCCTGCTTAATGATCCAAGACCAGGCCATATGAACCAGGTTTTCAGATCCACTAGTTCTAATAAAGTAATTTTAACCAAGAACCTGCACTGATACCCTCCTCCTGAGCCAGGGTCTGAATTTCAACTGGTAATTTAGTAAACTCTTCTCTCCCTTCCAGGAATGCAATAGAAGAGGGAAAGGGAATATTTTACAATATAAAGAATTTTGTCCGGTTCCAGCTAAGCACGTAAGTTCCTGTTTGTTTCAATTCCAGTGAAAGCACCTTTTTGGTGATGCCATGAAGAATTATGTTCTTCTGTGTTTTGCAGGAGTATTTCAGCTTTGAGCCTAATTACTCTGTCAACTGTGCTCAACCTACCAAATCCACTCAATGCTATGCAGATCTTATGGATCAACATCATCATGGATGGGCCACCAGCCCAGAGGTATGGAAGAGTGAAATGAGCAAAATGTTCTTGGTTTTAATATGCCTGAATTTGGCTTAGAAACACAAGCTGTTATGAGTTCTTATCAATGTGCCAATCTTTCAGTAGTTAGATAAGACAATTTGTACTCTTGCTCCCTCCTGGTCTCTCCAAAAGCATTTACTTCACATTTACTTGAGGTTTTACCTGTACATGTTCAGTGGTGGAATCAATTATTCCACTTTTTGACTAGGAATGGTCCGTTATCCCAAGTGCATCACCTGCTTAGTAGTCCTGCAGGTCTGACTGGCAAGAGAATATTGGCTACATGCTGGGGTATATGCCCCAAAATTACAAGAGATGGGAACCTCATCCAACTGCTAATTACAACTACTGCTAATTACAATTACTACTTCTACAACATGGAAGAGATTTTTAGCCCCAATCTCACAGCTAGTTCTCCCTCTGGGATGGGATACTGATGTGATTCACTGCCTTGGTCTAATATAAAGACTCTTGGCACAGGTGTTGCAGACAAATTTGGGACATTATCTAACCCTCCCAGAATACTCCTGCTGTGCTCCAAAGTATCACATCCTCCAGATCCATCTTGTTTTATCAGCAGGACTATTTTGGGATGGTCTGCCTTAACTAAACACATCCCTCTGTTTCTCTTTGTGGCAGCCTGGGGGTGGAACCAGTTGATAGGGATACTATCAAACAGCCACCCCGACGTATCACGGATACTATACTCAGCAAATCACTGATCCTGAAAATCTTCATGTCAGCTGTAATTATCATCAGTGGAACCCTCTTTGTCTTCTGGAAGGAGGTGAGGAAAATCTGCAAGAGGATCTTGTTTTCATCAGGGTGCAGGACAAAATGAAGGGCAATTTCTGAAGTACATGTGAAGGACTTTCCAGTGGGGAAGGATCGGAATGGGCAGAGGGTTAAGAACCCAGGGTAAGCTCTTGGTTCTGCTTCTGCCTTCCTGCATTGCCTCTAAGGTGGAGGTTCCTATCTAGAATGGGAAAACTATTACTTGACACAAAATCAGTGCTTTAAGGTACTTTTCACCTCCAGCTTCCCATGTATATAGAAAATGCCAAGTACATGATTACTATGGATTGCTGTTAGTCAATACTGGCTGTCACTGTAACAGTTCAAATAATACAATTTAGAATATTCATTAAGGAAATTCCACACCAGTTTAAGAATTTAAAACATGGCTGGTAAGATCATAACCTTGACAATTAGCAGAGACAAATTAGTGCTACCTATAATAGCTAGAAATATATTTATTCCTTTTTGTTTTTTACTACCCTTTTATTTGACTGGAATCGTTAAAGGAAATATTTAATTCATCTACTGAATTGGCATATTTTCATAAGGCTTAACTAACCCCTGAATGTATACATGCTCTTTCAGAATCCAAAAGGTGGCATAAATCCTCGAACCACAACAATGACTTTTACTTGTTTTGTATTTTTTGACCTCTTCAATGCCCTGACATGCCGCTCGCAGGTAAGATTGCTCTGTCAGCAATAATTCCCTGTTTCAAAACACTAACATAAACACTAGAACACTAGTATTTTGCATAGTAAGTGGGTTTTTAATGTCATTTGAAGCAGCATGATTTTTATCATCTCTATAAATAAAGGTATCCATCATAGTTCAACTGCAACTGCACTTTCAACTATGTAGCTTTGCCTAAGTTAGCATGTAACTTCAGAAGGGGATGGAGTTTACATGCACAGAAACAGGGTGACATTCAAGTACCAATAGGAGACTGGGAAATGTTACATTCCTCATTTTTCCCCCCCCTTCTCTAGACAAAGCTGATATTTGAAATAGGCTTTTTTCGAAACCGCATGTTCTTGTATTCTGTGCTGGGATCATTTCTGGGACAGCTCGCTGTTATATACATCCCTCCACTACAAAAGATCTTCCAGACAGAGAACTTAGGAGTGCTAGGTAAGTTGTAAAATAAGTAATGTATTTTACCCATTAAAGCTATTTTTAAAAGCAGATGTGATTGATTGCCAAACTGTTACATGACAGCTCCCAAAAGGCTGCTGGTAGGGGAACCCAATCAACAGCTCCTATGCCTATATACATACACATAGCTAAACACAAATAGCAGTAGTATTTAACGGTATTATCCCTGCCCAGGTTTTGAATTTTGATTTACTGCACATAAATGCATGTAAATAGAGGCCTGTGAAGATTTTTCATGAGCTCTCTATGATGATATTTCCCTAGATAATTCTATCTAGGATCATGATGCAGCCACTCCATTTTGGAAAAGCAGTGGGAATGTTTTCTAGCTGAAAAGCAGCATATATTTTACCATTTGAATCAAACTACGCACACTGTATTCCATCTGCTTTAAGTATGCAGTTAGAAGGAGGGTTCAATGATCCCAAATGATTAATGCAGCGGCTTCACCCACCGAGTGGAATATACCAACTACGGGTATTTCTTGTCTACCACTGTCATAATTCTAAAGCTAGCGAAACGATAGACAGGGCATCCATCTATGGAGTTACACCAGCACAAATATCTGCTGCAGGAAAGCTCTTACCTGTGGATCCCTGCCCAGCACTAAATCCAGTTGTACTCATCTCTGCTCTGTTCCCTCTCGGCAGACCTGCTGTTTCTCACTGTACTGGCTTCCTCTGTTTTCATCGTGTCCGAGTTCGTCAAACTCTGTGAGAAACACTGCTGCCAACCAAAGCACACAAAGGGATGTCATAACTGATGCGAACTTCCTCTAAAGACACACCTGGGACCGAGCTGTGATGCTGGATATTTGAAATGCAGTGTTTTCTGACACCACACATCCTTTCTGAAGATACTCCAAGTGAATCTGTACACCACAGTCTGTTCCTTCTAATGCTTTACCTAAACCGTTTGAGCTGTCTACAGAACTTCCAGAGCAGCTCATGTTTTAAACCAAGATCAGGTATACTTTTATAACACTGATCTGTATCTCAAGAATGCTGTGACAGTCCTACACAAAATAACAGAATAGCACCTCTCCTATGAGAAAAAGCTGAGAGAGTCAGGGTTGTTCAACCTGGAGAAGACTCTGGGGATACCTTATTGCAGCCTTTCAGTCCTTAAAAGGGGCCTGTAAGAAAGATGGGGATAGATTTTTTAGCAGGGCCTGTTGCAATAGGATGAAGGGCAATATTTTGAAACTAAAAGAGGGGAGATTCCAGCTGGATGTGAGGAAAAAATTCTTTACAATGAGGGTGGTAAAATACTGGCCCAGGTTTGCCCAGGGAGGTGGCGGATGTACCATCCCTGGAGACATTCAAGGCCAGGCTGGAGGTGGTTCTGAACAACCTGATCTAGTTGAAGATGTGCCTGCTCATTGCAGGGGTGGTTGGACTAGATGAACTTTGAAGGTCCCTTCCCACCCAAACCGTATGATTCACACCTGTACAGAAAAATCCATTGTGCATAAACTGCAATTTTATTTATTTAAATCAAAATGATTTTTATTAATAAAAATCTACATTTTAAAATGTTCCTGACAAGTATCTGAGACTCTTGATTTAGATCCATTCTTTTGTATAAAACTAGAAGAATGGAAAAGTCCTGCTTTCACTAGCATTTCCTTTCCTCTAGTCAGTGCTTCTAGATTCCCAGATGCCTGGCCTTGATTGGGAAAGATTCTCATGGAAACTGTGGGGAGATGTCAAACAAAGAGTAGAGAGAGACAGTAGAGAGCTGAAGTAGATAGCCACAGTGCCAACCCTTGGCTGACAGCTTTTGCCACGCACTGCAGTGATGTGAGTAATACGAGGAGAGTGGAAGGCTGATCTGATGCACAGCAGTGGATGGATTTAATGGGGAAGGGACTCATTTCAGAAGCACATTAGAATAAAGATGACTCATGTACGTAACAGGGATGTTAATCTTTGCAGCTGGATCAGCAGCTGTGTAAAAGTGATTGAGAGATGTTTAGATAATAGCTAAGCCTTCTGCTGGCAAATGCTTTCTGGGTGTTTTTAGATGCATGAACATGAAACACATTGTAATGATTAAACATTCAGGAGGGAGAGCAGGAAGAAAAGAAAAAAACATTGGGTCTCTTCTGAGCCACATTTTTTTATTTTTAAAGAACAGTTTTGAATAATCCCATCTGCTAGTTTGATCAGTAGTGTCCTAGTAAATAATGCTTCACAGATATATTTGCTAAAAGCGCCATTAGTGTCAGTTTTCTTCTTGCCCCATGTTAACACCATCACTTCAAAGTGAAGTTGAAGAGACTTAGGTACAAACTTGTCTAAAAAGCACAGTTTCAGAGGTCAAAATGCTATGCTGATCATCACAAAATATTTAAACAGGATGATTTTGGATTCACAGCCTAGAAAGAACTAACTATGCTAATACTCACTTTAAATGCAAGAAAACCTGGCCACTAAAAAGAAGAGGAGCTTTGTGCATTCAGACTCCTCAGATACAGTCTCCAAAGGTGCCTGCTCACTAATTTCTTTTAAATCCATGCAAATGGTTTCAGTCTCTGCCTTGCAATGGAAGTAAAAGAAAGTCCAGTTGTTTATATTTACTGAGTTACTGCAGAAATTCAATTACATCTCATTCCTGTATGCCATCACTTCAAGTATTCAGTATGTTTAGTCAGTGCTTGAGCAAAGAATACCTCTGCAACTTATGGTGACAGTTTGAAAATGTTAAAACAGAAGTCAGCATCACCACCCTTACGGAGATCATTGTTTACTTATTTGCTGTCTATATAGCACTCCCTACTTTGTACCATTTGAAATTCTAATTAAAATATACAGACAAGAAAAAAATACAAAAGTATCTGTAATTATTTTAATACTTACATTTTTTCTATGTGTTACAAACTTGGGAGACCATGTGGTTTATTTAAGCAAATACAAGATTAAAGAACATTAACTCAGGCCTTTCACAGCATAGTCTGTACCAGAACAAATAGCACATATGCCCTAATCATTAGTTCAGGTAGCATACAAAATGCACAGTTGAGTTCTAAGATGTCTGGCTGAATTGATTTCTTCATGCTCTCCTTTCAAGGTTAAATTCATATTGTTTAGTAGAAGTTTTAAAAATAGGATCTATATTAAGGCACAATTGAAGAGTATTCAGAACATTACAATTTGGCTCCCTATGAAAAACATCAGGTAGAAAAAAAGGGATGGCAGTATTTTATAGACAGTTAAAACACATTTTTTTCTCTAAGCTGCACTGAAAACTCATGCCAGGCTAAAGGAGATTCTGTAAGGTCCTTTTCCTTAGGAGGAGAAAGACTGACATATGTACAAACTAATAACCAAACACGATCTGCTGGGTTAGAAATGACAGTCCTTGGTAGAAATTAGGGCTATTTTTCACAGGTTAATTACACATAGAATTAACAAGGTCAAACTAATAATTACTGGTAGATGTGAACAGATTCAAGCAGAAAAAGCTCTGAGTACAAAAGACATGACAACACTGGTTGCTGACTGGTGAACAGTCAACAGAACAGCAAAAACCCCAACCAAGTACATTTTACATTATGTGCATCTTTTTTCCATAATGAAGTAATGATTAATTATGTGGAAATAAAGTTTTCTTTAAACATGTTACAAACATAATGGTGATTTAAAAAAAATTCTTACAAGGTATCTGCAGCAACTCTTCCCAACTACCTGTGGATGCTTCTTAATTAATCCTTTTTACAGCCTGATCTTTTACTCCAGTCCCAAGTAAGGCTACTAAAGAATGTACCTTCTCTAGACAATTTCTGCTGGAGGTGTGGCCCATTCTTAGGATGAATATGGCTTAATTACTTCAATAGCTCTGTTCTATTAAGTTTAAAAAGCAATAGGAAAATTTCTTAACTGCAATACTGTGTAGTGTAATATTACAAAACTAAATACCACATACATACAATTTTGGACATCTTGCAGCCCACTGCTGAAAATGTGACTTGGAAAACATGAAATTTAATGCTTTAACTGAAGCAATGTGGATTAATAGCATCCTTCATATAGAAACATGTGGCCTAACCTGTGTCTACCAAAGTAAGACATCATTATAGTTTGCATGCAAATAAATAAGTGCAGTTGAGGTATAAGAGACCTAATCAGTGTCTTAAACAGTCTTTATCCATATATATACATATACATAAATCTTGAAGCTAGTAATCGTATAGGATATTGTATGGGACCTAAATATTATATAAGACTTAAGCTTTGTCCCAGATAATTAGGTAAAAGTAAGGGGAAAAAAAAAAAAAAAAAGAGGAAAAAATATCCTGTCCAAGGAACATTGACAGTCAGGAGGAAAATAAAGGATTTTAATGTTACTGTGATTCTTTCAGTTATCATCCTCGTCATCCTCTTCAACGGTTTCTCGTAGACCTTCGCTCAGACGACTTTTTCCAGCCATTTCTAATAAGGCCTGAGCCTCGGGATCTACATCCAGGATACTCTTCTTACCCTTTTTCTTCAAAACAAAACAAACATAAAGTCAGTTTAAAATGTCATTATGAATGAATCGATATCAAGCTACAAGAAACAGACATACCCAAAAGCCTGCAAGTAATCTGGTTTGCTAACTTGTCACAATGAAACATGGAAACTATGTAAGTAAGGCATTTAAGATTCATTGTATTACATCACGTAACTTTTATTGCTGCAGTTATATAAAACAGTCATAAACTTTTCTTAAGATGACAGTGAACTATTTCAAGGTTTTTCAGGTTAGATGCCAGCCAGAACATCCTGGTTAACTTGACTTCAGTTTAAAGTGCAGATGTGAACTTTTTCTAAGAAGAAGAGATTGAAGTATAGTTCAACATTTTTTGTAAGGAATTTGTTCTGTTTCTATTTAGAGCTACGTGTCCAGCAAACAGGGCACATTAATCCAGTTTGAAACAAAATAAAATAAGAAAACAACCAAAAGCAACACCAAACTGTGCAGACTAGACAGTTCAATAACAGAATAAATTAGACAGCAGAGACTGGAAAGTGGTTGCCTACTCATTCCCAGAAATAATCCAAGTGCAGAAAGACTAGCATAAATCTATTCACATGAATTTTCTGTAAACCAATAGTAAATTCAAAGTTAATGATAAATCTTTTGGGCTCTCTTCCTGAACTACAGATTAGGCTCACTAATTGTGAGCTTCCAGTGTTTGCTTTCTGGTTTACAAACAGTGGGTTTTACTGAGCCCCTCCAAGGAGGTTCATCCAGGACACCATTCCTCAATATCAGAAAGGTCTTTTGAAGTTCAGAATAAAATACTGCTCTGCTGACTCTATCGCCTCATGGCTCCTGATGTTCTTTCTTGCTGGCACCCTCAGTAATTCCACCAGCGTTCTGCCATTTGCTTGCTATGAAACATATGGTACCATAAGGGCCAGTTAAAGAAAACATTATTCATTACAATAGAGAGACAGGGGTTAATAAGAAAACTATAACAGTAAGTTTTGCGCTCATGTCTTCCGTTCCAATCAGGACACAATTTCACAGGTTCACCTACCCCTGCACTTTCAGGGAGGTCTCCCACTGCCCAAACTTCCATGGCATCCAGTGTAAAATCCTCTTTTGCTGACAGCTGGGGACTGTTGTAGGTGGTACATCGAGGCTTTGCTTTACTGTGTCCCTTCCCATAGTCACTGTCTATCCAGAGTCCAAAGTACCCGTGTTGTCCACCCATACCCTGTGAACCAGAGCAGCACACTAAGCACTTGGTACACATGTAAACCAAACTGGGCAAGTTATGAAACCTGCAGTATAAATTGCTTAATACTTACAAGTCCATTTGGCATTGTTTGTTGGCCATGGTTCAAATACATGTAGTGGTCATTATAGGTTGTGTATGTGTAAACAGCAAGAGAGGGGAAAACAGAGAACAGAAAGCACCTGTCGTCACCTGTAAACAGAAAAGCATCTGTAGTCAAACAACTGGCCAAGCAATAATGTGCCTACCAATAGGGTAGGAAAAAAATATTGAAGAAGTGCAGCTGAATAAATCAAAGACAGCAGCTGCAATTTCAGAAAGCCAATACCAATCTCCCAGCAAGATCTAGACCTATTGTTTATTTTCAGTTAACTCTGTGCAGGGTCACAGAAATCAATGTGATTATATAGCTGTGACCAAGAGCAGAGTCAGAGGCATGACTAGTACGTTACATTACTATGCAAGGGTACACCTATCACAGGCCTGCACTGCGTCATCTAAAACTGGCCAGCTGCTAGACCTGAATAAACTGGTATGAGTGCAGACTCCCTTACAGATCAGTTTAGGGTCAATGACTTAGAGTACAATTTTCATTATGCCCAGTTTGGTATTCAGAGGGACCTGTGGTATGATTGTCTAGTATACTACATGTGTTAGTCTATCAGGAAAAGACACAAAGCAAATGGGTAATCAACACACATAATATTGTATTAACTGACTAAAGTGGCAGTTATCAAATACTAATTAAGTACAGGAATTTAGTTTTTAATGTAGCAAAAGTAAGGATTCCCAACAGCACAGATTACCCAGAGTCCATAATTTTCTTAGTTTTTTTTTTTTTTTTTGGAGAGCAATCACAAAAACTCTTTCCAAAGAGTTACAAAAAAGCCCTCTCTTCTCTCCAGAGGTTTCAAGGGAACAAGAAGTTTAGCTTGTCCAAAGGATCCTTTTGCTGCTGGGAGAACAAAGACAAGCATAAATGGCAACAGGAGGCTTAAACAGGGGAAGTTTAGATTGTACATAAGGAGGAAATTCTTTCCTGTTAGTGTGGTGAGGCACTGGAATCGTTTGCCCAGGGAGGTTGTGAGTGCTCCATCCCTGGCAGTGCTCAAGGCCAGGTTGGATGAAGCCTTGGGTGGAATGGTTTAGTGTGAGGTGTCCCTGCCTATGGCAGGGGGGCTGGATCTAGATGATCTTGAGGTCCTTCCCAACCCTAACTGTTCTATGATTCTATAATTCTATGAACCTGGCTCAGCTCTTTTAAGATGGAAGATTGCCATCTGCTGGGCATCTTACATAAACTCTATGTTATGTTTCCCTCATTTTCATTTCATTTCCAACCTATGCAGCCACGGGGTTGGTAAGATTTTACTTAAAAGAAAGCTTGGTTTATGATCAATATCAAATAACAGACAAACAATCAATAATATGCCTGACTGGGTACAAAGCAAGAATAACTTAACATGTATTTTATGTTTTTCAAAAATTAGTGTTATTTTTGCCAAAGGAAAATACACTTGGAAGTGTAAGAAATACTTCATGTCATAAAAGTGAAATAGTATCCATTAAGTGGACAGGATTCCTGTATCTGTATAGATTAGACAACATTTAACAGAGCCAGGAGATAATAGAAAAAGAAAAGTGAGTTTTACCTTGAAACTGTGGCTTTACCTCCCAGGAGTGAGATGCAAATCCACCAAAGATATAACCATCTAAGTCCTTTAAGATCATTATGCAAGGACCCTTGTTCACTATATGCGCACATAACTGTGAAAAGCTTTCCCCATGAAGCCTAGAAGAAAATAAAAGCTGCCACTTGTGCTGTAGCTCTGCAGGCAAGTGGGAGTTGATGTATATAATGGATGGGATGTCAAAGAGACTGACAAATCCTCTTCCCTTGATGCCTTTGCAGCTTGGAACCAGGTTGAGTATGTCTTTGGTTTGGTCTGTGAGAGAGTGCAGAACATGGAGGCCTTGCCTGGTAATAACACTGAGGAAAACCGAGATCTGGGGAACTCGGTACACCCAGTCCTCAATGACACTTTGATCAAAATTTGTCTCCATCAACTGAGGACCCACAGGTTTTGTCCCATCTAAATAATAAGACACAGAGGAACAATAGTAAGTCTCCCAGTCCGGAAAATAATCTGTTGATTTTCAAGTGTAAACACAATATTACATTATTTTAAAGGATATGAAGCCACATGTGAAAGGAGTCAGTGACAGTAAAATGTCACCTATGTTAAGCAGATGCATCTACAGAGCTGAGAAAAAACTGCCTGTGACATCCACTGTTTGGGCTGTCATGACTAAGAAACGTGTATCTTAGTTACAACTTCTGAGATGTTCTTTGCAAGACAGCAAAATCAATTATTACGACAGTGCAAAGATAAACCTACACTTTGTAAAACGACATACAGTCATAAATACATGCACATGCATATAAATGCCAGCCACCTGCAAGTCACGTATTTGCAAAATAGGTATGTTCCATGACAAGTAGTTTTGTACATCCACTTAAACTGGGACTTCAAAACTCTACTGAATTTCACAGAATCATAGAATAGTTAGAGCTGGAAAGGACCTCAAGATCATCCAGTTCCAACCCCCCCTGCCACGGGCAGGGACACCTCACACTAAACCATCCCACCCAAGGCTCTGTCTGACCTGGCCTTGACCGCCACCAGGGATGGAGCTTTCACAGCTTCCCTTGGCAGCCCATTCCAGTGCCTCACCACCCTCACAGGAAAGAACTTCCTCCTTATATCCGATCTAAACTTCCCCTGTTTAAGTTTGAACCCACTCGCCCTTCCCCTGTCGCTACAGTCCTTGATGAACAGTCCCTCTCCAGCATCCTCGTAGGCTCCCTTCAGATACTGGAAGGCTATGAGGTCTCCACGCAGCCTTCTCTTCTCCAGGCTGAACAGCCCCAACTTTCTCATCCTATCTTCACAGGGGAGGTGCTCCAGTCCCCTGATCATCCTCGTGGCCTCCTCTGGACTTGTTCCAGCAGTTCCATGTCCTTTTTATGTTGAGGACACCAGAACTGCACACAGTGCTCCAAGCGAGGTCTCATGAGAGCAGAGGGGCAGGATCACCTCCTTTGACCTGCTGGTCACGCTCCTTTTGATGCAGCTCAGGATACGGTTGGTTTCTGGGCTGTGAGTGCACACTGAAGCCGGCTCATGTTCATTTTCTCATCGACCAACATTCCCAGGTCCTTCTCCTCAGGGCTGCTCTGAATCTCTTCTCTGCCCAATCTGTAGCTGTGCCTGGGATTGCTCTGACCCAGGTGTAGGACCTTGCACTTGCCATGGTTGAACTTCGTAAGGTTGGCATCAGCCCACCTCACAAGCATGTTGAGCTCCCTCTGGATGGCATCCCTTCCCTCCAGCGCATCAATCAAACCACATAGCTTGGTGTCATCGGCAAACTTGCTGAGGGTGCACTCAATCCCACTGTCCATGTCACCGACAAAGGTGTTGAACAAGACCGGTCCCAACACCGATCCCTGAGGGACACCACTCGATACCAGTCTCCAGCCGGACATTGAGCCATTGACCACAACTCTTTGTGTGCAGCCATCCAGCCAGTTCTTTATCCACCAAGTGGTCCACTTATCAAGTTGATGTCTCTCCAATTTAGAGACAAGAACATCATGTGGGACAGTGCCGAACGCTTTGCACAGGTCCAGGTAGATGAAATCAACTGCTCTACCCTTGTCCATCAGTTCTGTAGCCCCATCATAGAAGGCCACCAAATTGGTCAGGCAGGATTTGCCCTTAGTGAAGCCATGCTGGCTGTCACCAAGCACCTTGTTGTTTTTCATGTGCCTTAGCATGCCTTCCAGGAGAATGTGCTCCAAGATTTTACCAGGCACAGAGGCGAGACTGACTGCTCTGTAGCTCCCTGAGTCATCCATTTTCCCCTTCTTGAAAGTTGGGGTTATACTTCCCTTTTTCCAGTGACTGGGAACTTCACCTGACTGCCATGATCTTTCAAATATGATGGACAGTGGCTTAGCAACTTCATTCGCCAGCTCCTTCAGGACCTGCGGATGGATTTCATCAGGTCCCATGGACTTGTGCATGTTCAGGTTAAGACGGTCTCTAACCAGATACTCTCCTACAGTGGGCCTAAGGTCTTCATTCTCACAGTCCCTGCATCTGCCTTCTAAGACTTGGGTGGTGTTTGTTCAATTCATTAGGGACTGTAGTGATAGGACAAGGGGTAACAGGTTAAAACTTAAACAGGGGGAGTTAAGATTGGATATAAGGAGGAAGTTTTTTACTGTGAAGGTGGTGAGGCATCAGAATGGGTTGCCCAAGGAAGTTGTGAATGCTCCATCCCTGGCGGTGTTCAGGACCAGGCTGGACAGAGCCTTGTGTGACATGATTTAGTGTGAGGTCTCCCCGTCCATAGCAGGGGGGTTGGAACTAGATGATCTTAAGGTCCTTTCCAACCCTAACTATTCTATGATTCTATGAATTCAGGGGAGAAAGATGGTACGGTAAAACAAATAAAATTCCCAAGTCATTCACAAAGCACTAGGCTTGAAATACTGGTCTCACCATTTCAACTCAAAGATGTAACATGAAGAGAAAAACTCTTGTAAGATCAATGAGCAGCTGAACTCTGTGCCATTCTAGGATATACTGTATCAGTGCCACCTACCTGCAAGCTTCAATTCTGATAGCAGCTGAGAAGCCAGAGCCTTTACTCCACCCGCAGAATCCCTAGTATTCTCCAAATTCCAACCTTTCAGTTCCTTCCTGTAGCTCAGTACATGGACCACAGACATGATCAGATCCTCTGTGAACTTAGAAAGTTAAAACATCACCATTTTGGCATTTCTTAAATAAAATCATCAAGAGATTGAAAGGACTTTCTGAAAGTAAAGTTGTGTAGTATTGATGCTGTAACCCCAATGGCAAAAACATCTCATAGTAAGTCAGAAATAACAGAAATGCTATTTCAGTTTCATAAGTCTTGAAAAGTATCCTTTTTCAAGACATTCTGTAAATGTTATTTCACAAATCATCTCCATAAAATATGGCATGAAAGTGGGAATGAAAGTCCAATTTTTGCTGTGGTAGGAGTGAGTTAGTTTTGCAAGATGCCACCCTGTCACCTTGCAAGCTACGTATTTGATTCACACATCTATCCTGCAACTAAAGCTCTAGAAAACACATTCTCAGTTCCCAGAAGCACCAGCTACACCATAACCCTTGCTGGCTCTTCAATATAGCCAGTCTCAGCACTCTTCAAACAAGAGAGTTTGTGAAATATCACACAAAACAGTCAGCGTATGCCACAAAATCCAGATTCTGTTTCTCAAAGTAGACAATTCAGCATAGGAAAGCCCACAGCTGAAACAGTCACCCCATATAACATGGTTTGCCTACACTGTTTTCCACAGATCAGCAAGTTAGTAGTATACAGAGACTAAAACAAATACAAAAGTCAGGAACCCTTGTTTTGAATCTTGTGCTCTGAAGATTACCTTCAGATTACCTACCCATTTCTGTCCTCTTAATATCCCCCCCACAGCACCTGTTTACCTCTTGAATTTGCTTGCCTTTCACAGGCCCTTCTGTATTGGAGATCATTTTCATTATTATGGCAATCTTCTCATCTGCATTTCCTTTTAAGAGGTTTGACATAAAAATTACAAACTGCTCCTTAGCAATCTGTTCATTCAGCCCAGATGATTTCCCAGTCAGGGCAATACTTTTCATTCCATTGTATAACCGAACAGTCATTTGCTCTGGTAATGGCCCCCGTGTATACGCCTACAATCAGAAAAACAGCAAAGAACATATTATACAAATAAAAAATAACTCGTATTTTCCAGCTAATCTGTGCTGACATGTACCACCGTGAATGAAGTATTTCAATACCAAGTACCTATTACCAGCAGCAAACTTTTGTCAAAGGACTGGTTTTCCAAGAGAAAAAAAACAAAAAACAACTCTATTTTTACATAGTACCTCCTTTTCAATACTAATCAGTGATTTAAGTTGACAATGGTTTTCTACAAATGCCATGGACTTCAAGAAAACCCCAATACTATAAAGTGATAACAGCGTTTCTATATGATAACTATGTTTTAAAGCTTACAACTCTGCCACGCCAACATCTAAAATTTAAACTTTTGATAGTGGAGTTCAAGAATACTTAAAAAAAAAAAAAAAAAAGAGAAAGTAAAGTTTTTTCCATATCTCAGTTTTGGCCTTACAACAATGCAGGCCGTCATGCACACATAGAAACAATTCTGAGAAGTTTCCGTCCGCATAGCAACATCTAATTCAAGCACGGAACAAAACTGAGATTGCCTGATTATTATAAGGCAACCCTAATGTTAAGACAGTCGAAATCAAAACGTATTCATCTAAACTGCATAACTGGCGCTTTGAATTGAATCTAACTGGTATACTTCATCATGAATCACAACACTGTGGGAAAGATCTGACTGGATTCAAGAAACTTTCACAGTGTTCAAGATAATTACATGGTTTAAACATAAATCATCTAAAATACATCCATACAGTAGGACATGATTGCACAGTGTCTTCACTGCACGAAGTGCTGTGCTTAACATACCAACCTGACTTGACTCTTATGTACCGGGTGTAGCCCGGTAGGGACTATGCTGAAATCAATGGAACTCCAGCTGCATAAAAGCACTCCAGCTGCTATCACCAATCTATTGCTGGCTCAAAACCGCTCCTATTGAAGCCACCAGGGCTGTTAATGGCTGGTAATGTGCATATAGGGCAATATTCAATATGCCAACCTCTACCCTGCTTTTCTTGACGTCAGTGGTAAAACTCCCATTGATTTAAGCAGAGACAGAATTAGCAGCCACAGTCTTGCACATTAGAGTGCTTCATATTGAGGGAGGGATGGTCACAAGGGGTACAGCTGTCTTTAAGAGGTTTTCTGAAAGTGCTATATGAGCCTGAAGTGGGACAAGCAGCAGGGAACATAAAACCCCTCTATTGAAGGGCTTTTTACTTCACACTGGAATAGTATCCACCTACTCCCTACCCTTTCCTACCCATCGCTTTGTTGCATTGTTTTGTTATGCTTACGTTATTCCAGTGAGCAGACCAGGGTCGCAAAATGGACTGTAAAAAGTTAATCTTCAGTAAACATCTAAAAAACACCTCTTGACAGTTTAGAATCCTTGTCTGAAATGGCTTCAAGAAGTATCTGGAGATACCTGCTCTATTTGCTTTCCAAGCTCTGCAGTGCAGCCTGCTCCAGTCCAGAATCCATGCAGTTTCCTTCCAGTAAAGCACTGGGCCTAAGCAGAGTGATACCTACATAAGGTAATGCTTGGGGCCTTGTCAATATGACCAGACTATTGCTAGATCAACCTAGGTGAGGCATGAGCAGAAACACCTCAAACTGCCGCAATCAATCTAGCCAAGGCATAAACACAGACACCTTCAGGCATTCCACTGCAATAGCCCTTTACTGAGGAATTAGGCATCTACAGTCTTTCAAAAGATAGTAAGTTGGCAAACAGAAAATCAGGAAAAGAAAAACATTCATTGAACATCATATTGATCTAGGGGCAAGACTAGAAAAAGAACTTCTTCCAGGTCCCAAATAACAGACACCAAGAACCAGACTGTTGGATGTACTAGGGCTAAAAAGCTGTGCAGAAGCAACAACACTACTTCCAAACTGGTGGTGGTCCATAAACAGCCAGGCTGGAAGAAGGCTAAAGCTGGGCTGCATGCTGACACACTGCTAAATATCTTAAAATAACCTGCTTCTTTCACCAAGTTTTAATTTGATTCCATCAACTGTGCAACATATATGAGAACACACTTACACTATTACATTCATTTGGCCACTTGATTCCTGCCTAACTGAAGTTATCAAGTATTGCAACAAATCATTTTCCTCTTCCTTCTTGATTAGAAAATGAATGCAAAGTTAATCAGAAAGCATAACGTATGTTAATTACCTAAACCAGAGAGACACAGCTTAATCAAGCAAAACTGAACCCTCTCCTTTTAATGCAAGTTAAAAGATTAGAGACAGTGATGCAACTGAGGAAAACGTAACTAAATACAAACCAACTATGTGACAGCTTCTTCCAGGGGGAAGAATATTAATTTTCATACATCCCAACTTACTTCAGAATCAGGAAAGCTGCAAATAGACCCAACAGTGCAATTTAAAATAATCAATACAAACCTGAAAGTCACTACTCATGTTAAGTGTAAGAAAAGGTTTGATATTCATCCTGCCTCAAAATATAGTATTAAATTGAAAAAAAAAAAAAAAAAAACAGTCCTTAAAAAGTAACTATTGCCATGTCTTTAGCTCTTTCTGGAATTATGTTCAATGCAGGTATATCAGGAATAATATTGTCTTGCCTGTAGTGCTTCCAGAGTCACAGTTTTCTTTGTAGCTTTGCTATTTTTTCCTTCAGCTGAACCACTCGATCCTGATATGGTGTCAAATACTCCATCGATGTCAGACTGCTCCTCAGGAAGGAATCTGGAAAGGTAATTCTGATACACGTTGCTTTCTGCATTTCCCATCTTTTCAGCCTGCAGATAAGGAAAAGGAACAAAAAAGCAGTAAACAGAAAGGCATCTCAATGGCCATATCAAACAGACTAACATACCAGTGCAAGTTTTACAAGAGGAAATGACCAACCTTCCAGAAAACTATAAACTACTGTTTATGCTCTGTACCCACTGTGACTTAATGAACTTGAGGAACACGAGCAACTGTACTTTAAAAATTTCCAATCTGTCAGCTCTTTGCTAAACCCACCCTGTTTACCAATTCAAACCTCATTCAGGTCTTATCAAATGGAAAAAACGATACGATCTAATGATTAAATTAGCTTGCAAAAAGTGACCACGAGTCTGTCAACTGGAATACATCAGTAATGTGAAGGGAGTAGCCTGATTATGGATTATTTATGACAGGTTATGCTACATCTTTCTGATGCATTAATGGACTGAAGCTAATAAGATGTGGCACTAAAACCCTATCAACTGTAAAGCCTCTAGAGATGAGACAGGAATGTTTTTTCTAAGTATGCAACACAAAACTCATTCAAAAAGCTGCCAAGAAACACAGTAATATTTAGGATCACGACCCACGAAAAACACACAGCTTCATAGGCAGTCAGTTGTTGAGAGCTTGTACCACAGAATTAAGGTTGGCTGAGGTGTTTGGGGGGTTTTGTTAGCTTTTAGACATTTAATGGTACAACTGCGATTTCCCTCACTATTCCAAGATTCACCAGCATTATAAAGACTAATTTTGTAGGTCTGAAAAACAGTAAGGCCTGAAATCCCGAATTCCACCATCACTGTAAATGGCCTTCCCATCTATCTAGGGCAGACACACTCCTGGGGTGGCAAAATAAAAAAGGATGGGAAACATAATAAGACACCCTTTAATGGTTTCCTTTCCACATATCCCTTGTCCTTTCTGGCACCTCACTTTTGGTTCCACAGAAACCTCCTTTTGCAGACAAGCCCATCACACAGCCCTTCTGCAGCCCCAGGACTCTGTGCAGCCTAATCCAGTCTTTCTGTACTGATGCTGACTTTGATAAACTACTGCATGGAAGAGGCCGGGCAGGGGCCCTTTACCTTCGCTGAAGAGCACAGGCGCAAAACGCTTGTTTGCCTGCGAGGAAGACACCGATCGTGGGGTAAACACCAGAGGCAACGGAGACGACTGTACCCTGGCACACGAACCATGCAGCCCCTGACTCAAGCAGCGATCCGCTGCAGAAAGGGGGCCCCCGACCCTTCTCCCCCAGCCAGAGGATGCACAAGTGGGGAAGCTCCGCCGCGGCCCAGGGGCTGTCCCCGCAGCGGGGCCGAGGCCCGGTGCTCACGCATGGCGCTCCCCGCACCGGAATCGGTACCAGGCCGGACAAAAGGCTGAGCGGCTCGCCCTTCTCCTGGTTCATTTCCCGGTACGCTCAGCCCATCCCTCCCACACGGCTGGCACCAGGCCCGCCGTGCTCCCTCTCCCTCCCCGCCATCCCGGCGACAACGCTGAGCGGGAGGCGAGCGACCCCCGCTCCGGGACGGGGCGAGGTGAGGCAGAAGGCAGGACCGCCCCGTTGCTTACCGACAGCACTCCCTACCCCTCTCCGCGCCCCGGCCTGGGCCTCTACCTTTTAACGCAGGCCCCGGCAGCCGGGGCCGGGGCGCGCCGGCGCCCGCAGGCCGCAGCGCTGGGGCGGAGCGCGGCGGGGCGGGCGATGGGCCGTGCAGGGGGTGGTGCCGTGCGGGGCCGCGCCGCAGGAGGCGCTGGCGGGGAGGGACTGAGACCGATGCGGGGATCGGGACAGGCGGGGCCGGCGCCGCGGTGGAGGGGGAGAGGCAGCGGTGCCGGAGCCCGCTGTGGAAAGCCGTGAGGAAGTAAGAGGAGCACAGTCAGGGCTGTCAGTGCCTTCTGCCACAGACCCCCTGCCTCGGCCCTTGTCAGAGCTGCCTCAGTACTGGTCACCTCTGGCAGGGACTGCCTGGGGTGGTCATAGAACCACAGAACAGTTTGGGTTGGAAGGGACCTTCAGGGTCACCTCCCTGAGGGGACTCTTATCCCTGAGCAGGCTCTTGTCCCTGAAGGGGCTCTTCTACTTAATGAATTCTTCCACCTGAAGAAGAGCCCTAAACCATTGGGATTTTTTCACCAAAAAGAAGGTGAAAATTCAGTGTTACAAGGGTGGCAGACCAACTGACTTCTAGAGGAAAGGCTGAGAGAGTTGGGGTTGTTCGGCCTGGAGAAAAGAAGGCTCTGGGGAGACCTTATTGAAGCCTTTCAGTTCTTAAAAGGGCCCATAAGAAGGATGGGAAGGAGCTTTTAGCAGGGCCTGTTGTGACAGGACGAGAGGTGATGGTTTTAAACTAAAAGAGGGAGATTCAAGCTGGATGTGAGGAAAAATTCTTTACACTCAGGGTGGAAAAACACTGGCGAGGTTGCCCGGAGAGGAGGTGGATGCCCCGTCCCTGGAGACATTCAAGGCCAGGCTGGAGGTGGTTCTGGGCAACCTTGATCTAGTTGAAGATGTGCCTGCTCATTGCAGGGGGTAGGACTATATGGGGTTTTCAGATCAGTGACCTTCCATCTGTTACATTACTTTAGCAGTACTGCCCTTGTACTTTCAGCCACAGGATTTGTAATATATCAAGGCCTTTGCCTTCATAGCTGTGATGCTTCGTTTGGCCTTGGTTCATCTACTCTGATTGGTTTGTCTGCAGCCAGAGCTCAATGTGAAGCCTCCTTCCAGACAGCGGAAAGATGTCTGCAGATTTCTACAAAGCTGGTGTTTGCATTCCTGCAACCAGATACCATGGAACAGCTTAGCAGCCTTGGCATTTAACTTTCAATTATAGTCTGATCGGTGTGTTGTCAACAGAAAGCATCAATGTTCCTTTATACATAAGAAAGAAAATTATCTGTACTAGCCATGGCAGAGCTCCCTTTTATTTGTTCTTTTGCACCAAGTAAAAGTTTATAAAGTTCAAAAAATACCCATTTGGGGGTTTTGTGGGTTTTTAATCTTCATGGTATGCAAAACTTCATAGACCCCTGTAGAATATCCTTGATGCCAGCTCTGACTTAGAAACACGTTGACCACAATTTCAAGACGTTCACATTTGAATAAATGGATGCCGATTCAGGTTCATAATGGTCATCACTATAGTCATGGAAGTTAACCAGCTTGAGTCAGCAGGATCGGGATATAACAAGTCAAAGCGGAGGAAAATAATATGTTCATGTAATGTGCGCGCGAATTCAGCAAAGCTCATCTGTGCTTGAGACTTATTTGTCCACACGGTGGCATTGCATGTTTAGAATGTTAGGCAGGTAGCCTGCACAGAGGTCTTCAACACTGTTCAAAGCGTGTCTAGATGCCCACATTTTCAGATTGCATGTGTGTAGAGGTAAAAGCCCATATAAGAAATTAGTTTCATCCCTTTCCCATTAATTCTGCAACCATAATATGGGCCAGGAGGACAAAAATCCATTTCTGGTGAAGCTCCCTCCCTGGGCCACATACACAGGTCCTGGAAAAAGTCTGCTCTGATGGTTTGGTTTCTGTCAATAATGAATTTCCAGTTGATGCCTAAGGAGAAAAAACGAAACATACAGCATAAGAATAACAAAGCTTTTGAACTGAAGTTATCTTTTTCTTCTTTATTTTTAAAGGCTATTATTTCTGTGTTTCTCATGCAATTGGATCTATTGGATGATTTTATTTTAAGAGTTGTGTTTCATACTGTAGTTCTGTCTGACATCTTTTCAGCCTGGAAATACAGGACCAGAGATTCTAGTGTAACTGACCTTGCACTAAGACAACCAGTGGCCAGCCAGCCAACTAAGAGTGACTGAGAGACGCACTGACCCGCAGTATCTTCACAAACATATGTTGACTTCATGACCTCTCTTCTCTCACTATTGAGCTCAGAACCAGTCAAATGATACCTGGCCTTCCTTAGCTCCAAGCAGATGCTTTTGCAAAGATGTCTGCTGCTTTGCCCTCTTCCATTCAGGTCTTGCCCATTTGTAAGAGAGGTGACTGGAGGAACTGTGGGTTTATTTGCCCTTCCTGTCAATCTAAACAGAGCTTCCTGCTGCTACTGGATGCCATTTTGTCACTTGCCTGTGACACTAGGCTGTAATCTGCAGGGTAGATGTACTCTTAAAGCCACAAGACACTAAATCGCATCGATTATGCTCCTACTAGGGGGAATTTCCAGGTCACAGGCTAGCACTGTTTCATAGCCTTTTTGCATTAAAAGTGTATAAAGTTATAAAATCAAACTAGTAACCTGGTCCGTGACAGTAATAATTTGCTGTAATAGCATAAGGGTAATAATTTAAAGAGAGTAATAATAACTCTCTTTAAATGACTAATCACTTCTTCACATGTATTTTCGGATGCTTTCACTGAGCTAGTTAGGTGTCTCAAGTCACTTTGTTTCTGCCAGTAAGAAAGGGAGAATACACTAAGAAGCCTTTTAAGGACATTTGAGAATATACTGGTATATAAAAAAGAGGAAGAAGACACAAGAGGGTTCTGGGAAACAATTGTGGTTAATTTTGTGAACTAGTGATAGAAGTTTATTTGTTTACAGAGTAAAAACAAACCCACAAACCCCCAAACTGTTTTATTTAAAACACTGTATGGTTTTGACTTGCATAAAATGGAGTAGGTTTGGTTTTATCAGTTTGTCAAGACTATAGAAAATCTAAATGGCCTTAGTTCCAGGTAATTCTAATAATACTTTCTTTCAGTTAAAGGAAATTATTATGAGGTAACAACCTAGAGTGCAAATTTTGAGTCGAGCAGCTGTTGTTTTATATCAAGCACAACTATTTTACTTAGATTATCTTTTCGTTTCTTTAAATTTTTCTCTTTTTTTATTTTTTTTCTTAGGATAGAACAGAGGGAAATTTTGCTGCTCATTGGTCTTGTGTGCATATGTTAAGGTTGTTACCCACCTTCTGGTGGTAGTGATGCAGAGGATCCATTTGATTCGCCTTTGACAAGAAACATACTTTCACTGTGTTCTTATTAAAGGCCAGCTGAAAATAGGACCCCACTGTGGCAGACTATGCAGAGAGAGAGAGATACAGAGGAGCTCTGTTCCAAATACACCTTTGGCTAGTTTGGGTCGGGTGTCCTGTCTCTGCTTCCTCCAGCTTCTTGTGCTCCTCCTCACTGGCAGAGCATGAGAGACTGAGAAGTCTTTAATCAGAGTAAGCATTAGCTAGCAACAACTAAATCATTGGTGTGTTATCAGCATTGTTCTCAGGCTAAAGTTGAAACACAGCACTATACCAGCTACTGAGAAGGAGAAAAATAGCTGTTACAACTGAACCCAGGACAGGGTATGTTCCCCTTTTGGGATATACTACCCTTTCGGGAAGGGGAGATTGGGAATATACTCCCGAACAAGCCACAGGGCTTTCAAACTGTCTTCCACACTGTAGTCCAGATAAGCAGCATTTAAAGTCACATGGAGGAAACACATTTCATACTTTTAACTTCCCAGTTATTACTCAGCATTTTAATTACATTATATTGCAGAACTGTTCCGTGCAAAAGAGGTCAGCCTTGACCTCTTGAAAACAGTGGAGTTAAATTATAAAAGACCCTTGTTCATGTTTTACGGTCTAATGAACACAAAAGTCATTGTACCTCTTTTTAATGCCATTAGGCTCTGTTTCCTGTTTTGATGTAGACTACAAGCCACCTACAGTCACAGTAAGTCAAATCATGCAAAAATGTTACTAATTGGTAAAACCAGTTGTCAGCTCAGCCCACTGATTGTCCTGTAGTGTGACCTCAGCTCAAAATTCCTTTGACTTTAAAAGGTATAGTCCAAACCTACACACCGATGCCCTTTTCTATATGTATTACTCAGCCCTGCATTTGCTTGGCTGGTATGACAGCCATAACCTTGCAGTTACATACCTGATTTGTCTTCTCTTTTTTATGGGTTTGCCATATATGGCTAAAAGAAAGAGTCTGCCTGTAACCAGAACCGCGTCCGTAGGTAGTCAGAAAGGAAATTCTGGGTTTTGCAAGTTTTTGCACTTTCCTCTACAAAAACTTCTGCCTGCTAGTAGCCAACTGCCTTCTATAAAAGGAGAAAGAAAGGGTGCAGTGAAGAGGTGACTCTGATTATGAGTAAAGATAGTAATATGCAGTATCTTTGAAAATGTACTTCCAGTGGGTAAAAGCCTCCTGTCACAGCCTGTTAACTGAGAGGAAGCATGTTGTTGCCAAGAGGCAGCCTCTATATTTACAGCAAAACTGCAATGCCTAACTTTATTAAATTAAATTGTAGGGGGTTAGACTAGATGATTTCCAGAGGTCCCTTCCAACTGTAATGAGTCTATGATTCTGTGAAATTGTAGTGTGTCTTGCATGTATATAGATCATAATGATTACCCTGGGCTGTGGACTAGATCCTGGTGACTGGAAGAAATAGATGACCCATAGTAAGGGGACAATATGGATATGGAGTTCTCTTAGGCTGCCCTAGCCTTATCTTCCTCAGAATACTGCACCCCATGTTTTGAGGGGGGTTGGATAGATCCTTTCCATTGTGTATGATTCAGAACTGTTTCATGGGAAGAGCAAGGTGGAATTATTACATGGCTGGACTAAATAGTTGAAAGGTAGGATAATTAATGTATGAAAATGTTGTAGGGCTTATTGGAGCAGTAATGAAGATGTGAGATGTTGACCATGCTGTCTTCTGGACTCTACAGAACTGAACAAAAAACAAAATACAAGCTCTTTGAAGTGAGGAGAAAAGATACTTTTGTACTCCATTTTGGGAGAATGTGGAGGAAGACATTACTCTTGTTATGCAGATTTTCTTTATGAAAAACACTTCGAACTGTCAGTGAGCCTAAACACAAAAGTAGTTTAATAATCAAAAATGTTAACTAGGAATTGGCTTAAAAAAAAAAAAAAAAAAAAAAGGAAAGAAAAAAAAAGGGCTTATTCCAATGTCTTTCACAAGGCAGTTTGCTTTCAGTTTATTGAATATGTGAAATGCAGGTCAGCTGAAAGGTGAGAGAATGTAATTATATGAAATAATACTTAACAAGAGAAGCTTCATTAAATATGCAACCTGTGATGCTTAGAAACTATACACAACCACTTCTGTTTATTTTCTGGTTAGCCCAGGCCTAGATAGATTTAAATAATTACTGCATAACCTAACTCTTTTGTACTGTTTGCCGAGGTTTGTCATCTCTATTTAGTAAAAACTGTAGAGGAGGAGAGCAAGTCTATAACTGAATAAAGGAGTCAAAGGGGAGAATTCTTTCTCTCACTGAATAGCAACAGTCATTGTTTTTGTTTCTTTTCTGTTGGTTTTTGTTTCATTTTGTTTTTAAAAGGCTGATTTCCATGAAGGAATTTTAGAATTTTTTCTAATAAGGAAGTTTCACAGAGGGTCTGACAATTCATAACTTTAGCTGTTTCCATATATAGTACTTCAGGATGAAAAGTAGGGGATCCTTTTACTCCGGATGGAAGAAGAAGGTCTCATTTCCTCAGAGCACAGCCTGCATTTAATCTATTTCAGTTGTAATATGGGCAACACTACACAGTAATAGTGCTGTGGCACAGATTTTTTTAAACTCGATATGAACATAGATAGCCCCACAGCATGCTACCATCACAACTGTGTTCTTGTGGTCAGACTGGTCTGCTGATCCAAACCCCTAGAAGTGTTAACACCAGCAAAGACAATACATGGAAATACAATGATAAAAAATCAAAGAATTTTAGAGAATTGTATCTTGAGTAGGAGATAGGAAAATCTCAGTAACGTTCCTGAACTCATTTTCACCCTCTTTCACCTCTTTAATGCACACGGACTCTCTCTCTTTTGCCAAACAGTAGGAGAAAAAAACGTACAAACATCTTACATTTGTAGTTACTAGTGAAGGAAGTCTTTTTCAGCAGGACAGCTGTGTTTCTTGGCAGTGTACGGTATTTACACCCACCATGTAAAGAGAAACCAGCTTTTGTTTTCTGTTGTATGGAGAACTCAGGTTTTTTAAAGAAGTAATTGAAACACGATCAGGACTTGTGTGATTTTCAGAGCCATTAAGTACATTAGCAAATTTCTTGTAATTTTAGGTGTTTGTGCTGCTAGCATTGCACTGCTTTCGTTGTTACTTGCAGCTTCTTCCCTACCACCTGGGCTGGATTTTATTTATTAAATTTCTTTTTGTGCAGTGCAGTTTATTTTCCACTGTAGCTCATCTTTTTGTCTGCTTCCCATAGTTTTGTACAGGTTAAATGGAGTGTGTCTACTGGGGTCCAAAGTCCTTGGCCTACCTTTCCCTGAGTAAATAAGTACCCATGCTGGGATGGTTATTGGCCAAAGCAATACTTGCCAAACCAGTGCAGATTATGGGAGCACACCGTTGCTGATTGCTCAGTGCTGGGATCTCTGCTCCAAGAGTATCTGGTAAAAGGTGAGACAGCAGATTAAAGTGCAAGAGATGAAAGTGTTCTGCCTCATGCCTTTCCCAGAGGTTGCTTCCTTTATGGCTGCAGCACAAGTATGGAGCCACATCCCTATGCATTTCAGCATGGCCAGATTGCTCCAATGAGTTACAGCCAAAACCTGCAGCTAAAATACCTGGTTCTGGAGCAGCTTCCTACATGGTCCAGCTGTCCTGCATACTGGAGCCATAAGCTCTGGGAGGAAGGTAGGGCAGTTAGTTTTTGCTGTCTCTGTGTTTATCCCATGTGTGGGCAGTCCAGCACCTTTACAAAGCAAGTGTGGCAGATCTTACAGATGCTGTCCAGAGCAGAACATACCAGCTTTCCCTTGATTTTCTGTTTTCCAGTTGTACTTATTACATTACAGTGAAACCATCATTAGCAACAAATGGCCTTAAACTGTAAATCCAGCTATTCTCCACAGTATAATAAGCTGTCTCGAAGGTCAGACTGGTGTTTTACAGCTTGGACCCTATTACATGTTACACAAGCAAGAGGATAATGTGCATTTATACTGAGTAAGGTACCAGTGAGATCAAGATCATAACAAAGAGCTGTGATAGCTTTGAAGGGCTAAGTGTAAGTTTAGCCTATCTGCTGCTAGGGGTGACTCAGAGCATGTGTGTCCCCAGACAGGACTGAAGTTGCTGTTTTAAAACTGTGATTTCCACTGTCAAACAGGAGATATGTCACAGATCAGAGTCCGAAACAAAAAGCTCTGCCAGGCCTTTAGGTTGGGTTCTCTGCTGGCAGCTGATGATGAGGCTCAAAAGGCAGGGGGGGAAGAAAGCAATGCTGTGAAACACTGGGAAAGAAAAATAAACCCTGAACTAAGAGGTGGGAAAAGTCCGAGTGAAAAATTAAAAAAAAAAAACCTTTTTTTCCAAACGTTTTGCTCTTGCTTGATGGCCTCAGGAAGTGTAGTTGTTCTCTTGTACCTCTCTCTAGCCAGTTGGAGTCATGTTGCAAGCATGCTGTTGCAGAGATTGTCCATACAATTTCTGAAAGAGTACAGGGCACAACGACCCTGATTTTACTCAAGTGCTGTTGCAATACACTTCCTAACAACATAGATAAAACAGCATTTTTGGCACAAAGTAGTCTTGGAATCACCCTTTATTCTCATCCAACAGAAGCAACCCCTTGACCTTAGGCACCTCCTGTCAGAGCCAGCACACCTGTCAAAAGCAGTGGAGTTGTCCTGTTTCCAGCATCTTGAGGAGCACCAAAATGCCTCTTGCACTCAAAAGCAGACACACAGCTGGCAGGAATGTAAGGCCACCACCAAAACTGTCTTACATGATACCTTATGCTGCTCAAGAAGATCAGGCTGTTTCTATGGCTACTACTGCCTTTCTCTCAAGCACATGTACTTATTGGTTCCAATGAGATCGTATTCTATTATAGAAAATAATTGCTTACTTACTGCATTATACTGCAGCATTTGTTGAGCTAGTAAATATCTGAATTCCTGTAATAAAGACATTTTCCGCCCAACATATTCTTATAAATGGGTAGGATTTTCCTCATCTCCGATTTGTAAGTGCATCGAGTATGGCCTTGAAAGTCCTTGTTCTGGTTTCCATGACAACAGGCCTGATTTTTGAGACTATTTCTTTCCTTATTTCATCTTGGGTGGGAAAGAGTTGCTGTCCCCTTCCAGAATAGTGTGATGGGCAAGTAAAATGATTGTCTTGAAGGAAAACCAGAAACTTCCGACTGTTTTCTGAAACACAAGTGAGAAATGCATGAGAAGAATGACACCACAAATCTGGCATGGGCTCGAGTCAGGTTTTTTGTACACAGAAATTTAAGTGCATATGTATCCCAGGAAAATGCAGTCATAGACTATACTGTTTTGTACCTAGCAAACTGATCACATAGCCCTGAATAACATTGTGTTGGCATGTAGGACAATAACCAAAGAGGATCTAGCCAGTTTGCTTATACTGTAAGTTTATAGATGAATTAGCACTGAGAGCATTTTATTGTTTAAAATAGACTCTCACTATTTTTTCCCTCAATAGTTCCCATTTTCAGGAATGGACTGCTTGGACTGTCTCCTTCACAGATCGTTCACAAGTCAAACATATCCCTTCAATGTGAAACAGTGCATTTGAGACTGTGGGTAGTAAAGGTATCACAAATAATCTACAGCTGCTTTGCAAAGAGCTTTCTAGGGTTTTTTTTGCACTTTAAAAGTTTCCAGGAAAAATTAGGATAGACAGCTACTGGTACTCCTTGGTCAAAGTAGTTTAGTTACTGCTGTTCTAAAATGATAGAGGTTTTGCAGACTCCTGAAAATCCTTGGAAAGTGTCTTGGTTCCCTTTTCCTGCAGAGGACAGTCACAATGTACCTGCATTTTTGTGGGTAATAAGAACCTTCAAATGTGCAGTACACTAAGGCTGCAGATGAAATGTTTGTCTTTTGCTTACCATAGAGTTGGTATTCTATGTGAGTAAAAGACATTATGGAACCATAATGTCTAAGGTGTCATTGTATTACGGCATTTTTATCTCATTTTCATTTGAGCCGGAAGCAGCATGATAAATCATCTAGCTGTTCTTGAAACTAGTACAGGATTGTTCCCAGTGTTTGATCTGAATGCTGGAATTTCCAGCTCATCTTTTGCAGCAAAAGATCCAAGTGCGGGTTAGATATTCTCCATAAAGACAGAATGAAGGAATATCTCATTTAGGCATGTTTTATCCATTCTGCTTTAGTCTTTGTAAAGAGAGATCATATCTGTAATTTACATTAGCAGCTAATCTCTGAATCCTAAACAAAGAACAGGCAGTCCCCGACTACGCAATACCTAATGCATCTCATGGAAAGATGAAATTGCTGACCCTTTATCACTGAAAAGCAAGCACCGTTATGACAGAATCAGTATCAGACACAGCACAAAAGTGATTTAGTGATTGCCTTTTCCTTTTGTCATGATTAAACCATGATGATCAGCCTGCCGAAACAGCAAGTTCCCTTGGTGAGAATGAAGTCATAGAAGTACAATTTCTAGCTGCACAGCCAAATAGAAACAATATAAATGCACTTGTTTTCTGTGCCCTGCTGTTAAATGTAGGGGATTTAGTGAGTCATTTGCTGGAAAAAGTACGGATCCTGTGGCAGGAGGATGACTGTTAAGAAAGCTCTTGCATTCTGTAAAGGCTAATTATAAGAGTGGTGAGTGGTTTTGCTTTATTCAAGGCAAAACTAAAGCAAGGACATGGCAAGTAGTCCCAATTGAAAACAGAGAAACCTACGCAATAGCATATTGCAGTTTTAGCTTTCAGATAACTTTTCCTCCTCTAAATTGCTATCACACTTAGAACACTTTTGTGGTTTTATAACCCAAGGCATTGGAAAAGACATGATTTTTCCATGTTTGGGATTGTCTTCATTTCTTGTGGTACAACTTCATGCTATATTGCACCCCACAGAAGTATTGTATTGAATTTCTAAGTTTTGTTTGTGGCACTGTCTGAAAGTTTCTGCAAATAATCAACTGACTCCTACTTTTCATGTAGCTCAGGGCAAGTTTAGAAGAAATAAATGTAACATGACTTAGGCAGCCTTAAACAATCTTAACATTACCAGCAGGCTGACAATAAGCTCTGCAGTGCTATCTCCAGTAACGCTATTTTCATTATTTTGAATAAATTTATGAGCTGTCATTTATTTGTTTGTTTGCTTTTTCTCAGCAGGAGAGTTTCCTATCTGGTTGTTGAAGCATCATTATTCTTGTAAAATTGAATAGCACTGTCTTAGGATCATGCACATAGAAACTGTTTTGAGACACAGAATTATTGAATCATAGAATGTTGTCAGTTGGAAAGGGACCTGAAGGTCATCCGGTTCCAACCCACTGCCATGGGCAGGGACACCTCACCCTAGACCATGTTGCCCAAGGCTCTGTACAACCTGTCCCTGAACACTGCCAGGGATGGAGCATTTACCACTTCTTTGGGCAACCTCTGCCAGCGCCTCACTACCCTTACAGTAAAGAACTTCCTCCTTATATCTAACCTGAACTTCCCCTATTTCAGTTTGAACACGCATTCCCCCTTGCCCTGTCGCTACAGTCCTTGATGAATAGTTCCTCTCCAGCATCCCTGTTATCCTCCAGCATCCTGATATCCAGCCATCAGATACTGGAAGGCTGCTATGAGGTCTCCACGCAGCCTTCTCTTCTCCAGGCTGAACAGCCCCAACTTCCTCAGCCTATCTTCATACGGGAGGTGCTCCAGTCCCCTGATCATCCTCGTGACCTCCTCTGGACTTCTTCCAACAGTTCCATGTCCTTTTTATGTTGAGGACACCAGAACTGCACACAATACTCCAGGTGAGGTCTCACAAGAGCAGAGTAGAGGGGCAGGTTCACTTCCTTTGACCTGCTGGTCACGCTCCTTTCAATGCAGCCCAGGATACGGTTGGCTTTCTGGGCTGCGAGCGCACACTGCTGGCTCATGTTAGGTTTCTCATCAGCCAACACCCCCAAGTCGTTCTCTGCAGGGCTGCCTCTGGATCTCTTCTCTGCCCAGCCTGTAGCTGTGCTTCAACCCAGGTGTAGGACCTTGCATTTGTCATGGTTGAACTTCATAAGGTTGGCATCAACCCACCTCACAAGCGTGTCAAGGTCCCTCTGGATGGCATCCCTTCCCTCCAGCGTATCAACCGAACCACACAGCTTGGTGTCATCAGCAAACTTGCTGAGGGCGCACTCAATCCCACTGTCCATGTAGCCAACAAAGACATTGAACAGGATCACTTCCAACACCGACCCCTGAGGGACACCAGTCGTTACTGGTCTCCAGTTGGACATTGAGCCATTGACTGCAGCTCTCTGCATGTGGCCATCCAGCCAGTTCTTTATCACAGAATCACAGAATCCCAAGGGTTGGAAGGGACCTAAAAAGATCATCTAGTCCACCCCCCTGCAAGAGCAGGGTAACCTACAGTACATCACACAGGAACTTGTCCAGGCGGGCCTTGAATATCTCCAGTGTAGGAGACTCCACAACCCCCCTGGGCAACCTGTTCCAGTGCTCTGTCACTCTTACAGTAAAGAAGCTCTTCCTGATGTTAACGTGGAACTTTCTATGCTCTAGTTTACACCCATTGCCCCTTGTCCTATCACTGGATATCACTGAAAAAAGCCTAGCTCCATCATCCTGACACCTACCCTTTACATATTTGTAAACATTGATGAGGTCACCCCTCAGTCTCCTCTTCTCCAAGCTAAAGAGACCCAGCCGAGTGGTCCATGCATCAGATTTATGTATCCAGTTTAGAGACAAGGATGCCGTGCAGGACAGTGTTGAACACTTTGCACAGGTCCAGGCAGATGACATCAACTGCTTTACCCTTGTCCATCAGTTCTGTAGCCCCATCATAGAAGGCCACCAAATTGGTCAGGCAGGATTTGCCCTTAATGAAGCCATGCTGGCTGTCACCAAGCACCTTGTTGTTTTTCATGTGCCTTAGCATGCCTTCCAGGAGAATGTGCTCCAAGATTTTGCCAGGCACAGAGGTGAGACTGACTGCTCTGTAGTTCCCTGGGTCTTCCATTTTCCCCTTCTTGAAAATGGGGGTTCTATTTCCCTTTTTCCAGTCGTTGGGAACTTCACCTGACTGCCATGATTTTTCAAATATGATGGACAGTGGCTTAGCAACTTCATTCGCCAGCTCCTTCAGGACCTGCTACCAGCCCTGTTATTACATCCGTGACAGGTACTTTTTTTTTGTGCTAGAGGATAGCTTTTATGTAAGAAGAACAGCAAAGGGTGAGGTTAAAAAAAAACATCAGACTTGATCTAACCCTGCAATTTTTTATTTTTGCAGGCTTCTGCTGTCAGACCATCTGTGGCTGTTGTCAGTCGACCATTTGTCTGACCTCTGAGAGGTAGAAACCCATTCTGTTCCCTAGCCAGTTGTTCACTTCTTTTTATTCTAGCATTTAAATAGGATTTTATTCAATTTTATTTAAATCCCTTGTATCAACACTTAAGGAACCGAAGTCCTCCCACTCTGCTTTGTGGCATCCCATTGTATACCAGCATATTATTCTTCTTTGTGTCCTATACATATTCATTTCCCTTAATCTTTCATGCTAATTTATGTTTCCCTTTCCCATTCTTTTTCCCTTCTTGATTGTTATTAAATGCCTGGATGATACTTAAATGTCAGAAAAGCCCCAAGAAATGTCCCATACTGGGGGAAAACACAATAGTTTATGTTTTAAAAGCCCTGAGCATAGCAATATCTTCTTTCATGCTGTGGGGCTGTTCCCGCCACCTCTCAAAAAAAAATAGGTCTCTTGAGAGAAATAGATTTAGGTTCCTGATGGTGTTTTGATTTTGAACTTTGATACTGAAATTGGATGTTCGGAAATGAATCCTATTTTCTCTCTGGTTCAACTCTGCTCTGATAATGGAACAATCAGCTGGTTTCATTAATTATTAATGCTAACACATGGCAAAAGCAATTTGGAGATTCACAAGATGTGTGTGGGTCTGCTGATGGAAATGTAAAGGGGGCAATTATCAGTCTGAAAATAAATGAGAGTGGCAAATGTCAAAGAGAAGGGGGAATCAGCCGAAATCTTAGGTTGAGCTGGAAGAATAAAAAGATATTTCATTTTACATTCAGATGCATATCTTAAGTTACAATAAAGTGAAAAATCCTAAAGCAGGGCATGTGGTTCACATGAGTATTAGGTTACTTGGCTGAACTGTGGTCTGTGCAAATACGCGTTTATAAACCTTTACAAGAATTTTGATACTTGCTGAATGCAAAGAAAAAGTAGTAAGCAATTCACTATTAAGGAACTGTATACCTAGAGAAACAAGAATATAACTCTTTTCCATGCATTTTAGTAGCTTTCTTGTGTATTTATGCTGGGGGTGGGGGGGGGGGGGGGGGTGTAGAGCAGAAGTCCTGAGACCATGGAATAAGATCTGGTAAACAACATGAGTGCTGTTTGAAGGTGAATTTTTATCTACACCAGCCTACATAGTCTAATGAATAATAATACTGCCACTCTAGAAATTAACTGTATGAATTCACTCCAAAGGGTGATACAATGGAAGGGGTTGCTCCTATCATCTCCCTCTGCTTGCTGCATAGACACTGCTCTGTAACAGGAGCTCATGTTCTGGTAGTTTCAGAATGCTGAAAAAATCAAGAACAGAAGGAGGCACTGGAATGGGTTGCCCAGGGAGTTTGTATATGCTCCATCCCTGGCAATGTTCAAGGCCAGGTTGGACAGAGCCTTGAGTGATATGGGTTAGTGGGAGATGACCCTGCCCATGGCAGGGGGGTTGGAACTAGATGATCTTAAGGTCCTTTCCAACCCTAACTATTCTATGATTCTATGATTTTTCCATATGTTTTCTTCTATTTCCCTAAAGAAAAAGACTGCATTGACAAGCTTGTGCACAACAATAACATCTTATCTGAATATCTAGAACAGTTCCTAAGTGAGTGATGTGTTCAAAACCCGTACCCTAGTATGTGATGTATGGCCAAATCTCCTTGCCTCTAGATGTTGTCTGCATTCAGTTTCCAAGAAGGCTTTCTCTCCCAGTGCCACAGGCCCCAGTGACAGCAGAGCCATCTGTGGCCAGTATGTCAGCCCAGTTTTATTCTGTGTTTCCTAACCACAGCAGCACTGGAAGGCAAGACTAGAAAGGTTAACAACTCCCCCTGCCCCCAGATTGCTAACAAGGGTTGGCACATGGGAGAATAAAATATGAAGCAGCTTTCTTTTGCTTAGGCTGCTGCAGCTCATGCAGTGCCATGGATTAATCAAACTCCAGACTGTCTGATGGAGTTTTTCCCACAGAGCAAAACATTAACCAAGTCAATTGACTGCATTTTCATTTCTTGAGGGAGTGCTCAGCCCACACACCCTATTGTGTGTCTGATCACAGCGACATGTCTGCTGTAGCAATATTGTGTTATCTCAGAGATGCTTTGTGCTATATCTTGAGCTGTTGCCTCCAATGTAAAAAGAAATGGAAATTCTTGCTCAGACCTACTCAACAAAGAAATAAATTCTTGCAAATTCAGCGCCCCAAACTTAGGAAATTAAAGTAGCTGCTGTTGAAAAATACTGTGATAAATCCCCATCCATCTGGAATGTTTCATAATCCACTACAGATTGGCAGTTAACTGCATACTTAGTTCTATGTAATAAGGACAGATAATAGGCCATATTAGTGTAAGTCCCCCAGAAGCAGTGGAAGTACATCACAATATTCCTAAATAGAATATTTTTATTAAAGCAATGTCTGCAAGCTTCTGTCTGGTACTAGAAACCTATTGTGCTAGGAATGAAAGGCCTGATTTACGGCACATAGTCCTATTAAGTGAAGCACTTAATTGCTTACTTCAAGTACCAGTTTAAATAAACTGATATTTTCTAATTAAATGTAGGAAATTACAATGTGGCTGGTTGGGAGACAAGGTTTTTAAATCCTCTTCTAGAGCAGGAGGAACTGTAAATAGTCTGTCTTAGCTGTTCAGATTAAAGTGAATCTTGAATCACAGAAAGATACCTTTCAGCAACGGTGTGTGAAATATTTAGGATTTTGCACATATAAATGAATCACAGATTTTTTTTGCTAATTTATGGAGAACCTATTGAGGCTGGTTTGGATTTAGACTAAAATTCCTATTCATTAAATAATGGGAAGATGCAGTTTTTAAAAACACATCTAATTAATTTTATTTGAATAAATTAAGCTTTTCCGTGGTCTATTGAACATAATGTAACTGATGACCTATTCCTGCTTACATTAATTTTAGTATTTTTCTGCACTGTTTCTGAGAAGCAACTCTGTAAAGAGTAACTGCTGTCCAGAGGTTAAAAAAGGGGAAATCAAGTCAGATTGTCACAGGATTGTTAGAGTCTAAGGAAATTATGCATCTTCACATTTTATTGCATTTACTCTGCAGTGAGTTGTTAGTTCCTGCATACCTGTGACAAGTTGTGTCTTTTTTCAGTTTAAAATTTTTCTCAACATTTTGTGTTTGTCATATAACTGGCAGCATTTCCATACGCAAAGTCATACTTATAGGTATATCTCTGCAGATATATGCAAAAAGCAGCAGTGTAGTGCCTGAGATGGCTGCACTGCTACAGAGAAGTAATTTAAACTTTAATTGTTCTCAGAAAAGTTTTGGATTGATACAGAATGCTTTGGAGGCCTTCCACTGAAATGCCTCCACCTTTAATCATAAGGTGTCTCAAAAACCAGCTGATTCTTTACTTTCTGAACATGTTGCTTCTGTGGGTGTTCTTTACAGAAGGGAGAAAGCTGACTGCTTAGAACAGTTTGCTGCTATCAAGAAGAACCAATTTTCTTTGCTGTTGCCTTCCTTCTCCTGAGGTTGCCACATGACTGATGAGGCAAAAATTCTATCATGAGCCACTACGTGTAAGAAAAGCCAGACTGAGCCTGGACCTCCCTACCTCCTCATGTATTATACATCTGAAACTCATGATAATTTCATAGGATTTCACCCTCTAAGAATAGTGCCTTCATGACCTAGAGCCTCTGGGTCTTCCTCATAGCAGGCACCACATGAATAAAGCATTCAGCTCCACCTTCACTTTTGTGCTACAGACTTAGCTTAGCTTAATTCCCAGGAGTGCTAAGCACCAGTTACAGCAACAGATAGTTTATTTATTACCCCTGGAAGCATGGAGCACTTGTGTCCATTGGGAGACTCATCTTGCATTTAGCCTCCCACAAGCCTGTGTGCAAAAGGCATTATTATTTTAGAAAAATTTAGCTTTTCTATGTTTATATAGATTACAATTAGATCAGTAGGGTTTCCTCTCTCTTAGATGCAAGGGAGTTGGTGTTCTCAAATTTTTGTTATACCATCAAACTAGAGAATCTGATTCTTGTAATCCAATCAAAGATGTCCGTAGCAAGAACAGCGGTTACTAACCAAACAGAAAATTGGCAGTGTCTCTTTTCAATCCTGATGAGACTTTTTCCTTCATAGCTGTCTCTGAAATCTGACAGTCTGGGAAGCGTCTGTATCACTTGTAGGCACATGCCTGCCTTGATAGTAGGTTGTGAAAATGCCAATTAGAGCCATTTGATCGGGACTGGTATTAAAGTGCCTAGAGGAACTCACCCCCAAAAGGCAAGATAAGTAGTGGTTTCTCCCATGTGGCAGATTTCAGGAGGTTTCTTAACACCTTCAAATACGAGGGGAAGGCTTCTAAATCTAAAATCTTCTGAATCTTACAACAGAATCCCATCAAAGTTTCTCTTCGATAGAGATAACTTGCTCCTACCTAGTCTTTTTTTCCTTTTTAATTAACAAAAATCCCGCTTCTGAATACAAGACTGGTTTTCCCTCTAACTTTAAGATATCTTCACGCTAAGTAGGTGGCATATTACCAGCACCTTTCTTACATCAAGCTTCCAAGTGTTTTAACGTCTGATTATCATGTTATAAGAACACCTGATAAATAACAAATTAATGCCTACTGGCAGGAAAGAAAAAAGCATACCATCCAGTTAGGCATACGTATATGCACGTGTCTGTAAGGTAAATATACATGTTATAAGCATACATCTACACATGTGTGCATGACATGATAGCTGGGTACATTTATACATTGGATAGATGTAATTTTGGGGTTTGCTTTTTTTTTTCTTTTGTCAATGGATTTATTTCAGAACAGATACACCGAGTCCTCAGCCATACATGGCTTGACTTGTATTAAAATCTTGGCTATTTATACCACCCATATAGATAAGGTCATGTATTCTCCTAACTATATAACCAGCTGTTTGTTTCTCGTGTACATTTGTTGAAAGGTGTTGCTCTGAAGTAACTTCTCTGTTTTGATGCCACAACTGAATGATAAAGAGAACTTTTGGCTTTGTTTGTGTGTGTGTGCATATGTGTGTGTGTGTGTGTGTGTGTGTGTGTGTGTGTAGATCTGCTATATGTTTAACAAACAGCATTCTTTCTCCCCACCTCCACAAACACGCTCTTGTAAATCTAAATTAAACCCCATCAGGCTATTTGATTGTAAGTGGTTTCATCTTACTGTAATTACCAAGTCATGTGAGGAGTAGCTAAACAATTGTCTGCACAACAATGGAGATGAAATAAAGATAGACGCTAATTAATTCCATCTAGGTTATAACTAATTTTGACTGAGTTGCTCAGGACAATATCCTTAAGTCTCACAGACTTCTATAAAGAGGACTGATCACCAGCTGCTGCTCTTTGATTTTTAAAGCAGATGGGGCTATTTCCAGCTATTGCTCAAAAGGAAATGATGAGGATGAGGGTAGAGAGTGATTGATAGGCTTTGGATGGGCCCTTGGGTTAGAGTGCTATAAGGACTGCTCTGTCAGCAAGCTAGTCTGTGGCAGAGTCTTTTAAAGATTTTAGAGCTATTTTGTTGTAATTTGTCTTCAAATTTGTAAGAATCTGGTTTTGCTTTATTAGAGATAAGTAAAAAACTGTGATGCAATGCCATGTCAGTAAATGTCTCATCATATGCTGTATGTTTAATCTGCTTTGAGTCATAGTGGTACTAAAAGCAATAATGAAGAATACAAATATGAATGTTTCTAGTCTTTGTCCTTTTGCAGAAACAACAGATGAAAAATATCTGTTGGACTGTTATCCTGCTTCTGTCTGTCAGTGTAGAATTGTTCTCTACTTCATTATACAGGAAGCTTTGGTGAATAATTCATTAAAACTAATTTATATGAGAAGTTCTGCCACTTTCTTTGTTTGCTGACAAATTGCAAAATTCTCTGATGGATTTTTTTTTTTTTTTTTTAGAAATTATTCATAAATTTCTAGAACAAATAAGTCCCAGATTGCTAGTAGGCTGTGCTCATTGAGGGTAATAGATATATAAACTGATAGTGTAGCAGTTCCTCAAATACCACGGTATTTAGTTTTCTTGATTGGGTAGCTTCAGAAACTAGCTAATACATAGCATGTTCTTAATTATGCCTTTAAATACAAAAGGTGAAAATCAGGGTTGGGTATTAGCTGTCTCTGACTATCTGTAATGAAACACTCGTTTAAAATGAGAGCAGATATGTGACAACTTTTGGGATAAAACTTTCCAACCTGAGAACCACTGCCTGAAGTTGTGAGTGGGGAGGGAAAAGTCAAAATGTTTTCCTCATCATGATACACATGATAAATAGAAAGGCTGCAGATTCAAGTGTGAAATAAAGGTGTGTCAAATACTTTTTTCAAGAACTTCTTGTTCAATCTACATTTTCCTGTGCTAAATTTTCTGCTTCCTGTCATTTTGTTTGGCTGCCTTTTCATTGCTGTAGCCTACACACCGTCCTATTAATTCTTAAAGACCCAGTGCCACGTGCTTTTGAAAGTGAAATTCCCACTGAAAGCAACCTTTAAAAGCTTATATGAAAGACCTACTAATATATAAGGAAAAAAAATTGCCAAAGAAATTAGATAAGCAACTTCTGTATCATACTGGGGTTTTGAGATTGGTACAAAAAGCTTTCACCAGTATAATCTTTCTACTGTGCTTAATACACAGCTTAAGTTCAAACCAGTTCTTGCATCCTGTTTAGTCTGAGGGATAGAACTTCCAGTTCTGTTTTTAGGAAAGCATCAGTGTAGTGTGTGGAAACACAGCCTGCATCATCTGTTTCCCTTACCTTGGATGCAATGGTTCAATCTGTTTAGTGCTCTTTTTTTGTCTTTTCGTTCATACCCTGCTTGTAAATTCCCTTTTTCTCCCTTTAACACAGATGTCCTTAAACTCCTTGGTTTTCCCACTTGGATAATGTATTTTTAGGAATTGTAGACAAGCCTGTCCATACTAGCTCTGCACAACTACTCAATCAGTTCTAGACAGGCTGGCATTCCTAAAGCAACATGCAGTACCCTGAGAAGCTGCTATCTTATCTTGTCACTGGCTATGTGATTGAAGTGCTGAATACTTTAATAATCTTCAAATAAAGATTTGCTGATTGTTATTGCTGATTATTGTAGGGAAGAGGCATATCCCATCTATTTTATGAAGCTGAGATAATCCTAGGGTATAATCCTGCTGAGTAAATGCCCCCTTTTTTAAGTAAATTAAGGCTGGAAGTGGTTTTGGTTTTTTTGCTTGTTTCCTCTCCCCCCCTTCAGGTCTCCCTTTTTAGCAATGTTGTGCTTCTCTTACTTCCAGGGGAGCACAACAGGACCGCCTAACCTTTCAGTATTAGGTCCTGTAAAGCATTGCATGGGCAATTTTCCTGTGCTCTAGCAATTTCCAGCCTGCCTGAACAGTAGGAATAAAGTACCTTCCAAGACATTAACATTCTGAGGCATTAGTTATAGTTTTCAGCCTAGTACCTGTCCCCACTACAGTAGGTGAGTAATGCTATTCTTTATTTAAAATGAGAGATTTTTAACTGACTAACACATTTGTTTCTTTTCTTCAAAAGATTCTTCCATGCTGGCACAATCTCCAATAGAATGTTCTAGAGAAAATTCAAGGAAGATCTACAGTTTTGCATTCCTTACTCCTCCAATTTTGCTTATTCAGGTATGTTGTTCAATTAGCTATAATTCCTTATTATCTACTCTCAGATTGCATAATGAGCAGAAATCCTTCTCTGTGTACTAAGAAACTAGCAGACTTGTCTGTAACTCATTACTGAATAGGCACAGGAGGCTTGTCCTTCTCCAAGATTTCCAAGGTATTGCCTCACTAAACTCTTTGGGAGGAATTAAAAAATTAATAAATCAATTAATTAATTAAAAAGGAACTCTTAAATCCCTATGTGAGAGTTTTCAGAGCTAGCACACATCTTGTACTTCAGGCTGGGATGTAAAAATCTTAGTTAATGGACTTTATGCATTAATTTATTTATGCATTTATTTATTTATTTATGTATGCATTTATGTTAGGATGTTCTAAACCTTACCATGTTACGAAAAATGCATATGCTTGTTCTGGTTCAAGGCACTCAGTAGCTCTCTCAAGTGGGGGGTTTATAAGTTGCAGTCTTCTGAGGGCACAAGCAGCTTTCCACAACTACCTGTCATCAATCTGAATATCTAATTCTGCTAGAAGCACAGTACTATGGTTTCTGTAGTAATTTTATGACTTGAATGGCTTTATTCAGTGCTAATGTCAGATCACCGTATTCTTGCCCTTCTCCTTTCTTCTTCCATTTTTCACTTGTTCCTGCTTTTGCCTTGCCCTCACTTTCTGTCAGAGGAATTTGTTACATAGCAAAGTGGATCAGTGAACTGATCCAGCTTAAAAATCACCTGATTTTTAAAGCCAGCTCAGTCTCCTGACAGGTTCACACTGTGGCCTCTTGGGCAGCTATGAGGAAGAAAAGGGTGGTATTACCATGAGCTGGTGATATGACGTGATGTCTTCAGCCACATAAATCCAGTTTGAGGGACATGCTCATGAGGTTGGCTGGGCCCTCTGTAATGATCAGGGAAAGAATATACTGCAGTTCTTCTGAAAGCTGTGTTAACGTCTGACCAAGAAGCCAGCCACTCACAAAAAGGAAGCACAACCTTGAGATCAGTCTAAGAAGGGTTGTAGGAAGGTGCACCTCTATTTAGAGAAGCAATTTCTGGTTTGTGGAGAGAGTACAAGCAAACTGTCCACCCACCTTATTTTCATCTAGCTTTCTGCTCTCTGGGGCTGTGAACCTATTTGTAACAATGCCAAGGCACATGATGCTGGAAATGGGGTCTGCAAGCATCTCTTCTTAGAAATAGATTGTGTGAATTTATTGTGGGTTGACTTTTGCTTTAAGGCTCTCAGTTTTGGCTGTTGCACTGGAATACTCCTTGAGTCCTGGACTCATTAGGTCATGCATCTGTCCTGGGTTCATCAGTAGCAGTCATTTTTCGCCTTCTTAGTAGCTGGTGCAGCGCTGTGTTTTGACTTTCAGTCTGGGAACAGAGCTGATAACACAAATGTTTTAGTCTGACCAAGGACTTTGTGAGCCTCATGCTCTGCCAGGGACGAGGCGAGGCTGGGAGGAAGCAGAGGCAGGACACCTGACCCAAGCTAGCCAAAGAGGTATTCTGTAACACAGCACGTCATGCCCAGGGAGGTAACTGGGAGTTACCCAGAAGGGTACAGGCTCTCTTCAGGGGGTTCAAACTCGTTCGGCAGTGGTATTGTATTCTCTTCACTTGTTATTTTCTCTTATCATTATTATTATTGGTGGTAGCAGTAGTGGTTTGTGTTATACCTTGGTTACTGGGCTGTTCTTATCTCAACCCGTGGGACTTACATTCTCTTGATTCTCTTCCCCATCCCTCCGGGAGTACGGGACGGGGTGGGGAAGGAAAGAAAGAGGGAGAAAGAGGTGGGGGGGACTGAGTGAACGAGCTGTGTGGCGCGGTTTAAACCACGACAGCATCCAGTTTGGGATTTCTTTGATACTGCGAACACAGACTTGTTCCATGAGAGGAAGTAGTATCTTGAAAGGTCATAAGCCTCTGTCTCCTAAAACCCTGTTTCATGTGCAGTGACTCCTTTCTGCAGTTATTGCGTTAATTTGTTTCTGCACTAAGTTCTTTGACCAGTAAGAATTTTCTTGTCTCTACACGGTACCTGTTTTTTGTTTCCTGCTCATCTGTATTTTTCAGATCTTATCTGCTAATGTGAAATACTTGTTCCATACATTAGAAACTGGAGAAATGTAGATGTAATACTGTCTACTACATCCAACTTTTCTCTTTTCTAGATTTTGATCTGTTCATGGCCAGTGGTGGAGTATGGCCTCCACCAGCTGTAGTCCCTAGAACTGGGTAGACGTAGTGAGGGATCCAACAGTCTTCTCTACTCTAAGCTCAACCCCATCACAAAAGGCACTCATTCAGATGTGGTAACGGCTTGCTGTAGGATAGCTGTGAGTACCTTCCATCAGCTAGCTACCTGTCCTGCTTCTATCTTGGAAATTTCCACAGAAACTCTGCTTGGCCTTCTATGATGGGGCTACAGAACTGATGGACAAGGGTAAAGCAGTTGATGTCATCTACCTGGACTTGTGCAAAGTGTTTGACACTGTCCCACATGACATCCTTCTCTCTAAATTGGAGAGACATCAATTTGATGGATGGACCACTCGGTGGATAAAGAACTGGCTGGATGGCTGCACACAAAGAGTTGTGGTCAATGGCTCAATGTCCAGCTGGAGACCGGTAACGAGTGGTGTCCCTCAGGGATCGGTGTTGGGACCAGTCTTGTTTAACATCTTCATCGCTGACATGGACAGTGAGATTGAGTGCACCCTCAGCAAGTTTGCCAATGACACCAAGCTGTGTGGTCCGACTGATGCACTGGAGGGAAGGGATGCCATCCAGAGGGACCTTGACACGCTTGTGAGGTGGGCTGATGCCAACCTTATGAAGTTCAACCATGACAAGTGCAAGGCCCTGCACCTGGGTCAGAGCAATCCCAGGCACAGCTATAGACTGGGCAAAGAAGAGATTCAGAGCGGCCCTGAGGAGAAGGACTTGGGGGTGCTGGTCGATGAGAAAATGAACATGAGCCGGCTTCAGTGTGCGCTCGCAGCCCAGAAAGCAACCGTACCCTGGGCTGCATCAAAAGGAGCGTGACCAGCATGGCGAAGGAGGTGATCCTGCCCCTCTACTCTGCTCTTGTGAGACCTCACCTGGAGCATTGTGTGCAGTTCTGGTGTCCTCAACATAAAAAGGACATGGAGCTGTTGGAACAAGTCCAGAGGAGGCCATGAGGATGATCAGGAGACTGGAGCACCTCCCGTATGAAGACAGGCTGAGGAAGTTGGGGCTGTTCAGCCTGGAGAAGAGAAGGCTGCGTGGAGACCTCATAGCAGCCTTCCAGTACCTTAAGGGAGCCTATAGGGATGCTGGGGAGGGACTCTTCGTCAGGGACTGTAGTGACAGGACAAGGGGTAATGGGTTCAAACTTAAACAGGGGAAGTTTAGATTGGATATAAGGAGGAAATTCTTTCCTGTTAGGGTGGTGAGGCACCGGAATGGCTTGCCCATGGAGGCTGTGAGTGCTCCATCCCTGGCAGTGTTCAAGGCCAGGGTGGATGAAGCCTTGGGTGCCATGGCTTAGTGTGAGGTGTCACTGCCCATGGCAGGGGGGCTGGAACTAGATGATCTTAAGGTCCTTTCCAACCCTGACTATTCTATGATTCTATGATTTTGGTCAAAGGGATTCTTAGGGGAATAGTAATAATTAGTAAGAAGAAAAATGTTTTATTTTCTGATCCTGCAAAGATCAGTTTTCAGGACTCTGGTCATAATCTTCCAAAGTGATTTTAGTGTGGATAATTGCAAGAGATTATTAACCTTCTGACTTTCTCTTTTGGTGGGTCATTGGAGGGGGGTGCTTGAGGGAAACTGAAGCAAGCAAGCTTGCCTGTAATGGTGCAGCCAGCTAGGAGCAGACTGGTAGAACTGAGCAATAGAATCAGGTCTCTGAATACCTTGCTTAGCTCTTTTCTTCCACCCTTTTTTTTTTTTTTTTTGTTTGTTCGCTGTTTTTTGGTTGTTTTTGTTTGTTTGGGGTTTGTGGTTTTTTTTTTTTGTTTGTTTGTTTAAATTTAGCTAGACAATGGGGTTTGCTTTTCTTAGCTCCCTTCTCAGTCCCTTTGGAGTAATCTACAGAGCTAGTGCTTCATGCACTACAGTTTCAAATGTACTGAGCAACCTCATATCCTGTTCTCTGGCTTTCCTTTGAACTCAGAAATAATTGCAACAGAAATAAGAAAAATGTGGGTCTAGAATTTTTCAGTATTTGTGAGAGTTTCAAAATCATGAGCCATGGAAATGGCCTGATTGCAGATGATTCTTCTGTAGCAGAGATCTTGACTGACTTGTAAGTTTACTATCTTTTCCCGATGTATTGATGAGATACGCAGAATAGATTTTTGTCTTTTCCCTGTGAATGATTTTTCACATGGCTTCCAGTTAATCTTGAACAGGAACTTAGTCTGATCTTGAGAGAGAGAAATGTAGAAAGGAGAAGTAGGCAGCCACACCCTGTTTGCACACATCTCTGTATTTGTGCTTACTCTGCTTTTTCAATCAGTGTCTCAATGCTAGTTAGTTCCCTCTTGGATGTACAGAATCATACCAGCATGGCATTTCAAGTTGCAGACACTGAAACCAAAGGCCTTTTTTTGTGTCTCAATTGTGCCTCCTTTGTCCACTTGAAACAGGTTTTTTTAATGTAAGAAGCTTACTTAACCCAGGGTTTAGAGCCTATTTTTATCTAGTACAAAATGTGCAGGCAGGGAGAGAAGGTATTCAGAGATAGAGGATAGCACTGTTTGGTTTTCTGAAAACTGTTTTGTGGAAAGACTAGAAAATATTTAGGTATTCTGCACACCCATATCGCTTGGCTTAACTCTGAAGGACACGGAGGCAGATTTATCTTCAAAAGCCCACTGATGTAGTCAGTTCAAACCAACAGTAATTCCACTGCTTTGGTTGGCACTAACTTCTACTGAGATTCCAAATCCTTATCTCTTGAGTCCTAGCAAATACATTTGAAAATTTCTCAGACCACTGCTTCTGCACTATTTGTAATAATAAATAGAACCCCTTCCGTGTTCACCTCACTAAGTACCAAAATGGCCATTACTGTAATAATATATCAAAGTGCAGTATCTTAAAGCACAGATCCATAGCACAGCTTGGAGGTTAGCAGACCACTTTATGTTTCAGTTCCCCAATATTTACTGGAAATGTTTATGTAGGTGCTAACCTGTGGATGGGAGTGAGCTTTGCAGACTTAGAAACACTGGGGCAAAGATGACTGATACAATTTTTCAGGCTTTACAAGAGCAGCTATGTCACTGGTACAAGATGATTTCACTCCACCTTAAATAGAGAAGCATGTCTGTTGCCATTGTGAGCTTTTAATCACTCCAATTACAGTGATTTTCCCATCCTGGCAGCTGGCACACACAGCAGTCCCTTGTTAAGGCTTGCAGGAGAGGTGGATATTTTTGTTTTAGTCAAGTAAATGACCACAGCATCAAGCACAGTCCCAACAACACCCAGCAATTTACTCAGCTGGAGAGTGTGTTGATTTCACACAGCAGATGTTTAATGCAGTACTCACTATAATGTGCACAATAACTGCCCTTCCAGAGCATGCAGCAACACAAAGCTTACTGAATGCAGGGGGTTATTAAAAAGCCACTACACTGGAGTTAACATTAAACAAGAGCACAGTTAAAAAAAGCTGTGCTTGTTGTAGCTGGAGGTTTAGCAACACAAGCTATTTGGCTTTGGTATCAAAAGTGGGTAAACTCTGTAATAACAGAATAAAAATGCATGCAAAGTGACAGAGGAAAACATATTCTGCAATCCACATAAAGGAGTCACATCATCTCAAGTGTAAGGAGAATTTCTAGCACTCAGCCTCGCTCTCTTGCAGCTTCACCTGAATGGCCACACTGCTGACTTCTCAAGCAAGCTTACTGCAGAGATTTTGGCTAATGGAGGTGAACTCTTTTCCCTTCCTAACATCATGAAATGTTCTGGTATTTTCACAGAGAATGTTACTCCCCAGGTACTTGATGAGCAGAGAGACAAAATCTAGTCCCAGTTGCACCCAGAGTTTTCACAGCCATCACAATTTTCCATATCCCAGAAGTAGGTCCTGTTGCTCTCACACAAAATGAGTAGCAAAGCCTGAAAAAGGATTTCACCTTCCACAAAAGCCTGTCATGACTTGTGATGGGTCAAAGATTTAGTAACTAGCCAAAGGCCAGAGAGGAAGTTTGGTATGTGTTTTTATCATAGTGGTAATGCCAACTTATGCAACTCTGGTTGACCAGATAGTGTCCTGAGCTGTGGAACTGATTAGGCTGGAAATTTACAGTTATGGGTCTTGAGGGGGTTTTGTGCAGGGGGGGGGGGGGGGCAGTGCGTGGTTTGGGGTTTTTTGTCCAATTTCCAATATAATCTTCTCTTTTCCTTCACTTTGCATATCCAAAAAGTCAGTCAGATACTTCTGGCACAATGAAGGAGATGATTCTATATCATATTTAATTGGTTCTTGTAGCTGTGTTACCCAGTATTTTACTATTACTGCAGAGCTCTAAGCTTCCAGGAGTTCCTCAGATTGTCTTCAGAAATGTGTTCTCTGGAAAATGTCTCCAAATAACATCGGGTTGAGAACCCCACTTAAAACAAATGTCAAAATCAGTTGCAAAAACTCTATTTGAGAAGAAACATCGTAATATTTTGCCACTCTAAAATATTAACAGAAAGTAACTCCTGTGCCAAAACCAGCTGCATTGCAAAGTTCTTCAAAGGCACTAGGATAACATGGCTACTTCCTGCATCCCCATCAGCATTTCTTAAGAGAGTGGGTAACCCTGGGACGTAACAAAGCAGGGTTAACAGAGGCCAGGTCTCAGACTAGGAGAGAAGCTGCCAGAGAAGAATGGGTCTATACTACCCCCCTTAAAAATCTTTCCTCTTAATCCCCAGTGGGCCTTGCAGCTCTGTGAAGCTGGCTGCTTTGACCTTTTTCTACTTTTGGTTTAATATACTGCTTCTCTTTGGTGCTCAGCTGGGACTGTAGACGGTAGTGCTTTCTCTAGTGATCAGAAAGCCTGGCAGAAGTGTTGGCTTCTGCTCTCATATGAATAACAATGAAATCAGAAGCCAAGAAATATGAGCAAAACACAAATACCCTGGAGAGAGATGTGTCATGGTTGTGGTTTTACACCATCCTCCCGTGCCCTCCTTTTCCTTGCTGTAATAGTTTGAAAGTTGCAGAATGAAAGTTGTTATGGGATCTCTTTCTTATTTACAACAGTGCAGAGCTACAGGCTTTCTTTCATATATGACCTCAGAAAAACTGACTGCAAGATTAGTGCTCACCCTCCATATATCCTGTGAGTTAAAGGTCCTCTTTGGGATTCTAAGTGTCTTCTAGTAAGCAAATGTGTGTTGGTTGTTCTCAGCACCTTGCAGAAATAGCATTGGTGTATTCTGGGGGCGGTTTATTTTATATTATTTATTTTATTATTTCATTTTATTATTTATTTTATTTCCCCCCCATTCAAGATTGAGATCTGCTGTCTGAAGGTAACTTCAAACTTTTATTGATTTCTTCACTGTGTGAGGGTCTAGATGCCAGGTTCGCTGTGCCCTCAAAGCAAACCAGACCATTCTGTGAGGCCCTGAAAACCTGCTCTAAAGGCCCAGCTCTGCTGACGGTGCCCAGCAACCTCTATCCGCTCTCCCTTTCCGAAGTAAAAAGGTGACTTAGCACACTTTAGCTGTGAAATAAGAATTTGTGTTGAAAAGGCACTTTTTGGTTGTTCTAATTACTTGTACTAATCCTTACCCAAAGTTTGTGTTGCTGGAATCTGTTTGGTGATATTGCAGGCAGTTGCAGGTGCCCAGAAGGGCTGCTCTGAGTGTTTGCAGGCCCCGAAGAGGGCAAAACCACTACACATTTGTATGTTGCTTCAGAGCTACCTTTATTCAGAAAGGCTCAGGATTGCTATGGCAACCCCAATCACAAGCTGTCAAGGATTCATGCTAAAACTCGGAATGGCTCAGGCTTCAAGGGTTTTTTTCTCTTCCTCTTATTTTCTCCGTTGCAGAAATCACTTCTGAGCAGATGGGCCTATATCAGCTTTACCATGGACCCTTTATGTCCTGGGAGCCCTTTGTTCCCCAGCTTCACAAGCCTGAGCAAATGCAGCTGCCCTTGGAGGCAGTGGGAATATCAGGTGTTTGTTTTCCACTTACTCAGATCAGCAGGATCCTTGCAGTGAAATCACCCAGTCCAGTGACTGGTTTCAGTTCCAGAATATCTTGGTGGGGTGAGGTCTGTAACTCCTGGTCTTGCATTGCTCTGTTTGGAAAGACTTACCCTTATTACAGCCAGAAAACTTTGGTGTGTTTTCTGGGTGCCAAAACTTTAGGGCCCTGGGAGATGAGCTCTGTTAAATCTTGTAGGAGTGGTGTAAGAGATTATTGCCTCATCTATTCCTTACACCCTGCTCCAAAAGTTTACTAACTTGATTGCAGAAGCAACAGCTCATTACCTACATGGACACCTCTAGCCTCAGCTTAGAATCGTGAGCTCCCATGGATAGGAATTTATTTGGCTACTTCTTGGACTGTGATGGTTCTGTCTCTCTAGCTGCTTGCTTGGTCCTGTCTTGGATATCTGTTTACAGTGGCATGATCACACCTTATTTTTTCTGTCTTTACCATGGTCATGCAGATAACATGGTTATACAAAACTCTGCTCATCAGTTGAGCTTTATGATGAACAGGAGATCTGGAGAATTCCTTTGCTTGCCCACAGTGTAGGAGAATACATCAGGAAGATCTCTTACCATGTTTTATTCTCTCTGTGCTGAATGCACTTCAGAACCACCTTCTTCTCCCAAACTGAAATGTGAAAAGCAATTCTGTTCAACCCACTAACCTTCATGTCCTTGCTGCTGGTGGACAGATGAATTCCTACACAGCTAAATTGCTCTCCACCTCTGAGAAAACAACCTCCTTTATTTGCTCTAAATCACATTGGATGTTATCAGGGCTCCATGGCTACCCAATTCAGCCTTCTGCTACCTGCCTAGAATGTAGCCCAAGTTTATCAACTGACAAAAACTGGAGGACCTTTATAGGTGTGAACCTGAGTTTCTCTGATTTATCTGATTCTGACCATTTGCTGAAACAACTCCAAGTTCATCCAAGATTTTACACAACTGGAAGTGATGTCCACAACTTACAGAACAACTCTTTCGTGCTTTCACCCTTTGGCTGAAAAGGGAAACAGTTATATGGGTGCGGGGATTTCCTGGATCATAGCAGCTGAAGCAGGAAATGGGGAAAATACAGCCAAAAGGACTATCTCAGTTCTCTAAAGAACATGCTGCAGTGAGATTCCAGACAAATCTGGCTTTGGTTGTCTCTTACTTGATATAATGGAAAGAGGGATCTCATTTTTTAATTTTACTCTTAAAGTTGCAGATCAGTATGGCCGAAAGTGAATAGGGACAGTCTGAAGAATGGCTAAATACTATAAGAAAGTAAAGGTGGTGTGAAGGGTTATGCTGTTATTGTCTAATTGAGCTTTAAAAACCAGCACATACAGTATTTAATCATACAGTCTTACATGACTGTGCTTTATGAATATATTTGTTAAATAGTGAGGTCGGTTAAGTTGTGTCCTTGGTACCTCCTGGGGGAAGATCTCCTCCTCCTTGTTTTGATACCAGGTGTGGGCAGCTGTAGTCTCTCAGAGCTATTTGAGCTATTTCTAACAACGAATAAATTGCACTGCATATGGAATGACTGGTGCAGCATGAAGACTCCCACAGAAATAGTTCACAAGAGATTACCCTGTCTCTATCTGAAGCCTACAACAGTAGATGTTTACAGGGCATAGCAATCTAGCAGTAATTTTAGCATCAATCTTATTATTTCTGAGTGAAAATGCACAAGACAACCTCAAAATATTTCCTGGGCATAAAGCCAAAGCAGAATAATTTAACCACATTGAAGTATTTCATGTTTTGAGGACTTTTTTTTACATGGTAACACATGAAAATCACCATGTTCTCAAAGAAAACAGAGGGTTTGTAGAAACAGGCCTTGTAGTGGCAGAATTATTTTGTCACTGAATTTTGACCCATTTTACCAAAGGGATTTCTAGAGGAGTAATGTTCAAAACTCTGATACATGTGCAAATTAGACTCTTAGCTATGACTATAGGAACAGAGTTAAACTGGTGTTAGGGGATTAATAGCACTCCAGGTCTGAACAGAAGAGAAGTGTGAGGGGGTGGGAGGTGGGTCTAATTTCATAGTTTCTGCCAATGTCAACCCTGGCATATGTATAATTAACCTACTTGATTAGCATTACAGAATAAAAATATGAATGGGGGAGTTATTCTACTCTGCCAGTCTCTAGGCTGAGGAGCTGGAAGGAGCAGAGGGAGGAAGAGGGGTGGGCAGCAAAGCCTCAAGGATATAACAGTTGGTAATGAACTTCTGCTAGCTAGAGGCTTAGCATGACTTCCTTTTCCCCTGTTTATGGCAAAGCTCCAGTTACAGCCTCCTTTCTAAAGTGAAGTTACGGTCTCTCCACAGGACACAAGGCAGCTTGTGCAGTCCTGTTCTTATTGCTCCTGTTAAAAGGCATGGAGAAATGACCACAGAGTCACACGTAGGTGTTCCTAGGCCCTTGTGTTGAGTACAACAGTCCTTCAGAATAAATAACTCCAACAGCTCTTACCGAAAACACAATTCACACAAAGGAGGGAGAATTAGCCACTTTTTTCTTGTCCCAGACAAAATAACCAAGGCAACCTATCCCTTCTCTAGAAAGTGGAAGTAAGAATAAGTAGCTACGGAATCCTGCAGGGCAGATGTCCGATAACAAAACCATTCAGTTTAGCTGTCCCTTATGGAAAAAAAAGGAATAGAAGAACTCATTATTGCCAGTGCCCCAAGCAGGAGCTTAGCAGCTAGCAGTAGAGACAGCTCAGATTATAAGTGTATTTATAATAGAGTCTTTTAAGTCTGCCACATGGAAGGATTTGTGAGTCGGCAAACAGGTCTGCCAGGGGCAGGACAGCACAAAAAGGAAAATTGTAGCGAATTATTCAGCCTTGAACATGCCAAAGTCTGCTTCTCTTTCCTTTATCAATAATCATTGTTCTGGGGAGGACAGGTTTGCTATTTTCTGATTTCTTTGAAAGGTAAGTTCACAGATGGCAAAGAAAAGTGTTGCCTTGTGACAGCTTCGAATAAAGCAGGTCAGTCTGTCTGAGCTGCAAGCGTGGGTCAGGCTCCCTTCGCCAGTCAGGAAAGCACAGGAAAACAGTAAGATAGGACCAACATTTCAGGGATAAGTGCAGGAAACAAAGAAACATGTAAGAGGGGATCAGAGTGGAAATCGGTGTCAAAACTCCAGATTTGAATAAGGATGGGACACAAAGTAGGAGAGTAGCTGGAGAGAAAGAGAAAACCTGCTGCTGCTGCTGCTAAAGGATGTAGCAGTAAAGTATGAAAAAGTTCTGTGGCATAAAGTAGAAATATAAACTGTCAAGGGCTAAAAGAAAAGAGAGTAGACGATGGAGCCATGAACAGAAAGAACAAGGCTTGCAACTGGAAACAGGAAATAGTACAAAGCCACTGCCAAGAGGAAGCCAGCAAAAATCCAGTCTCATCAGTGCCCCAGCTATGCTGACGTTCTCACTCTCACTCCTTTCAGCGTAACACCTAAAGTGAGCTGTAGCCATTCATACTACAAACTCATTGTTTTATGTGAGATCACAGCTATGAAGCCATTGCATTTTCACTAGAGTAGTAGATTCCACTAATTATTTTAGTTTGACTATATAAATCTTGTGTTTTGCTAGGATACAGGCACAGTTGCTGCTTTAAACAGTCAAACAAATTGAGATGCACAAAATGGGCCAGATCATTCCCTGATGCATTGAACATGGATGAACCTTGCCCAGAATCTTTTAAAATCACATTTACTTCTCTGTCACTAGCAAAAGTGTGAGTTAAGAATGTTGGAACCAGCTGAGGCCACTGATTCCTTCAGTTAAGGACATTATGTACTTAAAACCACTTGTAATAAGCACAAGAATTATTTCGGTCTGTAGCTCAGTATCTTGAATAAAGCATTTCTGGGATTCTGGAGAGGACTTGGGTAGTTACTGTGCTGTGTTGCTGCAGCCAGGCTGTGAGAGTATGAGCCCACTGTGATGTTCTCCATAGAAGTTACAAGAGTTAAGACGAGATTGTACACTGGCTTTCAACCGACTTCCAAAATGGTTTTATTACTGTTTCAGGATGTGATCAAATTAAGCATGTTAATTAGGTTTTGTTTAGTTTTTTTATTTCCTTGTACTCCAATGGAAAGAAAAGTGGGAAACCCCCTTGCAAATTAATCTGCCTTAAACTCAGTCTACTTCTTAGCATTATTTGCTTTTGTTCCTTTCCGCTTTTGTTCCTTTCCGCTTTTCTTCTTGGGCTACATCTGTGCTTCAATCCTGGGAAGCTTTAGAGATAGAAGACCTTTGGTCTCCCAGAATATGCTGTGTGAAATACTTTCTCTGTGTAAGCACAAATCTGAAATTATACAAGTAGCCTGAGACAGGCAACAGTTTCTGGGAGGAAGTGAGAAAGACAGACTCTTTAATGGGAATTGTGCCACCGTTGAGTGTACTATAGAACAAAACTTTCACAATACCATTTTCAGAATCACATCATTAGTGGTTCATGGTAACAACCATCACTGCAATGATATTGTCTGTCTACAGCCTTTTGTCTTTCAGCTGATAGCACATCACACACATGGTCACTGTTAAACTTCATGGCACTACCCTGGAGTAGATAACAGCATAGAGAGAGTAGTTAATGGAACTGGAGTCCCTCAGTGCTTACCTTAATTTACCTCACAGTAACAATACCAATTTTATATGGTGAGGCTTTGTTTATGATCAAATGTGTTATAGGCAGCAATTTCTGACCTTTACAGACCAAGAAAATGGCAAGATTTTAGACTGAAGAGTTCTTCCTGGTCATTCTGGAGATATCCCAGGTCTAACTTTGTCATCAGAAGTTAGACACAGACAAAAGGTTCTCATAATCCTTTCATTCTTACAGATGCATCTATCTGTATCACTGCTTCTATCTCCCATTTCATTCTCACCCTCTCATTCCATCTCTGTCACTCTGAAATGATGTGAAGTACCATAGTCACGTTGGGGAAAAGAACTGATGTGCTGAGAAGCTCATACATCTGCAGATTAAAAATTCTCCCTTTGGGCCAGATCTAGAGACTGTGGAGGTCCAGATGAGTCCCATGGATTTCAAAAAGATCCTGTGAAAACTCAAATGTGAATGCCTGCGTCTTGTTTTATGTCTCCAGAGAAGGAGATGGCTTTAAAAGAAGGCTGTCCCATAAGCTCCTTCAAAGCTTGTCATATGGTCCTATCACACCATGCACTCAACCCTACTGATAAGCTTCAGATCATTCTAGCAGAAGAGTCTCTGCCTTTGTATATTGCCAGGAAGAAATAATTGTTCAAAGAAGCAAAATCTACACCTTCTTGCATCCACGCATGAGACACAGTGGGCATAGGAAAGTGGACACAGCTCTGGGAGACAAAAAAGGTTTCTTTTTCTGCCCACAAAGGTCAAGACTTCTTCACTGGAATGAAACATTTCCCACTCATTGCTTTCCCACTGATAAAAAACTAGCTAGTTAAAATAAGGGAGGTTGGGGCTATCTAGCTCAAAACCACACCTGAAATTAGGTAATTTAATTCCATTATTTGCACATCTTCTGGTTTTGTGTGTGATTACTCAATAAAATCAACATATGTTGGTGTTCATATAGAAGATATATGTATGTTTCCTGTGCAATACAAAAAAACAGTAAGCAAATATATGTAATGAGTGCTCTGCTACACAGTTACCATAGAGACAGCATGTTAAAAGAACTGTTTTCCTTATACCTTATCACTGATCTACAATTAAAATCAACACCTTATCTATTCTTGTTGAATTCTTTTTGCTTCTGTGGCACATAGACAAGGTGCTGAATTGGTAGTCATATTCTTGTGTTTAAGACGAATGAACACCCTGTTTCATGCATACTCCTCCGAGCTGCTGAAAACCAAGAATGCAGACTCAGTCCCCCCCGTCTCTGGGGTTGAGCAGAGTTCATAGCTCAGAGCTCTTCACTTTGTTCCCTAAACTGTGCTCACACAGTTTCCTGTTTAGATGCAAAAAAAGGAGCTAAAGAGATCTTGGTGCTGCTTCCTGTTCTAAGCTCAGTACAGTCATTTCTTCCACAGCAGCAGCTGCGAATGTCAGGGTATTTCTTTGAAAGGCACTTGAATTAATTTTTCTCATTCTTATCAGTTCAGATGGCTCATTTGTAAATGAGTTTCTATACCTAATTTCAAGTGGCCAAAAAATAATCGGATGAAACAGGTTCTTTGCATTGTAAAAGCATTAGCTAAGCATGGGTTCATGTCAGAGAAGTACAAAGCACTCTGGAGACAGTTAATACCTTAGGAGAGCTCTGTAAACTTTGCAAAGAAGGTACAAAATACCTGAATTACAGTTCTGCAGACACTGCTGTTCCTTTGCTATATTATCTACACTCCTCTAAGGTTTAGAAAAGGGTCTTGATACTTTTTAGTTCCTATGCCTTCAACATATGTGGTTTTACTGAGCTTGGAGGTGAAGTAATGCATTCTGGATGCTGTTGCAATTGCATTGGGGATGAATCTTGCACTCAGTGGCTCAGAAATACACAATCTGGCTGCAGCCTCGTTGTACAGTGCTGGAAAGCTTTTGCTGAGGCCCTTTTGTTGTTAATTTCTTCTCGTGGTTTCAGGAAATTAAAATGTCACACTGACCAAGGTTAATAGATTCACTGAAAGGCCAGCAAGACACATGTCATATGAGCAAAGAAAAACAATTCCAGTTGAGGCTTCTTTCTTTTTCTGGTTGCTTTAACTGAAATCTTTGCAAGGTGACAAGTCTGAATGCAAGCTCTGGAAAAGCCAAGAGAGAAACCTTCCAGAAGAAAACAAGTTTTCAAATATACAGGAAGATCAATACTGTTCAGGGCTCTGAGGATTCATATACAGGAGTCCTCAAAGGCCTGGCTGCGAAAACTGCTGAGTGAAGGCAAGACCCCTGTTCCAGAGTATATTCCTTCCCCCAAGATTGATTATGTCCAGGAGATAAAAGGACATAAACCAAGTGCCATCATGGTACACCTTTTCACCACCTTCAATATCCCCTCACCAATTTTAACATCTACCCTGAATCTATTTTCTGCTCTATATGATTTTGTCACTAACTGCACAATAATTCTTCAATTACTGTAGATCCATCTGTAGGATGCTCTGCATCCTTATGACTCTTCCTGACCTAAATTTGGAAAGGCTCCACCTTGCACCTCCTTTCCATTCCCTCAGGGTACTGACTCCCAGGCACCAACAGATTAAATTGAAGTACCAAATGCCAGCAGTCTGTCCTGTCTAGCTCCCAGCAATTAATAGTCTCACAGAAGGGACAGATTAACTGCATATGAAGCAGCATCCTGAATCATGCTGTAATTTGCAAGCCATCATATTCAAGTTATGAAACCAGAGCTGTTTACTTGCATATGCAAAGCCAGAAACTGGTGATGTAAAATTCCCTTTCTGTTTCAGGAAAAAGAAAGCATTGGATGTCAGAGGATGTCTTTAGGAATGAACTGAGATCCCAAATTAGATGTTGCCTCTTTTTGTCATCATCCAGACAATTAGTGCTATTTGTGTGGTGTGATGAACAGTAGCACAGAATTCAGAGGGAGAAGGACACAGCATGCAGAAGTGCTGGTGAGGCAGGAGGTGGATTTGGGTTTTTTTTTTCTTCAAGTATTTATACACTGTAACTTTATGATTCTGTTGACATTCCAACTACAGTAATATGTGCTTTTACATCTTCAAAGTGCTTACAGATAGTATCTCACTTAATCTCCTAGGAAAGAAAAATAAGGAAATGATCAGTAACAGATAAGTAAATGATTTAATTTTGTCAAAGAATTCAAAGCTTACCGGGAATTAAAGGCCTGATGTCAAGCTAAATCAAAGCAGTGAAGATGAGCTGGAACTTGGATCTATCCAAGCTTTCTAGTAGGCAAAATGAACTTCACCACTCTTCAGATGGTTTAGGTATGGAGGCCCCTGTTCAGTGAAAGGGAGGAAGAGAGAAAGAACAGAAGTATGCAAAGAGCAGAGCTGAGATCTTTAAGGAACAAGGCTCATGGTTTCACTGCCAACAGGATGTTGGGACTGGCAATAGCTGATGCAAATAAATGCACTCTCCCTCCAGCCCACTACAGTGGCTGTTTGACTCCTTCTACCAGGGCAGTGAGCTCATGGCTCTGCTTGGTGTCTGCCTACCTTGCCCTGGCCAGAGCCAGGCCTTCTGCAGCCCTTCTGTGACCTGCCAACATCACTGTGCTGGGAATAAATGCCACATGAAGGAATAAATTAGAGCTGCAGTGTCCAAATCCCAGAGAAGTGCCCATTTTGCAAATTAACACAGTGCTTCTCACAAAGATCCTGGCTTATTTTGTTACAGGGAAGGCTAGGTGGATGAAAATATTTCTTTTTAGATGGTAATTATAAAATAGGAGGATTGGGGTCACAGAAAACTAAAATCTTTGTGAGAGCCAAGTTCTGGTTTGAAAGTGCTCCTTTCTTTCAAGATCTTCAGATATTCCCTGCATGCTTAGGAACACTTTTTGAAGAACCATTTTTTTAAATGGTACAGCACAAGAAAAACATTCCTCCTTCAGAGAGCACTGAATACTAATTTACTGTTAGCACACTGTGGAAACAGAAGACTCATCATGGTCCCCTTTCATAAGGATGTTTTTTCCCTGTCTTTTTTGAATTTAATACTGCAACAAATTATAGTTAAAGTGTTCTGTTTTCTCAGCTCTACTCTGATGCTGTACAAGGCCTACCCAACACTGGTTTTCCATGGCACTGCTCAGATATAAGAATGACCAAAGGCATTCTGTAAAGCTGCTAAATAGGCAATGTTAAGCAGTGACAAGAGGAGCAAGTATGTAAACACGGCAGGCATTATATCCACCCCAGTATCCTACATACTGATGTGAACACTGGCACCAGTTAAGGCACAGCCATTTTACGTCTGGCAGCCCAGTACATCCCAGCTAGAGACCAGACTGGCTTTGAAAGACCTGTTGCCAGCTCTTGGATAGATTTTTAGTATGAACATCTGAGCACTGTCTGGGTGAGGAACCTTACTGCTTTAGATTAGAGTCCATACGTGCTAGGCATTTTGCTATTGTTCAAATTTCCTTTAAAGTAAGCTGGATCTTTAGGGAAGAGAGGAAAATTCCCCCACAGCTCTTCAAGCTTTATGCATCTAAAGGCTCCTTCTATCCTTGTGGGCATGTCAGGGTCTTTTCAGAAAAAGCCTGATGCTGCTCAGTACCATTGCAACCTAGGCAAACAAAAGCTCCTTTAGACATGCATTAGTGCAGAGCATAGGCCTGCAATCTCCACCAGAGAAAGCTTTTCAAATTGCCTCAAGCCTCTACCCACATACCACCTTGCCAATAGAGACACATGGGAAGTCTAGACTCAGGTGCCTTGGTAAAAATTTCTGAGCCAAACTAGGTTTTATCTTATAATGATGGTTCGTTAGACTAAATTGTGTATTTAATGACACCTTTGAATCATTTTATGTTTTCAGAGAATTAATTACGAAGACATTCCTGACTTGCGAAGCTTAAATGGCAAATGCATCTGCAGATTTTGTCCATCATTGGGATTATAGGATCATATATTAATCTTTCACAGCCATGAAAACGTGGAAATTAGTTCTCAGTGGTCCTCTTAGAGCTCATCATTAGAAAACACAAGACAATCCAAACGTGTAAAATGCATGCACCTAGGAAAGGCTTTAAAAGTGTGTATCTGTGTGGTAATTAGACCATAAACCATGTCCTGATTCACTGTAAAAAAAAATAATGGGTCCACTGCACTCCTAGACCTCCATAAATCTCCACATATTTACAAGAATGGTTTCCTTTTCCACTTGATCAAATAGTGGTTTAAAGCAAGGTTAGTTGATAGGCAGAGAATTGAGGTATGTCCAGACCTGCCATACAGACAATAAAGGTGATGTATGTTGAGAAGCAGGATTTAAATTCCTTTTTATGTGAGATGCTGAAGTTACTCTAAAAAGCTGTCATTACGAGAGGTTGTCTGATCTAGAGCTGAAGGTATTCTCAGAAATTAATCAAACTAAACTGAGCTTTGGAGAATATCAAATGTGGAGTGGTGTTTGGTTCATGTGCTATTCATCTTGATAACTGAAAGGTTGAATGAGGAAAGAGCAAAAAGGGAGCAAAGTGCAGGCATCCAACTAACTCACCACAGCCGATGCTTCTGATAGCATAATTATAACTGTAATGTTCTAGTTTTCTAAAGTGTATGAGCAATGCCAGGAAGCATAGGTAACAACCTGGTATTCTTTAGATTGATTCAAATTTGTGCATGATTTCTTTCAGATCCCATAGCTTTTTTGAGATGGATTGTACTGTGAAATTAAAGAGAATTACCCCGGAAATGACTGGACTCTTTCCATGCAGACATGGCTATGCAAAAGTTATCTTCCAATTTTTATCTTTTCTTCTCTGAGTGAATCCCTTCAGTGATACCAAGTTTTCAGACCTGAGGGGTCCAGCCTGGCAATACCTTCCAGTTTTGAATGGTCCCATAGCGGCACAAGTAGCTCTAATCTGCAGAAAGACTTCCCCAGAGATCTTATCAAAGAGGCTGTTGTCATACCGAAATGAGAACAGATGGTCTTGTTCTGAATTTTGGAGGGGCCTCTCCCTGGCCTTTGGCATGACACACCTCTTTATATTCATAGCCATGTGTAATTAATTGCATCCATGATAAATTTATTTACATAATTAATATCCATACATATAATTTGAAAGGATTCAACACAGCAGAATTATATCAGCCTAGTGTTTAAAGCTAGTTTCTGAAATTACATGTTCTGCCTGAAGATTTTCTGAGTTGAAAGCAAGGCGCAGCCTAGTCTGTTCTGGCTGTGGCCTTGGCCTTGGCCTTGCCTTGCTCCCAAGCACAATTACAAGGGAGTCTGTGGTAGCTGCATAGAAATTGTTTTGGTTAAGAGCTTTCTTTTCTTGGTATAAATCAGAGCCCAACTCTGACTGAATTGCTGCAAGTACAGAATAAATTCCCTTAAAGCAGCAGAGTACAGAGCACAGCTCAGTTCTGTCTTGTTTCTTGTGTGTCTCACTGTCACCATATTTCATCCTTGACCCTTTGGAAGAATACAGCAAAAAATATTCATTCTCTTCTTTAGCCTTTAAATTTTGTTTTGTATGTTTTCCCTTTTTTTTCCCCCAGTGTCTTCTCAGACTTTTTTTCTCTTCTCCTTCCTCATTTCATCTAAGCTCTGTTCATGCTGAATAATGTGACATCTCCTGCAACAGGCAATTTAATTCAAAAAGAGATAGCACATATTCCTTTCTTTTTATAGCAATCTTATTCAAGTAGGCAAAGGTTCTCTGCATTGTATTCTGTGATCAACTTGCCTGAGTTAACCACTACACTCCACTAATGCAAATAATTTTCCAGTTAAGGTCATTTATCAGTTGAAAGAAAATTCGTGTTTTAACCAAAGTAACATTAAAAAGTAACTCAGCTGGTTTAGTGCTCCTGAAAATTTGGCTATGGAGAATTTGATAAGGATGTCAATATTTATGAAAGTTTTTATTGGATGGGGGTACTTTCGACATCCTGCAGTTATATATGTGTCCTGGGTTCAGCTGTAACAGTTATTTTTGTCCTTCTTAGTAGCGGGTGCAGTGCTTCGTTTTCGACTTTAGTCTGAGAACAGTGCTGATAACACACCAATGTTTTAGTTAGATGTTTAGAGAGATGTTAGCTCAGATTACTTAGTCACTGGCTAGAAGGAGATTTACAAGAGATACAGGAGGCTTAAACACCTTCTCCAAAACAAAGATCACTTTAATGTTTCCTAGCTAATGCCTAAACCAGGGTAAAACATGGGAGAGCTAAATTGCAGTAGTGGGGCAGAAATGCTGCAGCGGCTTTCTTAGTGAAGTCTAGGATGCTCAGGATCCTGGTGAGAGTGTGTTCCAGCCCATTTCCAGATAAAGGGTGGGATGGACACTCCATCATTCCTAGAGAATGGATATTCCCCTCCTTGGAGATTCAGACCAGAAATTTAAGTCACCCTGAACGTGGTCCATATGTTCCTATAGAAAGTTCTTGTTTCAGCAATCAAATGGTTTTGTCCCCAAAAGAATAAAGATTTTTTGCTGTTGACTTCAGTATGACCAGGATTCCACTTGTAAATTGCCTTAAAATCTTTGGCATTTGGCTGCAGCTGATTCCTCTTGCAAATCCCTGAGGTCATGATTCAATAATACAATAAATCCAGCTTAAGAGCTCCTTGTGTCGGATCAGAAAAGTCATGACACAGAATCACATCACACGGAGCACTGATCCAGAGTAAGCAAATTCACCTATTCAAATGTATTAAAAAACAATGACAAGTTTATGTTGGATCAAAAGTCTCACCCCCAGATAAGGCATCTTCTGCAGCTACTGCTCCAATATTTTTACTGTATCAGAATTGTCTGTCCTCTTCTAGGCAGGGCAGCATAAGTATAAACACTGTGTCCTGCACTCCAACTACATCAGAAATGCGATCATGTGCCGATGCCTGATCCACACCAAATGTGTATTTCTGGCAGACCAGCAGTGCAGAGGTCTGGTATTAATGATCACAGAACCAGGCCTCAATCCAGAAGTGTGGGAAGATGCTTGAAGAAAGCAGCAGTGCTTTTTCAGAGCACTCAAGGAGGATCAGGGTAACCATTTCTCCTGGTCCTGTCACCAGGGAAGTGAGCAGAGCTACACAGGCAAACCACTGGAGAGAACTCTTCCTTAAGTACTGGGAAAACTTAAGAGTCCAATGAGATGTCACCAAATGAGAAAGCAGCTGTGAAACATTCCAGCTGTGGCTAGAATGGAGCACTATTGCTCCCCAGTCCACATGAAGGTTTCCTAAGCTGGCCACTGCAGACATTCATTGGTATAAATGACTGAAGCAGTCAGGCCTGAAATAGTTTAAGCACTTTGTCAAACCGAGGAAAAGCTTAGCAAATCAAGGTTATTCTTTTAATAAATGTTTTTGGTTAATAGCATCTGATTTTAAGGAAATAAATTATAATTTCATGTAAAGGAAGTAGCAGTTCCAAACTGAGAAAAGGAATTCTTGTACCTTTTAGTAGTAGGTTTCCTATTGATAAAAGGAATTGATCCCTGATTGCAAATTTGCTTGAGCTTTTTGGATTTTTTTTTTTTTGGCGGGGGGGGGGGGGGGTAAGGGGGGTTCCGGGGGTGCCTGAAGCCGTTCATTGCTTTCATTATTTTAACAGGACACCTTTTCTTTGTGAGATGCGCTATTGTGTGATAATGTTTTATTACCTATTTCCAATTTGGGCACTTTGACTCAAGGAGTAACTTCCTTGCGTGGCTCAGGTGCCAGGTGAACATTTCACACTAACTGGGGGCATTTCTTTGTGGTCCCTTGACCATGCTGTTAAACCCTCCTGGTGACAGAAATATAATTAAGACATCTGAGGTCACATTCACAATAGCCAGAACAATCTTGTAGTCTCTTCCAGAAAACAAGGAATTGCAGTAAACAAGGGAGAGGCTTCCCAGAAAGAGTAATTTTACAGTGAGCTCAGTCCATCGTAAGCCACAGAGAGTTGAAGCAGTTTATTGTAGTACTCCTGCAGGTCAGCCCCAATGGAGAGTGAGCATGGATGTTTACAAATCTGAAGGCTTTGATTGATGTATTTAGAGACAGAGTCCGTTCTGAGCTATGTTGTTGTTCGTCCTTCAGTACAACTGTTCTGTCTTTCTCTCTTTGTTAATCTGTGCTGAAAGGGAAAAAATGGTAATTAATTAATTCCTGATAATGCTCATTGTTTTCTTGCACAGTCTGTGTACAGAGCACATAGTGCAGCCCCAAGGCCTTACCTGTGGAGGAGAGCTCCAGAGATAGAACTTTCCCATGTCATAACACTGGTGCTCTGAACCATGCAGGGTATTTTGTTCTGCTGGGAGCAAAGTCTGCAGTCAGATAGTTATTATTGCTGACTCTTTTTTTAATAATAAAAAAAATTATCTCCAAAACCAAAGAGAATCAAAGTGTGTAGGGAAAGATGTTACTTCAATTTCTTGAAGTCCATAAAAAGCACAGAACTCCTGGAATGGATGGATTCCTGGCAATAAACCAAAAATCAGAGGCAAGAAAAAAAAAGAATGATACCTGAGCGTGTAAAATAATCTCAATCGAGACTTGATTCTTTTTTAAGCAAGACAACTGGATAGGATTATTATGATAGGAAAGATTACAGAAACATTTAGGTCATTAAGATCCTAGTTAGGAGTGAGTCTCTGTTGTATTCAGTCTTATATAAAAGCATCATAAAATGCAGCCCATACCTGGAGAAATTATATTCTGAAAGTCAAAATTCAGAGAGGCTGGGGAGGGATGGAGGCACAGAG